>NC_090443.1:78320374-78652188 GCF_031143425.1 Pleurodeles waltl | reverse complement strand
TGGTATGCAATACCATTTGCGACCGCGTACGCGGTCGCAAATGGTGTCGCAGTTACCATCCACTTCAAGTGGATGGTAACCCACTCGCAAATTGGAAGGGGTCCCCATGGGACCCCTTCCACTTTGTGAATGGACCCAAAAATATTTTTTCAGGGTAGGTAGTGGTCCAAGCGACCACTACCTGCCCTGAAAAATAACCGAAACTAAAGGTTTCGTTTTTTTTTTTAAGTGCAGCTCGTTTTCCTTTAAGGAAAACGGGCTAAACTTAAAAAAAAAAAAATGCTTTATTGAAAGCAGTCACGAACATGGAGGTCTGCTGACGACAGCAGGCCTCCATTTTTGCGAGTGCCTATACTCGCTATGGGGCCGCAATTTGCGACCCACCTCATGAATATTGATGAGGTGGGTCATTGCGACCCCATAGCGAGTTGCAGTCGGTGTCTGAGACACCGTACTGCATACCAATTTGCGAGTTGCAAATTGCGAGTCGCATGGACTCGCACTTTGCAACTCGCAAATATTTTATTTGCTACATCTGGCCCTTAGTGATTTGTGGAACTGCGTTTGAGTCTTGGCGAGCGTTTGAAGGAGCAATGGAGAGAAGGCAGTTTCGCTTGCATGGATTGATCATTCGTGAATTTGAAAAAAAAAGGACCAACTGAGTGAGTAGCCAGAGAAAGGAACTGGCCAGTAGCCAGTGGCAGTGATCCGCATGAGGGCATGGATGGCAGGACGGCGAAGCAGCAGAGAGCAGGAAGTGAAAAACTATGCCGTGCTGGCCAATCAGAAGCACGTAAATTAGAGCGAAGTTGCACTGAGCCAATGGTAAGCTCAGGTAAGTAAGGGGCAGGTTCTAAGCCCCTTTTAAGATTTGTCTTCATCAGCAAAAGATTTCACAAGCACAGGGCGCAAAAAAACAAAAAAGAGAATCCAATCACAGCCTAATAAAGTACCGAAGCACTCTCCTGGGCAAAGCAACACATTTCAATCTTCATGGGGACAACAATTATTTCTCACGATCTTCAAAAGGGCTAATATAATTCTTTATACACAGCAAACATATGCCACTTCTCCTAGATGTGTACTGCAATATGTCAAACTGCGGACCTGTGCTCTTCTCTTTAACACAAGTTGACTTTAATAATTGTGCTGGTAGTTGCTTTACTGTGGACATAACACAATTTGAATTTGAATCAATCATGTGTAATTGATTTTAAAACATGCATATTTAAACCTTTCCCCAAAAGAATACCGTACGGTGTCAGTTAGATTACTCTCACTGTGTCAATGGAATAGCATTCAGTTATGCATCAGTTAAAAAGTGATCACCAAGTTGGTGAAATGGTGTTAACTGTGGAAAAAAAGGGGAGAGAGAAAATGTCGAGAAATGACCAAATACAAAAAACTTATGCAGTAATGTTTCATCCACTTGCTCATAAGGATGGAAACTTTCCATACCTTCTTGATTAAGCATGAACTTGCATCCGGTAGCTCAGCACCACTTTCCCCTGTGTCACAACCCCCTCTTGTGCCCCTTATGCTAAGGGTTTTGCGCACATGGCTCATGTTGCTTTTCCTCTATGGCATTTCACATCCTTCTGCAATCCTGTTCCCCTCCCAGAGCTCTCTATCCCCTTGAACCTCCTGTACCGTTACTCCCACTGGTTTCACTCTTGTAAGAGCACCACGTGTTTCCCTGCTTATTAGCTCCATCTGCCATTACCTATTGCATGTAACCATTTAGGCATATTTTTTCACCTGCCTTGGTTATTGGCCCAACTAGCGAGACCTATTGAATCTAATGGCTAATGCTGTTTGGTTCCGGCTGTTTTAGTTAATTGATTTCAACCGTCACTTGCACCTGTCATTAGCAAAGGTCACATCCGTTAGGTTAACACGTTTTCTGCCAGGTTTCCATTGGAACTTTCCAACCTTCCATGTAAGCCACATACCCTTCTGAAAGAGTCTTCCCATCTAGTCTAAAAACCCCACCTGAGTTGGGGCTTGGCCTCATTCCAGTCCTGCGCTAGCATCTTCCCTGCATTCACCTTCTGAGTCACCCGGAACCTCCAACGCTTTAGTCTTCTAAGCTTGCATGCATTGTGCCACTTTGTAAATATGGCGCAAGGGTTTTGGCCTCATTGGGCCATATTAGCGTAAAAAAAATGACATTAATGAGGTGCTAGGGGCTCTTAAATACGCCCCTGAGTTCCTTCAAAGAGAAAAAAACCAGTTCTTGGAAATCAGACGTTATGTGTTTCTATGTTTTACAAGTTCTAGCGCTCAAGACACTTTACCTTGTGAACACTCTGAATTATATTTGACTCACAACTGAAGGTCTTCATGTTTGTATTTCTTGACAAATTTTGTACTAAGAACCGGAAAGACTTTGAGCGCACAATCTATACTTTTGAGTTTCAAATTGAACATTGTTGTTTTAGTCATTCTGCAGAGTGGCTGGAAACTCCAGTATTCCTTTGAATTGTAACTGCTTTCAAGCCTTATTTGTGATGAGGCCTATAAGTGATATTGTTGTAAATAATTGTTTTAACACCATATGCTGCGAACTGTTAGTAAACAACACTTCTTCTTGTTTCTAGTGCACCGCATACACATCTACACTAAAAGTTGCAGGGAGTACAGACCTTCCCGTGCATTGTTTTAAGGCAGCTAAGCAGACCCAGTTACGCAAGACTATCTTTCTCTTGTTTTATCCCAACCTCTTCCCCTCTGAGGCAGTTAGTGAATTAATATTGTGGTTACTTGATTTCATTCTCTGCCTCGGGCAGGATTAGAGATCCAGCATTGTCTCTGCAGTCGGAACCAGGTGAGTGTATGACAGAAAGCCAAGCCGCACTCTTTCCACCACTCAGACAATATGGACGATCAATTACATGTTCAAGACTCAGCTCAGGCATTGTCAGAAGACACCTCAAGTGCATTAGAATTAGCAAGGGCACGGTCTGATATACAAAGTGAAGTTCAATCCTTGCGACAGGAGAATCAGTCACTTAAGGGTGATAATCCGATATCGCCCCCGCCATTCACCCTGGTTAGCTGATGTAGGGGCAGGGGCAATTCCCAAAAGTACAAGTCCCATTCCACAACACGCACATTTTGGCCGTATGGGAAATCCTACCAGTACTTCCCCCACTAGAACTGTCAATCTGGTTCACATTACTGTAACCAGTCCCTGTGCCCCTGGCTTCGCCGGAAAGGTTTTTTGAGGATAGTAATACATTTGATGCATTCTGGAGTCAGGGCCAGTTGCAATTTCTTGTAAAACGGGAGCGTGTCCTTCAGACACAGCTAAGATTGCCTTTATTACATTGTATCTCAGGGGCACAGCCACTAACTGGGATATCCCACTAATTAAAAATAATGATCCGGTCTTGCATGATTTCTGGAAGTTTAAAGCGACAATGCACCTTCTCTTTGCTAAGCACTCCTTTGTTCAGGCCAGTGATAATGAGTTATTAAACTTACGACAGGGCACTAAGGATCTTCTGACTTACATTATACTCTTTTGTAGACTAGTTACAGAAACCCAGTGGCCAGAAGAAAAAAATAACCTCCATCTTTTATAGAGGATTGAGAGACGGCGTAAAAGATTCTTTGGTGCAAAGTGTAGATCCCCCAACAGATTGCTCCAACTTAATTGATTTCTTTGTCCAGTTAGATCATAGGTTAATGGTACGCAAGAGAGAACGCCCTCAGGGGGAACCTAAATTGTTAGTAGTACGTCCAGAGGGAGAAGAGACCGAGTCCTAGAATCAAGTTAATGCAGAACCTATGCAGATAAGGGGCTTGCGGAGTCCTCTGACTGCAGAGGAAAAAGACCAGAGAAAAAAGTTAAACCTATGTTTATATTGTAGTAAGGCAAGGCACTTTGCTCGTAAGTGCACCGTCAAACCAAAAGGGATTTGAAAGAACGTTGCTGTAATGTCTGATTCGATGCAGGAAAACTAGAGAGCTTGGCTGACACAAGGGTCAACCAGTCGGATGCAGTCCTAGAACAGCCCCCCCATTACTTTGCAAACACTTCACATAAAGTGCCATGCCATTTTATATTTCTAGTCACCCTAATATTTTGACCCAAATTGCGAAAGGTATTACTGGGGCTACTAGAAATTTCTTAGACCTAGCCTTGGCTAGTTCGTTACATATACCAAGCATTAAGAAATACAAACCTGAACAAGTTAAAGTTGTGGATGATGCTAACCTCTCTTCTGGGATGATCACATATGAAAGAGTACCTTTAACTCTAGTATGTGAGAATGGGTATACAGAGACCTTGACCTTTGATCTTATTTATACCCGCACCTTTGGCGCAGTATTAGGGGTTCCTTGGTTTCAACTTCACAACCCCTTAATTAATTGGTCCCTCCACCTTGTTGCCCTTGGTTGCCGATATTGTCAAACCCATTGTTATAAAGAACCACAGAAAGTTTTATCTCCTTTGACATGTAGGACCCTAAAACCAGAGTTTATAAAGCAACTTCCTGTAGAGTATCAGGATTTTCAAGATATCCTTCATGAAATAAAAACTATGCAATTATCTCCCCATAAGGAATATGATTCCCACATTGATTTAATTCCGGGCACATCATTCCCCTGGAGTCATGTCTATACTCTCTCTGAACCTGAGACAGAACACCATTAAAAAAATACCTAGATGATTTGCTAGTCCTAGGATTCTTGCGTCATTCTACCTTCTGTGCATCTTCGTCACACTTCTTCATTCCAAGTAGGAAGTCCACTGTGTACACTAAATTAGTTCTGCGTGGTGCATACCATCTCATTTGCGTAAAAAAAGGCAATGAGTTGAAAATGGCTTTCCAAACTAAGTTTAGATTGTTCAAATACACAGTCATGCCGAGTGGGTTATGTAATGACCCTGCTGCATTCCAGTATTTTATAAACAAGGTTTTAAGAGATTTACTGGAAATTTGTGTGGCAGTATACATTGACAACATACTCATTTATTCACAAAACATGACAGAACATGTAGAACATGTCAGGATAGTCCTACAAAGACTCTGAGAACATGCTCTTTTTGTCAAACTGGAAAAATTTACTTTCTATACTCAGTTTGTTGAATTCCTGGGATACATCTCTTCCCCGGAAGGCACAACTATGGACAAGAAAAAGGTTCAGGCAATATTGGACTGGATAACACCAACCACTAATAAAGAAATACAAACTTTCATGAGCTTTTCAAACTTTATAGACAAATTGTCACCCATTTTCCTGACATTGTAAGTCCAGTCACAAGACTTCTGGTGCCCTTTGTGTGGTCCTGCAAAGGCAATTATGCATTTAATTTACTTAAGGAGAAATTAATCACGGCCCCTTCACTTAGCCATCCTGATCCCTCACTTCCTTACTTCATAGAGGCAGATGCCTCTCAGGTAGCAGTAGGAGATATTCTGCATAACGCAATAGCACAACAGGGCACATGTACTCAGTTGCTTTTTTTTCCCAACATATTGTTGTCAGTTGACCAGCAGTATACAGTTGCTGAACTGCATAGAATGAGTGGCCATTAGATTAGGCTTCAAGTAGTGTAGGAAATATCTGATAGGGGCTCAATTCACCATCACTATATACACTTATCAGAAGAATCTTCAGTTTCTACGGTCATTAAAGGCACTGACTCCAAGACAAGTATGGTGGTTATTGTTTTTCAGTGAATACAATTTCATCATCACCTGTTATCCAGGCACACAGCAGAATAAGGATGATATGTTATCTAAGTGGGGTTACTCAGGTTAGAATCCTCAGGACAGACATCTCAAAACATAATAGCTCCTGAACATATCATAACTCTTTGTGAACAAGAATTATTCCTGAACAGGGTTAGGCAGAGCATGAGCCAGGAAGACATAACCTCTTGGTAACTGGCAAGGATAACCACATCCATAGCGATATTCCTTACCATGGAACCACCTTATATATTTCCACAAAGGAATTAAGACAAGAAACATTGACTTGGTGTCATGACACCCCACTAGCTGGACACCCTGGAATTCCCCCTGGAAGACTTTAGCTAATTGTCACCAATGGTTTTGGTGGCCACGTTGTCTAAGGATGTGCATGATTATGTCCAGACCTGCCCCATTTGTTCACAGAACAAGGCATCTCTTTCTGCCCCTGCGGGTTTCTTACAAACACTGCAGGTACGCCCACATTCCTGGCATACTATCAGTATGGACTTTATCACAGATTTACCCAACTCTACTGGCTACAATACTATTTTGGTTGTAATTGACCTCTTCTCTAAGATAGCACATTATCTGCCCCTAAGACAGATACCCAATGTCAAGACTCACTCCAGGTTATTTGTGCAGAAAATCATGTGGCTGCATGGTCTCCATTCCTTTATTAATATTTCTGACAGAGACCCGCAGTTCATTTACCTGTTTTGGCGCAGTCTCTTCACATCCTTGGACATCAACTCTTGACTGTTGTCTGCTTATCACCCACAAACTGATGGGAAGACAGAATGAGTGAATCATGCACTGGAACAGACACTGGCTTGTCCTTTAACATCAACTCCCAAATGGTGTGAATCCTTATTACCATTTGTTAAACTTCCATGCAACAGCTCACAGCATCCTGCCACTGGGGTATCCTGCTACCATTGTGTAACAGACACCCATCCATTTATGTTGCCTGAGAATGTTGTCAAAACATATGAAAATGTACCCACCAAACAAGATTTTGTACATCTGTCTCAGAACAGGAGCCGTTAACACACTTACAACAGGCCAAATCCAGTATAGAGAAAAATGCTAACAAACATCGACAATAACAACCAGCTTAAAAGAGGGGAGATCATGTTTGGCTGGCCACAAAAAGCTGCGATTACAGGGTCCCGGTAAATTGCAACCTAGATATTAGAGTCCCTTCCGTATTGAAAAGATCATTAACCCAGTAGCAGTAAAGCTCCAACTGCCAGAAGATTTACCCATTTATCCTGTGCTTCATGTATCTCTCCAGAAATCCTATGATGCCCAAACCCGTCCTGTCCCTCCTCCACCACCTATAACCATGGATGCTCCTCTTGAATTTGAGGTACAGAGAATCCTTGACTTAAAACGTGTTCATGGCCGATTGTTTTATCTTATTGATTGGAATGGGTATGATCCTAAGGAGCAATCTTGGGAACCAGCCAGCAGTGTCCATGCCCCTCGCCTGGTTTGTTCCTTTCGTGCTCTACACCCAGATAAACCACATCCCAGAGGTCATTCTTTGGTGGGGAGGGGGACTGTCACTATCCCATCTTGTGCACTCTGTACTGTGGGTTTTACGCACAGGGCTCATGTTGCTTTTCCCCTGTGGCATCTTACGGCCTCCTGCACACCACTGTTCCCCACCCTGAGCTCTTCACCCCCTTGAGCTTCCTGTATCGTTGGTCCCCCTGGTTGCACTCTTGTAAGAGTACCACATGCTTCCTAGCTTATTTGCTCCATCTGCCATTATCTATTGCTTGTAAAAATTTAGGCTAATTTTTCCACCTGCCTTGGTTATTGGTGCCAACTCGCATGAGCTACTGACTTTAACGGCTGATGCTGTTTGTTTCTGGCTGTTTTGGTTAATTGATTCCAACCGTCATTTGCACCTGCCATCAGCAAAGGTCACATCCTTTAGGTTAACACATGTTTTCTCCATGTTTCCATTGGAAATTTCCAGCCTTCCATGTGAGCCATGTGCCCTACTGGAAGTCTTCCCATCAGGTATAAAAGCCCCGCCTGAACCTGAGTCTGGGTTTAGCCTCATTCCAGTCCTGTGCAAGCATCTTCTCTGCACTCACCTTCGCACAGATGTTTCCAGTGTCTGTGCGTCCAGAGCTATAGGTCCACCTCATCTTAGGCTTCTTGCTTATCAGCCTTCAACCTTCCTCCAGAATTCCAGTTTAAGAATCACAGATTAGGCTAAGTACTTGATTTTCAGGTTACCATGCACTAATACTAATTAAGTTTTGAGATTTGTCTAAGACTGAATTCCTTCAAGGAGAAAATACCCATTCTTGGAAATCGGACATTATGGGGGTCATTATGAACATGGCGGGATTCCCCGCCGTGTTTATGCTGGCGGTCTCAACATAGGTCGCCAGCCCCTTGAGGCCCCCCGGCGTATAAACAACATTCCACCTGGCCGGCGTGCGTAAACAGTGTTTCTGCCAGCCGGCCCAGTGGAATGCTGGGCCAGGACATTGCCGACGGCTCAATGTTGCCGCAGTGCGGTGGGTGCAACAGCACACGTTGCGCAGATCACTGCCCGTAAATCGGGCAGTGATCTGCGCAACAGGGCTGTGCATGGGGGCCCCCCAGAGCACCCCTTCCGCCAGCCTTTCCCTGGCAGGGAATACCGCCAGGGAAAGGCTGGAGGAACAAGGGTTCTCTATCCGGATGATGGCGCTGCTTGCAGCGCTGCCCTGTCGGATAGAGAAATCCGCCATCGTCAGGCTGCCTGTCGGCGGAAGCCTGGCGGTGGCGGAGGGCCGCCTTTGGCGGTCTTCCCTTGATGTTTACATGGCTGTCCAGACCGCCATGCCAGTGGCAGTAATTTCCGCCGCCGCCGGCATGGTAATCTGGACCGCCATGTTCATAATGAGGCCATATGTGTTTTTACGTTTTGAAAGTCCTAGCGCTCTGGACACTTTACCTCATGAGCGCTTCAAACTGTATTTGACTCAGAACTGAAGGTCTTCATGCTTGTATTTCCTGACAAATGTTGTATTAAGAACAGAGCAAGACTTTGAGCGCACAATCTATACTTTCGAGTTTCAAATTGAACAGTGCTGTTTTAGGTGTTCTGCAGAGTGCCAGGAAACTCTGGTATTCCTTTGAATTGTAACTGCTTTCAAGCCCTATATGTGATAAGGCCTGTAAATGATATTGTTGGAAATAACCGTTTTAACACCATATGCTGAGAACTCTTAGTAAACAACTCTTCTTGTGGTTTCTAGTAAACTGCACCCGCAGCTACATAAAAAAAGTTCCAGGAAGTTCCAGGACCCTCCTGTGCAGTGTCGCAAGGCAGCCGAGCAGACCCAGTGATGCAAGTATTAGACCTTGGATCCTTGTATGTTTGACTGTGTGCTGAAGTTTGTTTTTGCTGGTTTTGGTACTCTGGTCACTTTACCGCTGCTGACCAGTGCTAAAGTGCAAGCGGTCTCTGTCTAAATTGTGATTATCATTGGCTATCCCTTTTTGGCATATTTTGATTTACAAGTAAGTCCCTAATAAAGTGCAGTAGAGGTGCCCAGGGCTTTAAATCATATGCTACTTTTAGGCCTGCAGCACTGATTGTGCCACCCACATGAGTAAACATGTAAACATGTTTCAGACCTGCCAATGCAGTGTCTGTGTGTGCAGTTTTGTACTGCCGGGTCCACCTGGCAAGTGTACCCACTTGCCAGGCCTAAACCTTTCCATTTTCTAAATATAAGTCACCCCTAAGGTAGGCCCAAAGCAGCCCCATAGGCAGGGTGCAATGTATTTAAAAGATAGGGATGTACAGGTGTGTTTTACATGTCCTGATAGTAAAATACAGCTACATTCATTTTTCCCTATTGCAAGGCCTATCTCTCCCATAGATTAACATGGGGAAGGCCTTTAAATATCTTTTAAGTGCAGTTTCCCATTGGGAGCATATAGAGGTTTGGAGTTTTGGGCCTCTGAACTTACAATTTAAAAATACACCTTTCAGTAAAGTTGTTTTTTAGATTGTCAGCTTGAAAATGCCACTTTTAAAAAATGGGCATTTTCTTGCTTAACCACACTGTGCCTCTGCCTGGCTGCTAAATACATGTCTGGGTCAAACTGACAGTTGGGCTGTTAGTGAATTCACTCTAGACAGTAGCACAAAGGGAGCTGAGGTGTGTCCTGAATATCCTGATGGGTCTTCCTGGGCTGGAGTGGAGGGAGGAGCTGATACTTGCACCTGATTAGGGCTGTGCCTGTCCTTACACAATACAGTCTCCAACCCCCTGGGGTGTGTCTGGAGCCAGCACAAGGAGAGGCAGGGTCTTGTGCACTACAAAGTCTTTCCTTTGAAGTTTGCCCACTTCAAAGACAGAAATGAGAATAAGTAATGGACTGCTGACCCCACAACTTCAGAACACGTCTGAATCAAGAGGGACGTCTGCCAAGGAGAAGAGCTGAAGAGCGGTGAGGAGGACTACTACCCCTTTGTTGTGTGTCCTTTGCTGGGTTGACCTGAAGTTGCTGCTTCTGCCTTAGAGAGGACAAAGACTGGATTTTGCTGTGTATCCTGCTTGTAAAGTTTCTCCAAGTGCTTGGACTGAGCTTGCCTCCTGTTAAGAAGTCTCAGGGACATCAAGGACTTCATCTGCCAGCACCTGGGCTCTCTTGTTGACACCCCTGACTTGCCAAGTGGTGCCACATCCATTACCTGGGCTCTTGGAAGGAGAAGCTGGTAAAACCTGAGAGAAAATCCATGAACCGGAAACTGAGCGGCAGAAAAATTGACGCAGCGCTTGCACTGCGGCTAAAAAATCGATGAAGCACCTGGGAAATCGACGCATCGCCAGTTGAGGGCGAACTTATCATTGCCATGCGTCCGGATTTTCCACGCATCATCCCTGGGCATCAAATCTTCAACATCACAGCATGGACCCAAGGCTGCTTGTCCGGAAATCAATGCACCGTTCTCCTGTGGGGAAAGAATCGATGCACTACCTCACTTGTGAGTAAGGAATCAACGCATCGCTTGCTTTTCTGTCGCACCTTCCCCCCTGCGGCTTCATTTTTGACGCATACCAGGCTAAAACAATGCATCTATTGATTTCTATGGACTGAGACTCTTTTTACTTTAAAAATTAATATCTTTGCTTGTGAATGTTGGATTTCTGTTGTTTTGGTCTTGTTTGATTTAGATAAATATTGGCTATGTTTCTAAACTGGTGAAGAGTTCTTTTGTGGTGTTTCCACCATAATGCTGTGTGTGTTTGTACAAATACTTTACACATTGTCTCTGAGATAAGCCTGACTGCTGGTGCCAAGCTACCAAGTGGCGGGGGTGTGTTATCTTAGGTGTGTTACTCCCTTACCTTGACTAGAGTGATGGCCCCTACTTGAACAGGGTGTAAATTGACAGCCAACTAGAGACCCCATTTCTAACAGCAAGTCTATCTTTTTCTTATTTTATCCCACACCCTAACCCCTTGGAGGCAGTTAGTGAATTAAGCTTGTGGTTACTTGATTTCATTCTCTGCATCAGCAGGATTAAAATGTCTAGCATTGTTGTCGTGGGACTCTCACCATAGAGATGAGGCTGATGGTTTCTGGTGGCAGCACCACCTCGTGTGGGCAATTGAGTCAAGCTCACCTCACCCAACCTAGAAATCAAAGGTGATTTGTGGTGGCCTAACGCATGACACTCTGACTCCTTAGGGAAGTCGTGGTAGAACAAATCTTACCCCCTTCTTTCATTTGACATGGTCTCATACATGTAAGACAGACAGAGAACTGCAGGACAGGTTTCAATATATTTTATTGATGCAACTGCATTCTATGTAAAAAGGCATGAGCTGAGATTATTAGGAAAATGAAACACACTACAACTCAACTATGATTGTGACCAAGAGCGTGAAACAAATAAAAAGTCCCTGCATCCTGTTGCATTAGTGAATCTAAATCCCTACTCACACTTCTAGCTTCTACATTAGAGCGCGCCAGTGGTAGCCCTTGTCTGCCCGTACTAGACTCTGTAAGTAAGGCCCCATATCTGAATAATAAGCAGAGGTAATTTGCCTGTGGTCTGATGGCTGTTCTCTCAAGTAGGTGGAGCGACAAAGCCAAGTTCAGAAGAGCTGCAACAACATGATAAAACATAAGAAGGCTGGTTGGAATGTCTCCTCTAACCTTATTTTTACTAGTGTGGTGTTTTTATAATAAAACATGTTGTTTTCTAAGAACTGGCCTGACATTATAATGCGTCTTTTCTGTATAAGGTGCACTACGTGCTCTTGGATATGTAATACTAGGTAGATTATCATATACAGCTTTAAGCAGAGCACAAGATGAGAATGTCACGCAGAAGGAACTAATAACAATTCCTGCATGGAAAGGCAGTCAGTAAAAATAATAAACATCACTGCTAATAAGAAGTCATGCTAAAATGATAAAAGGAATAAAAGGAAATGAACTAGGTAAAAGGGCACAGGCCTGAAGCTAAAATAAGTGTGCCCAAGCTTTGCACTAAAATGGACCAACAACATCCTAGTCACAGTTGGAACCAGGTGACTGCGTGACACCCCACATGGCCGGTCATTAAAGTAGCTGCAGGCTGCACAGTTTGTATCGACGTCTTTGACCGCCGAAAGCCATAAAGAAGCACAACGCCTTCCGCCTTGTGTGTTTCCAAATTAGTTGTGGGAGTGGCTCAGCATCTGTCAGAGCGCTGCGCCAAACATGCTTATTGGCACTTCAGGGGAACCAATCCTTTCTGTCATTTTGTGCTTGCTTCTTTAAATAAAAACTAATCATCAGTGATACGTTTTCAGCTGATGTCCTTACAGATGCGACCCATGCCTCTTGGGAAATAGAGTCTTTGCTCCCCTGTCCTCCACCCGACTCCAGGCATTATGGAAAATAGAGTTCTTATCATTCGTATGAACTTAAAAACTTGAATCATTATACCGATAAGTAAGTGAGCTAATGGGGAGGCACTCATTTTCAGTTAAAACTGATTCAATGGATTATCAGCATATACTGCTCAGGTTAATTTCTGTCTCATTCTCACATTTGACAACTTGCAGATATTTTGTCACCATCTGCATAGTGTTTGCTCAGAGCACAGTAACACAATGGGGGTCATTACAACATTGGCGGTAAAAGCCGCTTACCGCCATGCAGAAGACCGCCAACACACCGCTGCGGAATTCCGCCACAGCTATTATGACCCACATCTCGGAATCCGCCAAAATTCAGACACCCACACCAAAGGTCAGTGATAAACTGGCGAAAACAAAACCTCCACCGTCACGCCAACAGAAATACGCCCACACTATCACGACACAAGAATCCACACGGCGGTCTTTCAACCGCAGTATTCCATTGGCGGTACACACCGCCGCGCTCTAAATACACACACATCTCCAAAACACCACCACATTGGACAATTCGAAATACACACACCTGATACACATACACACACCACTCCCACACACCCAATACAATATAAAACACACACCCACATCACCCACAAACCCCTACGACAAATTTACCGAGAGAAGGCCAGTGAGAAACACCAACAGCAAGAACAACAGCATCCACAGGCACACAACACCATCACCCACACAACTTCCGCGCACCTCACACAACACACTACTACATATCACCACACAATCCACCCCACACATCACCTACACCACCCCATGGCATGGCAAAGACACCCCAGGTTCTCGGAGGAGGAGCTCAGGGTCATGGTGGAGGAAATCGTCCGGGTAGAGCCACAGCTACTCTGATCACAGGTGCAGCACACCTCCATTGCAAGGAAGATGGAGCTATGGTGAAGAATAGTGGACAGGGTCAATGCAGTGGGACAGCACCCAAGAAATCGGGAAGACATCAGGAAG
Source organism: Pleurodeles waltl (assembly GCF_031143425.1). Lineage (NCBI taxonomy): Eukaryota > Metazoa > Chordata > Amphibia > Caudata > Salamandridae > Pleurodeles > Pleurodeles waltl. The sequence continues at coordinate 78,638,579 of NC_090443.1, read as the reverse complement.
AGGTGGAACGACCTACGGGGGTAGGTGCATTCCCTGGTTTCAAGACACCACCAGGCGGTTCAGTGGACTGGCGGCGGACCCCCACCTCCTCCCCCACAACTAACAACATGGGAGGAGCAGGTTTTGGCGATTCTGCATTTTGAGGGCCTCGCAGGAGTAGCTGGAGGAATGGACTCTGGTAAGACAAAGCTTTACTATTACATCCCCCACCCTACCTGCATGCCAGCACATACCCCCACCCTCACCCTCACCCCCAGCACCCCTACTCCTCACAAATGTCCCAACATCACAAACCACACATCCCAACACCAAGCCCTGCATGCAACAACAAAGCATGGACACACATCACCAAAGCATGCCCACTTCACTTACCCATACACCCCCCTAAACCATCATCACACAAGCTCCCACACAGGAATGCTAGCACTGGGGTACACGGTCACCCACCCATTGCACACCTTTACACACACAGATTTAATAAACATCCTTTTATATCCCTGCAGGACCCCTACCCAACGTCACCAGACAGGAGGGTCCACACCACCAACAGAAGAGGCCCACAGTGATGAAAGTGCCTCTGTCCAACTGGATCTAGATGACCAGCCCGGACCATCGGGGACCCCTGGACTGTCGGTTCCCCTCACACAGGCACAGGCCACCACAGACCTTCCCCCCTCTGGAAACACCAGCACAGCACCCACCCAGCGGGCCCATACCTCCGTCCCCAGGACACGTCAATCAGCTGTGTGTCCACCACTACAGGGAACCCAGGATAACCCACCACCCCAACAACAACAGGGACCTGGGGGAAGTGGTAGTGGGCACACGGTCCAGAGGACAGAGGCACTGGAACACAGGGGAACTGGGAGGGCTGCCGTGCGACAGGGGGCGGACAGGCCAAGGGAACCCACTCTCCACGAGGCCCTCTCCTCCATCATGGGAGCCTACCACCACTCCCAGGAGACGATGGCAACGGTACTGGCCAAGTTTCAGGAGACCCAGCGCCTGCAGGAGGAACAGTATATGGGCTTCAGGGAGGAACTCAGAACCATCAGCTCCACCCTGGGCACCATCGTAAGGGTGCTGAAGGAAGTACTCAACACCAGGAGGGGCACAGTGGCACTACAAGGGGCCCCTGACACTAGCATGGACGATGAACTGCCCACCACCTCCGCCGGCACTAGTGGACAGGACGACCCGCCACAGGACCACCACACCAGCACCCCACCCCCTGCAGAGGGAGAACCACCCCGCAAACGGTCCCTGAGATCCAGGAGAAAGACAGAGCACGATGCCAAGACCCCGCCAAGAAATGAGACCACCCTGATTGTCATCATACTGTCCCACCTTGTCCCCCTGTCCATAATTAAACTGCCCCAGCTCCACTTCCTATGCCCATACGTGCAATGCACCTGTGAGACTAATAGACTGGACTCTGCCATGGACACTCCTCCGCCATCACCCCTTACCATTTCACTACCCCCTCCAATTTTGAGGATTTAAATAAACACACCTAAAGCACAAAAAGATCTGGAGTCTGTTTGTGATTTCAAAATAGTGTATTAGCAATTACAGTGACAAAATGTTTTTTTAAAAATAGTTATTTCAACATACCTATGTCACACAGCTCTAGTCCATGAGGAATCTAAGCAGATGTCACATAGTGGGACCCAAATCTGTGAAACCGTAAGGGAAAGTGACAACTCAGTGACCATACACTGGGTGAAAAAGACAGACAGTAGAGAGGTAGTAGTGTTAAAGTACATATAGTAGGCAGGATTGTCTTCTTACCTGTGTCTCACTGGAAATATTGCAGGATCACTGAGTCCCTGTTGTGCATGTCTTCTTCCTCTGCTTCCTCCTCACCACTGTCCACAGGCTCCACAGCTGCAATAACACCTCCATCTGGACCATCCTCCTGCAGAAAAGGCACCTGTCGTCGCAAAGCCAAGTGGAGAAGCATACAGCAGGCCACGATGATCTAGCACACCTTCTTTGGTGAATAGAATAGGGATCCACCTGTCATATGGAGGCACCTGAACCTGGCCTTCAGGAGGCCGAAGGTCCGCTCGATCACCCTCCTAGTTCGCCCATGGGCCTCATTGTAGCGTTCCTCTGCCCTTGTCCTGGGATTCCTCATTGGGTTCAGTAGCCATGACAGGTTGGGGTAACCAGAGTCACCTGCAAATGGTAAGGGGCAACTGTTAGACACACACTAACCTGGAGGGATAACCCCAGACCCAGACACCCATACCCACTGACTTGCTTCCAGGTGCTCACCTAATAGCCACACACAGTGCCTCTGGAGTTGACCCATCACATAAGGGATGCTGCTATTCCGCAGGATGTAGGCGTCATGCACTGAGCCAGGGAACATGGCATTCACATGGGAGATGTACTGGTCTGCCAAACATACCATCTGTACATTAATAGAATGATCACTCTTCCGGTTTCTGTACACCTGTTCACTCCCGAGGGGGGGGACCAAAGCCACATGGGTCCCATCAATGGCACCTATGATGTTGGGGATATGTCCCTGGGCATAGAAATCACCTTTCACTGTAGGCAAATCCTCCACCTGAGGGAAAACGATGTAGCTCCGCATGTGTATCAGTAGGGCAGACAACACTCTGGACAATACGTTGGAAAACATAGGCTGGAACATCCCTGATGCCATGGCCACTGTTGTTTGAAAAGAGCCACTTGCAAGGAAATGGAGCACTGACAGCACCTGCACTTAAGGGGGGATTCCTGTGGGATGTCGGATTGCTGACATCAGGTCTGGCTCCAACTGGGTACACAGTTCCTGGATTGTGGCACGGTCAAGCCTGTAGGTGATTATCAAATGTCGCTCACCATTGTCGACAGGTCCACCAACGGTCGGTACACCGGAGGATGCCGCCATCTCCTCACTTGTCCCAGCGGACGGTGCCTATGAAGGACAACAGCAAGCACAGAGTCAAACAACTCAGACGTACGTACCCACACTTTACCCAGAACACCAATCATACACAAAAGGTGGCCTGTATGTGTGTTGAGTCTAGGCCTAGGTATGTGTGACGCAGTTGAAAATGAAGCCATGTGGGCCCCTGAAATGGCGGCTGCCTGACCTCTGAAGTGGGACAATGGGATGTGAGGTAAATGCGCTGGCGTTGTACACCGTCGCTGTAGGCGGTCGAAGACCGCGGCGCAAAGCTGCATTGGTTAACATTGGACCCTATGGGTCCCAGGAGCCAATGACGATGTACGCCAGCAGTGACGGTACGCACCGCCGCAGATGTGACCGCCATTTTCTATCACTTCAATCACTCGATACCTGATCTTCGACAGGAGAGGACCTACACTGCAAGTGCTGCTGTGATCTCAGTCTGGAAGAGACAATGGCTTGTGCGTCTGGGGAAAGGGCCCCTGCCTTCACATCGGAGGAGTTGGAGAAGCTCGTTGATGGGGTCCTCCCCCAGTACACGCTACTCTACGGTCCTCCAGACAAACAGGTAAGTACACAGGGAGCATGTTGTGTGGGCTATGCTTGTGTGGAGAGGGCTGGATGTAAGAAGGAAGGGGGCAGAGTGCTGCGTGCATGAAAGACGATGAGTACATGTGTCTCATGGCAAGGGTAGGGATGGGGACCACTCACTTTGACGGTGCAGTTGGTAATGACTTCTCTTCTTCCCCTGTACATTTCATGTAGGTCAGCGCCCACCAGAAGAAAGATATTTGGCTTGCCATCGCCAAGGACGTCCGGACCCTGGGGGTCTACCACAGACGGAGCACCCACTGCCGGAAAAGATGGGAGGACATTCGCCGCTGGAGCAAGAAGACGGCGGAGGCTCAGCTGGGAATGGCCTCCCAACGTGGGAGGGGTGCCCGTCGAACCATGACCCCCCTGATGTTCAGGATCCTGGCGGTGGCCTACCCGGAGTTGGATGGGCGCTTGAAGGCATCACAGCAGACACAAGGGGGTGAGTACACTCTCATTCAACTGACTTTGCGCGCAGTGGAGTTGTCTGGGTGGGGGCAGAGGGCTGTGGGTTTCCCTAGGCCAGGGCGAGTTCCGTAGGTTAGGCCCCTCCATAAGGCATGGCCCTGTGGCACCCCACCCCACCTCTGTAGAGTGCCAAGTACAGCTATTCATGCCCCTGTGTCATCTATGTGTGCAGATGTCGTCCATAGCCTTGTAGGCCATTTCCCAGGAATTGAACTGTGGAGCCCAAGAGCGCGGCCTAGTGCAGGGGGCCTCTGTGTCTGTCTTGTCCGCCAACGGTAGCGGTAATCCATGCACTCAACATGTCTTTATTCTGTCTCCCCCCCCCTTTTTGTGGTCTTCCTGTTCTTGTGTGCATTAGCATCATCAGGCGGAGGAGCAGTGGCACCGGAGCACGAGGGAGCTGCATCCCACATGGCCCTGGAGGGCGAGACTACGGACTCGGAATTCACCAGTGGGACGGAGGGCAAGGGGAGCTCCACGGCGGGGACAGGAGCTGAGACCAGCGACACAGACTCGTCCTCTGATGGGAGCTCCCTTGTGGTGGCGGCAACATCTGTGCCCCCGCATCTACAGGTACAGCCGCCACCCCCTCTACCAGCACCGCCCTCCCAGCAGCCCCTCAGCCTTCGCCCCGTGCCCGCTCACCCCGGAGGGTGGGCATCACCTTCGCCCCAGGCACCTCAGCCCCTGCCCCAGTCACCCCTGCTGCCCTCAGTGAGGAGGCCATTGACCTCCTCAGGTCACTCACTGTTGGGCAGTCTACCATTTTGAATGCCATCCAGGATGTAGAAAGGCAGTTGCAACAAACAAATGCATTCCTGGAGGGCATTCATTCTGGTCAGGTGGCCCTTCACCGAGCTTTTCAAACTCTGGCCTCAGCACTGATGGCAGCAATTGTCCCCGTCTCTAGCCTCCCCCCTCCAACTTCCTCCACCCAGACCCAATCCCCTGTACCTATGCCTATCCCAAGCACACCATCAGACCAGCCTGCACACACCTCACCACACAAGGGAAGCTCAGGCAAACATAAGCACCACACATCCCACAGGCACTCACGCAAGCAACACACACATGCAGACACACCAACATCCACTGCCTCCACTGTGTCCCCCTCGTCGTCGTCTCCCTCCTCCCTCCCAGTCTCGTCTACACTCACACCTGCATGCACTACCTCTACAGCCACTACGTCCCTCACCAGCACACCCACCAGCACACCCCGCTCACGTGCAGTCACCACCCCCACTACCATTCACACGTCCCCTGTGTCCTCTCCCAGTGTGTCTGTGACGCCCACTCCGAAGATACACAAATGCTGGCACACACCCACCCAACAGCCATCCACCTCACGACAGCCTCCAGCGCATGCACCTGCACCCAAAGTCACCAAACGTAAACCTCCTACTACCACCACCTCTTCCTCCACTCCCAAACCCCCTCCAGCTACCCGTCCCAGTGTGTCCAAAAGAATTTTCCTGCCCAGCCTTGACCTTTTTCCCACACCTCCCCCACCCCGTCCATCTCATAGGTCCCGAAGTAGCACCTCAGCCACAACATCTCCGGGACGAGTAGTGCCTGTAGTCACAGGTATGTGGAGTGCACCGGCCACCAGGACAGCCAGTGTGGCACGGAGCCATAGCACAGCCAGTCCCCCCCCTGTGAAGCATCAGAAGTTGCCCAGTGCCCGGCGGGAGAGGGGGAAGATTCCAGCCACCAAAGCCGCTCCCAGGGTTCCCGGTGGGAGTGTGGAGTCAGCTGTTACACCTCCCAAGGTGGGGAAGGACCACAAGAAACCCGGCAAGTCTGGGAAGAGCTGCACGGCAGAGAAGACCGCCATCATCCCCGCTGCCCAGGAGGGCCCGCAAGCCCCAGCCCAGCTGCCCAGGAGGGCCCCGCCAGCCCAGCTGCCCAGGAGGCCACCGCCAGCCCCAGCCCAGCTGCCCAGGAGGGCCCCGCCAGCCCCAGCCCAGCTGCCCAGGAGGGCCCCGCCAGCCCCAGCCCAGCTGCCCAGGAGGCCACCGCCAGCACAAGCCCCGCTGGGCCATGAAGGACCGCCAGCACAAGCCCCGCTGGGCCATGAAGGACCGCCAGCACAAGCCCCGCTGGGCCATGAAGGACCGCCAGCACAAGCCCCCTGGGTCCCTGAAGGACCTCCAGCACAAGCCCCGCTGGGCCGGGCACCGCCAACTCAAGCCCCGCTGAACAGGGCACTGCCGACTCAAGCACCGCTGAACAGGGCACCGCCGACTCAAGCACCGCTGAACAGGGCACCGCCAACTCAAGCACCGCTGAACAGGGCACCGCCAACTCAAGCCCCGCTGAACAGGGCACCGCCGACTCAAGCACCGCTGAACAGGGCACCGCCAACTCAAGCCCCGCTGAACAGGGCACCGCCAACTCAAGCACCGCTGAACAGGGCACCGCCAACTCATGCACCGCTGAACAGGGCACCGCCAACTCAAGCACCGCTGAACAGGGCACCGCCAACTCAAGCACCGCTGAACAGGGCACCGCCAACTCAAGCACCGCTAGCCCATGAGCGGCAGGGGCACTGACGCAACTGGGTCCGTCACGGGGTGAGTGATGCACTCTGGGCACTAGTCCCCCTTCAGAACCAGTGGAGAGATCCATCCACTACCTCTGTCCTTCACAGGATAAAGCACTCTGGGCACCAGTCCCCCTCCAGAACCAGTGGAGGGATCCATCCACTACCTCTGTCCTTCACAGGATGAAGCACTCTGGGCACCAGTCCCCCTCCAGAACCAGTGGAGACTGTTATCCACTTGAGAAACTGTGGCTTTGCACTCCCCAGGATATAGCAGTGGGCAAACCACCCACTGTAGAGACTTGAGAGACTGTGGCTTTGCATTCCCCAGGATATAGCAGTGGGCAAACCACCCACTGTAGAGACTTGAGAGACTGTGGCTTTGCACTCCCCAGGATATAGCAGTGGGCAAACCACCCACTGTAGAGACTTGAGAGACTGTGGCTTTGCACTCCCCAGGATATAGCAATGGGCAAACAACCCACTGTAGAGACTTGTGAGACTGTGGCTTTGCACTCCCCAGGATTGAACAGTGGGCAACCCACCCACTGTAGAGACTTGAGAGACTGTGGCTTTGCACTCCCCAGGATTGAACAGTGGGCATTGAGCCCCCTCGTGGATCTGGCGTCGTGCACTCATCCGGCTGAGGTGCCCCCCCTTCCCTTCCCCCTGAGGTGCCTGTTGTATTTCTATCTGATGCCCCTGCAGTGTTCGCTCTGTTTTGATCGGGTATCGAGTGTGGGCCTCGCCCATGCATTTTGGGCCCAGTGGTCCACGGACTATAAATGGTGCAATACCTGGACTTGTATTATTGGTGTATATATTTGTTTATAGTGTATATATATTTTGGAGTACTGGATTTTAATGTATTACAATCGTTACAATCATTTCCTTTTGTCTTTGCATTCTTCCAGGGGGCTTGGGGGGTGTAACTGTAATGTATCAACATGTATTAGTGTGTGTGTTGTAGTGGGTGAGGGTGGGGGTGTTGCGTGTGTGTGTCCCTGTTTTTTGCCTCCCCTGTGTCGTAGGTGCAGTACTCACTGTGGTCTTCGCCACTGGCGTTTGTGCTCCTGGTAGAGGAGCAAGAAGACTATCGCAGGTAGTATTTGGAGTTCCGGTTCCATGATGTCCTCGTTCCTCGTGGGGTGTGTAGAGGTGAACGTTTTCCCTTAGAAATTCCTGTTTCCGCTGTGTTTTTATCCGCGGTGAATCCGCCCCGGAAAAGGTGGCGGATTGGCCTGTCATAATAGTGTGGGCGGTACTTTGTCCTCCGCCTGTCTGTTGGCGGTGACCGCCGTGCTGTTTGTTACATTCAAACACACAACATACACACATTACTGACACTACACCAACATACAACACAACCACACTAACCAACCCAATAACACAATCATCTAGACCAATACACATCACAACACCAACCAGAACCAAACAAGCATACTCACCTAAATGTTACGCACCAGCAAAACTCACAAAACCAAACATACACAACAAACACCAGACCCACATACAACTGCCAAACATACAGACACAACCACATCACCCACACCAGCTCCCTCTACCTCAACCAGCCAATCCACTCACACCCCTCCTACCCTTAATCCTCCCTTCCAATTCTTCAACTACCTTGTCTTAACACCTCCTACAAAGACTCCCACCCCTCCCAAGTAAAAGCCTTGAGTTGCCAGATAGGTGCCCAATAGACGCCCTTAATGAGGAGGATACCCCTGGACTATAGGAAGGAGACAAGTTAAGGGCAACAAAGCCAGGAGCAGTTGTATCTTCCAAACATTATTTACTGTTGCATATGTGTTACTTTGCAAATATAATGTACATGAGAGAAGTATTACATGAATGATTACTTGAGTTCAACTTTCACAAAGCTTGTCCCACCTTCATTATTCCTGTACAATTCATTGTGTTAATAGAATGGAATTGATGTAAAAGTGATATTCATTTTCTGACTCACATTCACAGCTGGAAACACAATACTTCTCTGACAGGTCCCATTGCAAAGTTCAGACATTGGCATTGCTTACAATTGTTATGAAGTTTGTTATTTTGGTAATGAATACTTAGACCAAATTAAAAAAATTAAGTTATCAATAGGTGTTGACACAGATGTGTTTCATTTTATTTCTGGCACAACTAGTTTAAACACATATGCATTATACAAGTATTTTAATAGTACTCACAGGACATGTAGGTAAAAGCACAGGTCATTAGCTAGTGTGACAATTCAACATTACATAGTAATATGGACTGCTCACCTTCGAGTCCGGTGACGATGGGGTCGTTTTCCATCATGGTCAAGTGGCAGAAGCAACAGCAGGACTTGTCTGGTCAGGTTCCAGTCGAAAACGGAAGTGGAAAAGTGAAAAAGGTAGGTTTTTACCTCATTTCCCTTCCATTATACCAACTCAGGAGTGGAGGTTTCCCTGCCGTAGCTGCCCTGGCGGGAAGGCACATTGTGATTAGATTAACAATAATACCGGCTGGAATACTGCCACCAGCCACTATTTCCTATGGCACTATCAACGCGGGTGTAAAGTTCTGGCGGAGTCAGCGGGACTCAGGCGGTCTATGGTCCCAGCAGCATATAAATAGAGCGGATGGACCGCCAAGTTGGAGGACGGATTATCCGACAGAAAACCAATGGCTGGACCGATTCCACTGAGGTTTAAATCAGGTCCTTCATTATGGAAACCACATAATTGGTGTTACAGTTTGTAATCCCCAGATGAGAAATTCTTTGCTCATTGGGAACCATTTCTGTTCCTTCAATAGTTAAGGAGCACGCAGAGCAATTACCATATTTGTGATTCCCCTTAATGGGTGGCAGACCCAGCATGGTACGCAATATAGAAGGTTCCTTTTTTATTTAAGTGTTTTTTATTTCAATGTACAATCAAATCTCGAATATTTTTGTTGTGCCGGAGGGCAAATAAAGGATCTCCTATTTTAGGACATTTGTTTTTTATCAGATGCCAATTCTTTTTGATGATCTTCTTACTCTGATAAATATGTGAGTTGTATGTTGTTACACACACATTGGCCCTCATTATGTCATTGGCGGTAAAAACTGCCTACCGTCACGGTGACAGCTGCCAAAATACCATCACCGCAGCTACCATCCGCCCGCCATACTATGATCACTGCCGGACTTCCACGACAAGAAGTGTGGAAATCCAGGCAGTGGTCATACTGGCGGATGGTGGTAAGCTGGCGATGCTACTACCAGCACCGCCACTCCAGTTGAATGCCGCCAGCTGTATCATGACCTGTGATACGGCCTGGCGGTATTCTGCTGGTGGGCGCTGCTGGCGGTAGTAGCGCTTCTTCCAGTTCCCTGCTGGAAGACCACCTAGAAGAAGGTAAGTTGGGCTTCCGACAGGGGAGGGGGGTGGGCGTGTTGTGTGTCTGGTGGTGTGCATTAATGTGTGAGTGTGTGCGTGAATGCACCTGTGTGTGTAGTGTTGTTTGCGTGGGTGTATGCATGTGTGTGAATGCATGTAAGAATGATAAAGTGAGTGCATGTCTGCATGTCAGTGTGAATGTGTGTAAGAATGTGTGCGAGCATGACTGGATGTATGCATGTATGAGTGCATGTATGCCAGTGTGAGTGAGTGGGTGTATGCGTGGGGCCTGTCTGCGGGTGTGTGCCTTTTTTGGAGGGTGAGAGGATCGGAAGGGGGGGAGTTTGGATGGAGGAGGGGTGGGGGGCGTCAGGTGTGTGTGGAGGGGGTGGGGGAGCCGGCTACCGGTGACAGGGATAGAATTCCCTGTCACCGGTAGCGCCTACCGCCATGGTTTTCATGGCGTTGCTAACACCACGAAACCCATGGTGGTAGGCAGGCTCAAAATGCCGCCGGCGATACTATGCCGGTAGCCGGGCTGGAGATTGACATCTCCGGCCTGGCGGCTGATATCGCCATGCTGGTCTGAGTGGAAAAGCCAACCCACCATTCTCATAATGTGGCGGTATGTACCGCCAGCCATATTACCACTCACCAATGGGGTCATAATGACCCCCATTGTCTTTTATTGTCCATCTTATTGTTTTCCATCAGCATTGCCTCTCCTGTACCAGGCCTTTTTTCAAAGACCTTTGTAAGAGTCTACTTGAGTGACCTCTGTTTCTCAACTTCTCAAGCAGTTAATTTGCATGATTAAAATGTTTTTCGTTCTTATTGCCATTTCTCCAAATTCTAAGAAACTGACTGTAAGGCAGATTATCCTTTAAATTACATTGATGAAAACTTGAATAGTAAAGACCTAAATTCTACTCAGTAGTCTTTTTGTACACTGCAACAAAGATTCTTCCATCCACATGTTTTAGGACCAAATCAAGTAAATTGAATGTCTGACGACTGTACTTGACCGTGAATTGGATATCTTAGATACATGAATTAATCCAAAAATGGGATTGTATTAATTCCTCAGACGTTCATCTCCAGATCAACAAAACATCATCAATGTAACTTTTCCAGAAATTGATTTTCTCCAGATATGGATTATTGTTGTAAATCCATGTATCTTCATACTGTGCCATAAAACGTATGGCCAGCTCCGGAGCACAGGGACATCTCATAGCTGTCACCTAAGTTTGGATATAATATTCCTGATTAAATTTAAAGACATTTTTCTTCAAGAACAGCTTTACCAGTTGAAATATAAAGTCTGTGGGAACCGGAGGAGCCAGGCATCAAGGCCTCAAAGGTATGTGACGTACCACAAGAACTTTTTAAGTGAGCTTGCTTCCATTTCTAGAAAATACCCAGTACATCATAAAGTGAAAGGGCACCGATAAGGATATTTTTTGTGTGCTATTTCTAAGCCGATCTAGTAGCACAGTGGCAGGAAGGTCTGTGGACTGAATGTAGACTGCAGCCAGATACCAAACAAGGGCAAAATGCTACAGGGTCTTGGAGGTACAGCACCAGAAAATCCTCCAAGAACACAAAAGTCAGAATGGCCTTAACATATTGTAAAGGCCCACAATTGTGCACTGTATGCAAAGTCTCTTTGAGGAGGGCACAAATGAGGATAGGTGCCAAGCACAGTACAACCACCCAAGCAGCGATGTTGTATCCCCAAGGATCGCCCCTACAGTGGGGTCGGGCGATGTCTTTGGTCCGATAAGCTGCAAAACTAGGCCACAAAGACATGATTAGTTATTTATGGACCTCTTCCATCTGCAAATCTGCAAGCATAAGCTTAAAAATAACAATGTAAGGGAAACCATGACAGATCTGAGAGGTGCGGCGTCAAGCACTGGAAGACTGCAATGCTACATGCACAGTGATGATGAATGACCAACCTATTCGTTATCATGGCACGTTTCGCAGATATATAAGAAACATGGGACCATAAGCAAATGTGGGACCATATGCACACAGATGTCTTCTAAGGCATCAGTATGTCTACTGTTATAGCCGAAATCTTAGTATTGTCCCTCGGTCACAGTGATCATCCATACGTGACAGTTTATGTTAATCACAGCACTAATAGGTGTACTGTAAAATGATGCACTGAGAAGTCGTGTTAGTGTGCATTTATTGTAGGCTAGATGTTTAAACCCCTGTGGTATAAAACTTCAATTATATATTTTTGAAGAACTCGTCTGTCATTATGTCATATTTTAGAGTCAAAACTAATAGTTTGCTTTGAAACGATATATGAATTTTTATGATGTGTTTTAAATTCACATGTAAAAATAGAGAAATGTAGTTCTGCGCCATAATAATAGAAATATATTTGTATAGCTATTTCGTTTTAAAGATATTGCAACATGAACACTAACGAAGACTTATTAATGCTTAAGTTATAGTATGCTCATTAAAATTGTGTTTATTTGATTGTATTAATGTGCTGCTTTAATTCATTTACATTAGCCTAAGTGAGGCCTGCTAGGCCCTCTATTTGTGACTGTGCAGAAATTGTTTAGTTATTCTGTTAACGTGCACCTTTCTTTCAGACTTCGTTCCCATGAAAAGCCTAGTTTAGGAACAGATCTCTATTCTACACATAGAGAGTTGTAAGAAAATGTCCTTGAGTAACGGACATTTAGGAGTGTTAAAATATATATTTTTTGCAATCCCACATGGAAGAACACTGATGGCCACCGTCCTCATGACAGACTTCAAACCCATGCTAATGTTTCAAGTTGGAGTCGCATGATCGATTTCTATTGGATGTTACCTCTTCAATGTCAAGTGGACTGATTAGCTGATGAATCAGCTTGCCTTATGAACTTTAAAATATTAATACCCAGCTGGACTTTGGGCAGATTCCCTAAGTAGAAGCAGAATCTTTGATGCATGCAGAACCCCTTTGGACTCTGAGAGACATTGTCCTCTCTATTTTGCCCCTTTAAAATGCCCTGTTGAGACTTAGAGATTGTTCCCTTACCCCAAAACTGAGCTTCTGACATGCGGACGCCTTCCCTTTTTACTCTTTTGCCCACTCTAGTTAGTATCCTGATGTCCAAGATTTTTCTTTTCCAAATTCCTTTTGCCCTTTTTATGCTTTTTGTGTTTTGCCTGTATGTGTTCCGCCCAGCACGTGTTATCCCCTAATTGGCTGATTCGTAGGTTTTTTCCTTTCCCAGAGCTCTGTAATCAGATTATTTATATTGTCTTCATGCTTATTATTACTGAGCAATGGTTGTTTTCTGTACACCAGATTCTCTTATTGATGTTTTACATGATTTTTGCAGAATGTCTACTTCTCCTAATGTTAGTTAGCCTTAACCCGTTTCATACCCTTGGTCAACCAGTGGTCAAAGTCGGCGGTAGGAATGGGCAGTGTGGACAGCTGGCCAGGCCCACATGTTTAACTCCAAAACATGGGGCCCCACTGAAGTGCCCCACAATCCACTGCTTCTCTGGGTCACAGGGAACTCGGCTCACACGTCTCCTCCTGCGGGGTGTGTAGCATTGGCAATTTGCAGTTTCCAGGCAACAAAGCATCTGTTTGTTTCCCAAATCGATCAGCAGGACACAGGAACATACCAGGTATGGAAAAGAGGGTGGAGGAGGGAACAACTAGTTCAGATAGTCGGGTGACCATGTGTCCTGGGATCAAAAATTGCATTTAATGTAGTCCCTTAGTGTCTGTCTGTGTTTCCATGGTAATGACTGCTGTCATTTAAGTCAATCTCTTCCCCCTTGTAGTTCTTCCCTTTTTGCAAAATGTGCAGGTTTTTGTTTTTCAAAATTTGGTCACCCTATCAGAGTGGCACAGCCAGGCTCCAGCGTTTGTCCTCGCAGCTCTACAGAGGTCTACAGCTGCAAGGTCCAGTAGGAAACCCACCTCCTCTGAGCCGCACAATGTTGGATCATGCCTGTGAGGTACAGGGGTGGGCCTCACTTCCCTGGACCGCGTAGCCATTATCCAGCACTGCGAGGCCCAGGGGAGGGGGCTTTTCTCCTGGACCTCATAGTGCCACACTGAGGTTTTGAGGTCCAGGGCAGGGGGGCCCTTCTCAGGGGTGGGGGTGTCCTCTCCTGGGCCTCACAGTGTAGCACTATGGCCTCAAATTCCACAGGTGGAGTCTCAGAGACATTATCCAGCATTGTTAGACCCAGGGGAGGGGCTTGTCTTTTTGGGCCTAGTGGTGCTATGCGATGGCTGTGAGGCCAAGGGAGGGGGTGCCCTCTATGACCAAAAAAACTATGTATGATTCCAACCACAGATTCATAGTTGAAAAGTGTGAAAATAGTAAAGATTTTCCCCTCTCTGCTGGGCGAAACAGGTTTGGTGCTTGCTCAAGTGCAACCATGAGTAAAAGGGATTTTCAAAAAGAGAACTCATATTGGTAAAACGGTGGACAATTGGCGATGCATGTTAAAAGGAAGTGCTTGTTAAAAAGAGATCACAGGGGGGTGTGGTCTGGCCACGGCTAAAGATGGCCGCCTAGTTCTAGAGCTCTGCAAGGTGGTGGGCTTTGGCCGGGGGTGATATGGCAGCCACATACTCTTTCATGTGAGCCTCGGAGGCTCCCTGCCAAATGCCGGCATCGGGACGCTGCCTGAGGAACTGAGAGGGGAGCACGCCGCGCGGCGTCAAGGAAGTGAGGGCCTACGGGGCGGAGTGGAGCTGCGACCTATAGTCGCTGGAGGCACTAAAACTGCAGGAGCATGTCGCAGCGCCGGTAAGTGGTCGCTGGCACTGCTGCCCCCACTCCTCCCCTCCTCCTGCTGAGGGAGCCTCATGAAGAGAAGAGCTGCGACCACAATCACGGCAAAAGCAATCCAGGCCTCATGACTCTCCTTGCCTGAGCCCCGGGATGACTCCAGAGGCTGGTCATCATCGTCTGGAGAACACAGAGAGAGCTGCGCTGCACAGGGATGGGGGCGAGACATGGAGGGGAGACCAGCTGAGCTGCGGGAGACGCAGCCTTACGGTGCCGGTGACTTGCATCCGTGGAGACGAGTCACAACGAAGGTACAGCGTCGCTGCATTGGTGCCCCCCGCTGAAAGCATACCAGCCTGCAACTAAGACTGGAGGAGAACCTTGTCCTCTGCTTCTACTTTAGGGGCTCCTCCAACCTTTGGTCCTTTCTCCCAGCCGAATACTGACTGCTGTAAGAGACAGTTACCTTAACCCGGGGCGGTGCCGCTGATCCTCCTTCTTCATACTACCCCAAGCTGAGGCTCAGGTGACGGGGGACTCATTGCATCTTTGCATCTAAATCTGATAGGGGTCGTCATAGTTACCCAACTGTTACGGAAGGCACTAGCGGGTTAACCTTCTCCTGTACCTTTGGTGGCCTTGATGCGACCACCCTGCGCAGCAACACGGACGAGGAGCAGAAGCCACGTGGGGACACCAGCGCCAGGTATTTAGCTGCCCACTACTGCTCTGCCTCGCCACACCCTCCGGCTCATTAGGCCTTTGAAATCAGTGGTACTCCCTTTCACTCAGCCAGCACAGAATTCTTTATTGGTGCAGCTCGGAGGTCACGACGCACTATTGACAGTGACAGATCTACCTTTGATGGCAATGTGAGGGCCATCCACTGCCTGGCCTACACACGGCTAACCCTTGTTGCCACCACTACATGGAGAAGACTGAACAGGGCGACTCCCTCCCTCTCCCCACTCCCCCTAGGGCCTCGGATCTTGAAGGCTGCACCCACATTATAGTCTTGAGAAGCCCGGTGGCAAAGCGATAGGCAAATCCTCAGGCAAACTGGCAAGACAGCTACTCTTTTCTGAGGCCCTCCAACTCTCATGGCCGCATCCTCCGCCGCAGGCCCAAACCCACCTGCACAGCCACCCACCATGACCGATAGGGAGCAGACCACGACCATGGACCGTATACTCCAAGAGATCACTGCAGTAAGCCGCAGACTTGAGGGAATGGATACTGCCATAACCTCCTTGACAACGGAGACAAAATCCATGCACTTAGATATAGCAGGTTTCCAGTCTCGAGTAACAGGGCTGGAACACCGTATGGTGACCATGGAGGCCCACATCCACACTGTCCAAGACAGAGACCATGACCGTATGTACCTTTGCGGTAAACTGACGGACCTGGAAGACAGAATCCGCAGGGATGACGTCAGTTTTTTCAGATTTCCGGAAAGTGCAGAAGGTTCAGACATCCAATCCTTTCTCAGGTCAGTCCTCCCAAAACTGACTGAACTAACCTTCGACCCATCATTAGAATTTCAGTGGGGGCATCAACTGGGCCCAAAACTTCAGGATGGAACCTCCAGACCCCGCCCGATCATTGCTTGCCTCCTGAGACTTGGACAAACCCGCCAACTCCTCTCGGCAGCCCGGGCGCACAGACCCTTTCGGGCGGAAGGTTACGAAATCCACAGCACGACTGAGTACTCAAAGGAAACCAATGAACGCCGGAAAGCGTTCCTGGCTCTCAGACCCCAAATGCGCCAACTGGTGGTGAAATACAGCCTGTTTGAACGAGCAAGACTGTGGGTCACCAAAAATGCAGTATCCAAGGACTTCTACGATACTGAGGATTTGCGACTTTTCCTGGATAATCTACAGCCCCAAACTATGAACACATCAACTTTAGCCCGGCCACAAGCACCGCCCAGTGACAGTCGAAGTGCATCACCCCCACCACCCGATCACTGAGGGACAGATCGACGTGACCCAGACCACCTTCCCAGAGGCAGAGACCTGGAGAGACTCGCGAGGACACATGATGACAGGGGTCAGGTGTTCAAGCAGTGGTGCTCCACACACAAGTCTCAGATAGAGACAAATCTTGTTCTCTCCTAAAACCTGTCCCAACCCTTACTTGACACTGAAGCCGTGCTGTGAGACGGCCAAGGAACCAGAGCTCAGCCAAGCGACCAGAGAGCTTAACACTGAATCGGCAGACAGATGGGTATCTGCCCGCATGTTGATGTTAATGTTATACTGTTATAATGTTGTGGTATCCTTGACTACGCTCCACGGGAGCAATAATCAGATCTCAAATGAACCTTACTTAAAAGTGATATACGTATTTACACTTGTAGAGTATACTACTGTTTGATGCTTTATGTATGACACTGTTTCATCTCCGTAGCCTCTGCTCCCACCCTCTTTCCTACCCGCTATCCCCCCCCAAGCCTTTGCAGAGGAGTTCCCCATCCAAACGGTCTGTTAGGCCCCACAGCTGAAGTATGAGAGGAGAACTACGTCCCAGTTGCGACACTGTGATACGCGTGAGCTGCAGACCCTTTGGCATGACATGACAAGAGGATTATGGACACACTGAAAGCCACTACCCAGGGCACTAAGAGGAGCACAATCCGCTGCAGCGACACACCTTCACTGCAACACTGATAGCTCACACTTCTGACGGTCCAATGAAGACCAAACTCCCCCTCCCCACCAACCATGTCCTGGCCTCAACGGTCATGTGCTGCAGAGACGCTGCTGTTACTCACGGCCAACTGGTGTCATCAAATGAACGGGACCGCTGTTGCTTCTTTCCCTCCCCGTACCCCCATCTTCTTTCTCCTCTACCCCTTGTCCCCACCATGGGGGTGACTGACCATTGCGACGGTTCGCCCCTCTCTTTCTAGACGGCCCGCCCCTCTCTCTCTCTCTTCCCTCAATGACATGCTTACCTCTGAAGGCAACTTTAGTGCGCTTTCTACACGACAGCGGGCAATGTGGTCTCCGCCCCCAACGGAGGCCCATTTAGCTGAGTATATGAGCCCCACAGGTTAGGACCCGCAGTCCACGGATCTGACCCCTTGGGGCTTTGCTCCTTCATTCCCCTCACTGATACACTGCTACTTCTCCACTTCCCTTCACTCTCTTTTCTTTCTCTTTCTTCTTTTCTCCTGCCTTCCTCTCTATCCCACCCACCCCACCCTTCCCCTCCTCTCCCTCCTCCCCTCTACTCTTCCCCCTATTGCCCCCCCCACAGGGGGCTGTCTGGCATCCATCAGTTTCCCCTCCCCTAGTCCATCTAGCTATAGCCTGCACTGCTCTGCGCAGCGTCTCCCCCTCTCTCTCCCTACCTGCACAGTTTATATCAGTCCAATAACCCCCCCTTATTTCCCCCACCAACATGTCTGGATCTGTTCCCCACATGACCCCCCCATTACAGATAGTCTCCTGGAATGTGAATGGCCTGAGGCACTTCGTAAAACAGAAAAAAATACTGTCCTACCTCCAATCCAAGCGGGCTGATATAGCTCTTCTTCAAGAGACACATCTTGACAGTGTAGAAGCCAGTAAACTACAACGAGATTGGGTTGGAAAGGCACTTGTCAGCTGTTGCCCTAAACAACAAGAGCCGAGCGGCAGAGCCCCATGAAAATGTGGGGAAGCTATATTGCTTTGCAAAACCCTACCCGTCACGGTCATTAAAACATGGAACGACTGATACGTGTACGCCAAATTAAAAGTGGTTAGCTCCTTAATATGTGTGGGTTCCGTGTACGCACCGACCGGTTCTAAGCGACTGTTCTTCCTGCAACTAAACCTTCATCTGACCGAAATTGGAACAACCCACTATATAATAGGGGGAGACTGGAATCTGGCCCACGATGCAATATTGGATAGGACGGGCCCCCTCGATGTGGGTAATAATCATGACAGAGCTCTTCTAACTGATTTGCTGGAAGATACTGGACTAGTGGACTATTGGAGGATCACTTACTCTACCGATAAGGAATACACTTTCCTATCACCCATTCACGGCACCCAATCTCGATTGGACTATTTCATGGTGTCACATACTATAATGGCCCAAATACAAGACGCTCGCATAATGGATAGCGGTTTTTCTGACCACTCTCCGGTCCAAACAGGTCTAATGTCCCCTGGCTTCAAACTCTGGCGCTTCGATGTCCAACGTTACAGATCCCCTCAGGGTAAGGTACAATTGCAGGCCCACATGTCTCCATACATGTGTGACAATGTCGGAACTGTCGCCTCCAAAAGGACCCTTTGGGCGGCAGCAAAAGTGACCCTGAGAGGCCAAATGATGCACAATGCAGCATTAGACAATAGGGATAGGAAAGCCCGTCAGAAGACCCTGGAGGATGACATACAACGTCTTACGCGGCAGTACACTGCCCAGTCGACAATTAAAACGCGTTGTTCCTTGGAACGCGCCTGTATGGCACACAATGAGCTTCATACATCTCGGGCCGAATATGTGCTGCAACGACTGCGAGGAGGGCACTATGAGCAGGGCGAGAAGGCTGGACGACTATTAGCGGCGCAGCTCCATCAGAGAGAAGCTGCTATAGCCATCCCAGCCATAACGTCCTCCAACGAGGAGATACTTACACACCCACAGGACATAGTTAACAAATTTGCGACCTTTTACCAACATCTCGGAATCGGTGGCTGACTCTGCCCAAATAGAGATCTTCCTCACTCTTGCTGAACTACCTTGCCTCTCGGCTGCAGGCCGCACCCTCCTTGACGGAGAGTTAAGCAGGGTAGAAATAATGCAAGCCATTTCTGATCTTCCCTACCATAAAACGCCAGATGAAGATGGGTGCCCTGCAGAATTTTTATACATGGGCCAGTGAAAAAGCGTTCAGCGCTGTACACAAGGCACTCAGCGAGGCGTGTCGGGAGGGCTCTCTAGGTGCGATATCTAATAGAGCAACAATAGCTGTCATACCAAAACCAAACAGGAACCCTCTACTCTGCTGCAGCTATCGGCCCATATCTCTCCTGAATGGGGACATGAAAATACTGGCGAGCGTCCTGGCGGCCCGCTTGCGTAAAGTCATACCATCCCTGATTCATCACACTCAAGTGGGGTTTGTACCGGGACGTACCTCTAGGAATCATATGCGCACTCTTTGTCATACTCTGTGGGAGGCCAAGAATATACCGGAAGAGGTTCTCGCCCTGTCCCTAGACGCTGAGAAGGCGTTTGACCGTATTAAATGGCCCTATCTGTTCGCCACCCTGACAAAATTCAGACTGGGAGAACAATTCATCTCCAAAGTCAGTCTGCTCTATGACCACCCCATGGCGCAGGTCAATTGTGGGGGCTTTCTATCAGACCCCTTCCCAATTAACAGGGGAACGCGGCAGGGTTGTGCTCTGTTGCCAATTTTCTTTCTGTTAGCAATGGAACCCCTTGCGGCTACTATCCGATCCGCCACTCTCAGCAGATCACAGGAATACCCCTTGCGGGTGAGACCTTGAAAATCCACCTCTACACCAATGACGTATTACTTACCCTAACCGATTTATCGTGATCCTTGCCGGCTTTACTGGAAACCATTGACGGTTTCGCGATTGTGTCTGGATACCAGGTGAACTGGGACAAGAGCGAGGCACTGCCTCTCTCACTGATGACGACAAGGGCCGCGATCCATGGCATCCCATTCCGCTGGACCCCGAACCGGCTCCAATACCTGGGGATCCTCGTCAATTGGGGTTTGGAGCGCATGGTTGCGGATAACCTGGACCCTCTCGTGGCTCGTATGAAAATGGACTTTGCGAAGTCCACACTTCTATGCCTCTCCATGTGGGGTAGGGTACAGACGGTGAGAATGGTCACACTCCTGCGATTTACATACATTCTTGGTATGCTTCCCCTCCAGGTGCCCCTTTCAACCCTCCAACTGATAGATGCAGCGATGAGGGCCTTCGTATGGGGTTCCACACGCCCCCATTTGACGCCGGCAAAAATAGTAGCACGCCGCTCCTGCAGGGTTCTGGGACTCCCCCCGGTGGAACATTACTCCCTTGCTCTCCAGCTATCCCAACTGACATACATGCTATCAGGATCTCCGGAACAGCCGCAATGGATGCAACAGAGAAACCTTTTCTAGCCCATCGTGGTGGTCTTGGAGGCCTGTATTGTGCAGATCCCTTACAGATCAACCCAGCTAACCCGATCCTCACAGTGACGCGCGCATCATGGTGTAGGACCCACCGCTTACTAGATATATACCCCTCTTTACACGCCCATGCCCCCATATGGGGTAATGACAGTCTAAAAATAGGGGGAACTGCCCAATCGAGCCTAGCTGATATTGATTGCATAGCCCAGGTCATAGAAGAGGGGTTGCCCAAATCATTTGACAAATTACGAGAAGAGTACAATCTCCATCCCAGGCAAGAATGGCATTACCTGCAACTTAAACACTGCCTACAATGATCTGTGGGGGCAACCCCTTGGGAGCTCAAGACCTCACCTGTTGTTGCCTGTCTGCAAACCTGGGGCCGCCACAAAAGCGTAATGGCAGGCCTCCATGACGTATTAATGTGCCATCTTTATTCACAACCCCTCCTCGAAACTCTGCGCTGTAAATGGCAGACTCGACTACGGACAGATTATACCGTGGAAGACTGGTCAGACATCCTAGATGCCCTAGACAAAGGCACTCGAGAAGTCCGATTGAAATTCTGTCTCTTTAAGGTCATTCATGATTGGTACTGGACCCCACTGAAATTGCATAGAGCAGGACTTCTGCGATCTACTCCACATCCTATGTGAATGCCCATCAATCCAGCAACTATGGGAATCAGTGTACTATACTTTGAAAGATTCTTTGCCACTCCAATCCCTGATTACCACCTCGCTCATCCTCATACACGGCACAAGGCCTCTCACCACCCTATTGCGTCCGCAACAGAGATTGCTACATACGGTGCTTGCAACAGCAAAGATTTGCATTCTCAGAGACTGGAGGTCAAGTGTTGCCCCTGCCCCAGCAAAGTGGATGACTGCGATGATCCAAATAGCCGCACATGAACGAGTCATTTATAACCTACAGGACCAGGCGGCCCTATTTAATCAGGTCTGGACCTCCTTTCTTGCAGGAACACCATAACTTGCTTATTACTGACCGTCTTTACTCTTCACCCTTCCTAACCACTACCACTACTGGTAGGACGTCAGCACCCCCTGTCCCCCTCCCTTTTTCACCCCTTCTTACCCTCTAGCCTATACCTTCTCTCATACCTTCTGTTATCTCCCCTGAGAAACTAACAAAACAATACTATCCTACAGCCCCCAAGCCCTTCTTCCCCCTCCCGCCCACACTCCATACACTCCATGTACCAAGCTACAGAACTACAGAATTCCAACCATAGTCTCATTACATTCCATGTCCTCTAACCTCCAACCGCGTCCACCTCCTTACTTACCCACCTGCCCACTGTCCATCTCTCTCTTCTCAATTCTCTTCCTTCTTTTCTTTTCTTTCCCCTTTCCCCTTCCCTACCCTCCCCCAACCTACTAAGTGCTCTTCATAAGCCCTGTTAAGGACTCCCTGTCCTGTAAACCAGGGGGCATGTCCTGCTGGCACGCTCTGGGTCAGACTTTCTCTGGCATCCCTTACATCTCTACTCGGTAGCTTGCATTAAGCGTTTGCGATGGTGGAAAGTCCGACCGACCCACACACAGCCAACTAGTAGGTGGCTACAAAGCCATCCGCCATGATTACTCTCCTTACTGCCATGAAGGAAAACAACACGTCAGGACCGCCCATAACACTCACACATGATAGACTTCAGGACGTGCTACATCTCACGACAGCACCCACTTTCAACAGCTCACGATTACGTATCCTCACCTATCAGCCCACCTCTGACTACTCTGACTACTATAACACAATGTCATACTGCTCCCACTCCCCCTTCCCCCATCCTTCCCCCCCTTTTTCTTTCCTTCCTTCCTTCTCAAACCACTCTTTTTTTCCCCATTGGTTTGAAAAGTTATAAGCCTTAATATGTACCCATCACAGCTACAAACATTGTGGTGTATCTCAATCTCTGCTACAGGCTGCTTAGCCTTCCTTTGTACTGTTTTTGACTTATAATAAAAAATTGCAAAAAAACAGGGATCACAGCCTGTTGAACTGTGTTAGAAAGGACCTGCACTTCAAAATAGTTAACTGTCAGTGTTCTTAAGTACAGTACACTATACATCCATCTATCCAATCAATCCATCAGTTTATTCATAAAACCCACCCCCCCTATCTGCCTTTCAACCAATAAAATCTAGCCATCTGTACATCAATCAACCAATGAAATCCATCACCCACCCACTCATGTGGAGGGTCACCCTCTAATAGGCCTCACAGCCATGATGCAGCATTAAGGTGCACGGAAGAGGCCCTCTCCACTTTCCTGGGCCTAGCAGCACTGGATAATCACAGCGAGAATTTAGCCCCCAGAAAACAGGAGATGTGAGAGTCCATCTTCATATAAAATGCCTGCCAGTTCCCCCACCTCTCGGGGACATCAATGCAGCAATTCCCCATTGAAGTAGCTCCTGACCTCACAACATCAGGCTATCACTAATCCTTGCAGCTTTGTTAATGTGTGTCTGTTTCTTGGTGTCTCGGATCATGGCTGTGCCGTCTCTGTTTGTGATCTTGCCATTTCTCTTTGGCCATGCTGGGTCCAGGCCTGGCTGTACTGCCTTGCTCTGGGTGTCCTGGTCGTGGTCCCCTCCTCTGAGCCTTGCAGCATTGTATAACATGTGCAAGGCGTGGGAAAGGGCCCCAAAATGCTACGAGTGTGAGGAGAGGGTCTCTTCTCCACTGGACCTCGCAGTGCTGGGTAATGTGTTTCAGCCCCTGGGAGGGGTATCCTATCCACTAGTACTCGCAGACAAGATCCAGTGCTTCAAGGCTCAGGAGAGGGACCCCCTTCCCTTCAGGCTTCTCCACACTGGATCATTTTTGCCTATCAATATTCTAGAAAAATCTGTGAAATCTGGATTGTTTTCCATTTTGAAATATAAATGTTAAAGAGCAAAGACAAGAAGGAATACATTTTAAAGTATTTGAGAGTTGTCATGTTATTGCTCCATGGTTATTACAGCAAACAGAGGGATATCCAGCAGAACTTGGTCCTTAAAGAGTAAGAAAATGTAAACAAATTAAAATTTTCCTTTCTTTTAAGAGTGGAGGCAATTCGTTCAAACATGGCATGCCAAGTGGAGGGGGCCTTCCTCAAAGATGCCTCACAGCCATGATTCAGCATTGCTATGTCCAGGGGAGGGGGCCTCTTGGGTAGCCTTGTAGCGCTACATCATGGCTTGATGCCCCAGGGCCACTCAGTGCTGGAGAATTGTCCTATTTATCACAATAATACTGGTCATTTGTTTACATTTTACTACTCTGGAGGGACCAAATTCTGATGGGTGGAAAAGAATGTGTTAAATCATCATTATTTCTTTGTATCATAGCAATTAACCAATGTGTTTGCTTTTATAATCATTTGCAAATAACTTAAAACAACTCACAAATATCTTATAAGCGTTCTTTTGCTGCTTTTATGTTGCAAAATGGAAAAAATGCCAATTTCACTGCTTTTTTTCAAGGTATTTGCAGGCATTGACACAAAAAAATACATGCCATACTAGTAAAATAATGGTAAGGTGGCAATCCTAGCATATGATCACTAGGCCTCGCAGCCAGTGCTCATGAGCAGCGAACTCTCTTCTGGCTTTGTAGCACCACACCATTGCGTGGAAGCCCAAGGAAGAGAGCCCTCACTTCTGGTCCACACAGCGCTGAATCATGGCTACTCAGCTTAGAAGACAGGCACACTTCCAAGATTGTAGTGGGTTTATGGATGATATCTCTATAACATATGAGTGACATTAAAAGTGACACTATTGTGAGCCATTGTTTGAAATGGCCCTTTCTGCAATGTCACCTCCAAAAATTTTGTCTCCTCCTTTACTTTTTGATGAATCCTTTTTTGTTGGCTTTAGGACTTTGAGCCCCTTACCAATGCTAAAGTCCACGTGTTCTCTCCTTAAAACACAGTAACATTGGCTTATTCACAATTGGCATATTTAATTTACCTATAAGTCCCTTGTAAAGTGCACTACATGTGCCCAGTGCCAGTAAATTAAATGCTACTAGGCGGCCTGCAGCACTGATTGTGCCAAGCACTTAACAAGGCCTCTAAAACCTGTCTCAGGCCTGCCACTGCAGACCCTGTGTGTGGAGTTGACACTGCCATGTCGAATTGCCATTTAAAACCTATTGCCACTTCTTAAATTCCCCTTTCATTACATATAAGTCACCCTAAGGTAGGCCCTAGGTAACCCATAGGGCAGAGTACTATGTAATTGAAAGGTAGGGCATGTACGTTTAAGTTTTACATGTCCTGTTAGAGAAAAACTCCCAAATTCATTTTCCACCACTGTGAGGCCTACCCTCACATAGGTTAACATTGGGGATTGTAGTGATATTTGTTTTGACCACTGACCTGGTGTCGCACCACTTTGCACTTGGCTTAGCTGCCCACCATTACATTAGTGGTCACTAGTTACAGAATCTATTTTGTATTCAGCTTAGCCTTAGCTTCACTGCCACGTTAAAGGTGCGAGTAGTTTTCCGTACAAAACATGTTATGCAATGTGTTTTCTACTCTGCGTGTTCTTTTCTCACCAAAGGGCTAGGAAATAAGGTGGAGGAGTCAGTTAACAAGATAAGGATGTACTAGACTGATATTTATGGTACAGCAGGGAACGGTTTAGTTCTGGGAAAGACACCTTGAGATTTTGGCCAAGTTTCAACGTGTTTCTTTCAAAGCTTACCTAAAATAGCCAGCATTTTTCAAGAATTTTTGTGCAGTGGGAGGGGTGTTTCCAGAAAGCTCCTTCCTCGTTTGTTTAAAATATATAAGAGACCCAGATCGACAGTGGGAGATTCAGAGACCTCAATCAGAATTTAGACGTCAAATGCCTGATATATTTCCTGTGAGGGTAGAGATCTCTCTTTCTCGTTGCGGTCGAACCGGGGTCAACGACTTGCTGTCAGGAGAAAGATGATG
The DNA here is from genome assembly GCF_031143425.1 of Pleurodeles waltl. Lineage (NCBI taxonomy): Eukaryota > Metazoa > Chordata > Amphibia > Caudata > Salamandridae > Pleurodeles > Pleurodeles waltl. The sequence goes on along the minus strand of NC_090443.1, from coordinate 78,612,786 downwards.
CACCAGACAGGCCCTATGGTGATGCATTTTTATTAATTATTTGCTGTGCATTGCGTATGAATATATATATACATAAATCAACATAAGTGTTTGTATCCTTGAATGTATATATTTGCTGTTTATAGATTGAAGATTCTTTGTACATGGTCTCACTTCATTGTTGCACATTTTAAAAGTAAACTTTTGGCTATGTAGGCCTTCCTTCACGAGCCTAGCAAAAAGATATAATAAATGTCTTCTTCAGATTAAGAAGTGAATTCCAGAGAATCTTTTCAACTCCTCTCAGTGAGTGTATTTCGGCTCAGTCAGCAGTAAAGCAAAACAGGGATTCCTTGTTACTTCTATTAAGTTGTAATTCCCAATTGGAAGGAGGTAGAGCTATCATGTTTAGTACCTATGGAATTGTAATGATAAATCCTCTTTATTGGTAAAGGTGAATTTATCATTACAATTTTTAAAATGGCACTTTTAGAAAGATATTATTTTTCGGATTTTATCACTGTGCATGCAGTCTGTCTCCAATACACGTCTGGGGCGGGTGACAGCTGGGCTTTGTGCATTCCCTCTAGACAGCCACACACCATTGGAGCTTAAGTGTGACTTAATGGGCCTTCCTGGAAGGATGGGAGGGAGAAGCTGGGAACAGCCTCACACTTACACCTGAATAGACTGTGCCCTGTCCCTGCATAACCCCCTGTAGTGGGTCTGGAGCCAGGACAGGAGGGATGACCTCTGTTCACTTCAAAGCCCTTCTTTGAAGTCTCCCTCACTTCAAAGGCACCACTGCGTATAAGCATTGGCCTTCTGATCCTACCATTTCAGTACACTTCTGGACTTGTGAAAACTCTGCCAGGAAGAAGGACTGCTGTGCTGCTGAAGGACTGCCACTCTGCTGGGCTGCTGCTCTACAAGAAGATCTGCTTTCTTGCTGTGCTGACCTTCTGCCTACTGCCCCTCTGGCCTGACTGAGAAGGACTGGACTTACATCACTTGAACCCAGAGTGGCTCTAAGGGCTTGCTGGCTTGCATCCTAATTGAAGTCTCAGGGACATAAAAAACATCCAGATCACCTGCTACAGCACCTGGACCCTGCCATCTGTGAGTCTGCCCTGCCAAGTTGTGCCAGCCCAGTCCTGGACACATGGAGTTTAGTTTGAAGTGCTGTTCCAGCAGAATCAGCGCATTGCCGTTGACGACGCAAGGACTAGAAACTGGCACATCTCCTCCACTGTGGATGCATCACCGCTATTGTGAGGATCGACTCTGACGCATCGCCGACTGCACAGCACCTCAACTCCATTCTCAACGCCTTCTTTTGTGTACCAACAACAACGCATCGCCTCACCTGCACCCTCCATCTGATCTTTGATGATGATACAACCAAGGTACATTGCAGTAGGCCTATGCTGGTCCCTGTGTCCAACCTGCGCTCCATCACTGTCAGCCTGAACTTTTGGATTTGACTCGGTCTAGCATGTCTAGATTGCCTGGTTGGCGCTTTATACTTTTTTGCACCACATTTCATTTTATTCTTTAAAAATTCATAGCTTCGGTTCTACTTATTGGATTTTTGCCATTTTGGTCTAGTTTTAGTCATTACATTAAGCTCTGTTTGTCTAACTAGGGGTGGTATCTTTTTTTGTGGTGTTTTTACTGTTGAAGTGTTTACACATTGCCTCTTAAGTTAAGCCTGACTGCTCTGCGCTGGCTATCTGGGCCTAAATGAGCCCTGGTTAATTTAGGGTGTGTTTAGGATTTACCCAGACTAGGATTGTGGTTCCTGCTTGGGCAGGGTGCATACCAATGTCAACCAGAAACCCGATTTTTAACAGCGGTGCTACAAATTTGTTTTTGGTACAGTTCCAGAGACACATAGGGGGTCATTCCGACCCTGGCGGTAAATACCGCCAGGGCCGGGGACCGCGGGAGCACCGCCAACAGGCTGGCGGTGCTCCCTTGGGCATTCTGACCGCGGCGGTTCGGCCGCGGTCAGAAGAGGAAAACCGGCGGTCTCCCGCCGGTTTTCCGCTGCCCTGGGAATCCCCCATGGCGGCGCAGCTTGCTGCGCCGCCATGGGGGATTCCGACCCCCTCACCGCCATCCTGTTCCTGGCGGTTCCGCCCGCCAGGAACAGGATGGCGGTGAGGGGTGTCGTGGGGCCCCCGTAAGAGGGCCCCACTTTGTATTTCAGTGTCTGCATTGCAGACACTGAAATATGCGACGGGTGCCACTGCACCCGTCGCACACCCTCCACTCCGCCGGCTCCATTCGGAGCCGGCCTCCTCATGGAGGGCTGTTTCCCACTGGGCTGGCGGGCGGCCTTTTGGCGGTCGCCCGCCAGCCCAGTGGGAAACCCAGAATGACCGCCGCGGTCTTTTGACTGCGGTACGGTCTTCTGGCGGTTCCCTCCAGGCGGGCGGCTCCTGCCGCCCGCCGGGGTCAGAATGACCCCCATACTTTTTTAACATAAATGTCTAGGAAGCATCAACACATGAAAAAGTTCAATTTTCAAACATTTATGATGGGTTGGATGTGGGGCAACTGTACCCAACATATGCTTTTCCTCTTAAGTAATGAACCCTCCCTAGTGCCACACCTCAGAACTCTAGTGCCTGATTTGGCTGCTTGGTGAACTAGGAAACAACCACAGGAGTACACAAAATATTACTTTCATTTTTGCTGAATACAATTTTTATTAATTAAACTACTAAAATGTATGGCAATGATTTGTGTATTGATGTGAATAGATACCAAGCTCTGAAGATATTTTCGATCAAGAATGAATAGCAGTTGAAGTCCTCCCTGCTATTAAAATGTAGAACTGAAAGTACCACAATGAAAAGAGACAAAGAGGATTGATTGAGTCAGCCTTTTTCTTTGGGATGTGTCCTCCTCCTGGCCAGATCTATTCAATGCAGCACAGCCCTTCAACTTGGAACCAACATATCTTCTTTAAAAGGAATCTCTCAGTTACTGTATGCCTCCGTGTTAATAAGCTACTTGGTACAGTGCCCACCTTTCCTCAGCCTGAGACCATGCAGCAGGGCTCCACACACAAGTAGCAGTTAAATGCTGTCTGTCTCCTCCAAGCTAAAACTGGCAAATTGCTGCTTCTTTGTGGTCAAAATTATGAACCAATGCAGAGCTATATGAACTTTCTGAAATGTGTGACAAACTGTTTCAGTGCAGAACTACAGTGAAAACTAAAACATGCATTCATCTAACCTGTGATGAGTGGAATTTGGAAGGGTTGGCCCCCTCCACCGGGTCTTGCAATGCAAGATCAAGGCTGGAAGGGCTGGAGTTGACTCCTCCCTTGGGCTTCATTGCTGTATGACGGCTACAAGGCCATGGGGGGAGGGGAGGAATTCACTGGTAAGTGTTCTTTTTAACTTGCAGCTCTGCTGCGCTAGTGCCATGAAAACCCAAGACTACCTGCCATGTGCATTCCTGTGCAGTTCTAGCTGCTCCACTTAGCAACCTTATCGCTGTCCCTTCACCACCCAGTCAGTGCCTGCCCCATCCCTACACCTCCCAATCTCTTTCTGCTGCATCCCTACACCACACAATGTCTGCCTGATCCATCTCTACACCACCCAATCTCAAGCTTCTGGACTGCTCCATCCTGTACAAGCCAGGATTCGTAATTTTTGATAGCTCTCTTCAGCATCACATTCTTGTGCCTGCTGAATCTATCTTTAAACACATACCTCCTATAAGGTGTTCTGCAGTAAACAACTCTGTGCCAAGCTGTTTGTTGTGTGCCATGCCTACTGAGGTCTGGTGTATGCTTGAGTGACCACTACCACATCATTGAAGCACTTCAAAAATTTGATTCTTGAGTAAGTCACCTCCTTGCACCTTAGATTGCCTAAATAGAGGTGTATGTAATCAGTTAACATTTGACAGTGAACACTGGAGTACAGACACCCATTTCCGTGAGAGGCCAAGCATTTCCATCCAGTTTGATTGCTGTAATGAACTAACATAGCTTTAAAATATATGGACATGATTTATTTGGGTATTTGTGTTCTTCTCCATTATACTGATATCTACTCCCCAGAAGTTGAGTTTTGCAAGTCACTTCAACAATGCAAAAGAAGATGAATTGTCCTTTGATGTCACTTCCTGTGATGACACATCACATGCAAATTAGAGGGGGGCTCATATCTTTCATTTTGTCCAAGGCCCCAAAAATCCTATGACCGGCTCTGCCATTGGCCCTACTGTATCCTTATAACTTTATTTTGAGATTTGCCTACATGACTTTGAGCTCAAATGTGTAATAAAACTCCTTAACTTAATTCCTGATGGGAATTTTCCTGGTGTTGCCAAATGGGTCACAGTATAAATTGATTGGTTTGTATTGGCATTTGTTGTTTGGTTCTACTACATCCTACAGATGGTTCCAAAGATCCATTGACCTCGTTGATTCCTGCAAAGGATGAAAATGATCCAGTAGATTGGTAGCAGAGGTATGGTTTGTCCCACAAGGGGGGAGAACCATTTAAGTACAATGATAGGAAGTTAGGATTGGTCCCATGAGAATGCCCAGTGTATATTGTGCCCACTCCCAATTCTGACCCATGGTTTGTTCCAAAGACTGATGAAGTTCCAGCGTTGTTCCTGCGAGAGACGGTTGTGTGAGTATTAACAGGGTTTTGCACTTGCATTGCTTTTGGTGTGAAGATTGCATGGAAGTGTGATGTTGTGAAGTGTTTTATGGAGTCATCATACTCATGTGATTGTGGCGCTTGTTGCTAAAAATGTCCGCCTTTGTTGTTGTTGACGGGTCTGTTGTGGCTTAAGATCCCGGGATAACAAACAATGGTAGAAGACACTTTGCTAATTTATTGTCTGACGTGAGTTGCTTGTCATGAGATGTCATGGACAGTGTCAGTAGTTTTTCTTGAATTAGTGTGAGTCTTGGTTGGTATTAAGTGAATCTTGAGTGCAAATGGAAGATCTCTATCAACCAGAGTGAGAACTGCTGGTAAAGTTTCTCTTGTTATTTAAATGTGAAAGCAGCTGGAAAGTGTATCTTCGTACATCTTCGAACTGTTTGAGTTCCTATTTTTTTGTGTGCAGACAGGTTTTTGGTTTGTGCTTGCACTATTTTGGTGTGTGTGAGCCATTGTGTGAGAGACAATTGTGAAACGACTGCATTGCTGAAAGAAGTGAGTGTGACATCATCATGTGCTGCACTGGTATAGGCCGGTTGTTGTAAAGCTGCGCTGGTATTGGTGGACATTGCTGCATTGCTATTGGTTAAGGGCATCAAGAGAAAGAGAAAGTATCTGTCATTCCAGGTGTGCAAGTGACCCATTACATTGATGATGTGATGATTCAGGGAGAGACAGAAGAACAGGTGTGTATTCATTTGGAGAGAGTGGTGGAACTTTTGCAGAGTAAGGGGTGGACAATTAACACAGATAAGACACAAGGACCATCTCAAAATGTGAAGTTTCAAGGCATTCAGTGGAATCAGGGACACGTAGAGGTGTTACCACAAGCAAAGCAAAAGATTCTCGAGTTTGCCACACCCCGCACCAAGAAGGAGACACAGAGATTTATTGGATTGTTTGGTTCTTTGGAGACAGCACATCCCTCATTTGAGTCAGATCTTGGCTTCTCTGTACAAAATGACAAGGAAGAAACATGAGTTTGAATGGGGTGAAGAACTTATTGATTTGACAAAGGAAGCAATTGAACAGGCTTTAGACTTGTGGCCAGTGCAGGAGGTAGACATTGAGTTACACATAACTGTTCAGGGAGAATATGCAAATTGGAGTATGTGGCAAAAACAAGGAAGGATGAGGATGCCCCTGGGGCTTTTGGCTAGAGAACTACCTAACTAAGGGGAGCACTATAGTCCTTTTGAAAAACAGCCTTTGGCCTGTTATTGGGCTCTAGTGGATACTGAGCAAATAACACTAGGTCATAATGTAATTCTGAGACCTGAAATACCAATCATGCAGTGGGTGATGGGTTCACCTAAATTTTACCCTATAGGACATGCACAAGAGGCTAGTATCATACGCTGGAAATGGTACATACAAGACAGGGCTCGAGTAGGACCGGCAGGCACTGCAGCCCTACATGAACAGGTGTCACAAGCCACTGTACGGGATGAGGAGAGGGTGCAGGAGGTACCACAGGTAAAAGAATCACCAGTGAGATGAGGTGCGCCATTTGAATCCTTCTACGAGGAGCATAGGAAGCATGTATGGTTTACTGATGGTTCATCCAAATACATGGGTACCAAAAGACATTGGAAAGCAATGTCATAGAATCCAGTTACTAGAAAGTTGTTGGCCACCACAGGAGAAGGAAAAAGTAGCCAATATGCAGAGTTGTACGCTGTGTATCAGGCCCTAAAGCAAGAGCTGCCTGAGACTTGTCATATTTACACTGATTCTTGGTCCACTGCCAATGGGTTAGCCACTTGGCTTCCCACATGGCCTGCACATAACTGGTTTATTCACTCAAAGGAGGTGTGGAACAAAGAGTTGTGGCAGGAAATGTGGGAAATGTTAGAACAGAGTAAAATCACAGTATATCATGTGGATGCTCACTGTCCCATTGACTCACTAGAACGCTGGTTCAATTCCCTTGCAGACGACAAAGCCAACATTTGTGGCAATACAGGATTCTGACTTGGTGGGGGATGGCTAAATGGGTGCACCAAAAATGTGGACACCAGTGAGAAAAAGCCACTTACAGGTGGGCAGAGATTAGAGGGATGCACATTCTCCTAGATTTGATAAAAACTGTGATTTTGCAATGTCCTATTTGTCTACATACACAATGGAGATCTGTTCCGCAAACAGTCAAAGGTAAATTGGGGAGAGGAAAGTTACCAGGACAGATTTGGCAAATTGATTACATTGGACCACTACCAATGAGTCGCGGGTGTCAATACGCCTGCACCGTAGTGGACACTTACTCTGGGTACCTAATTGCTGTCCCTTGCAAACGTGCTACTCAGCACAATACTATCAGAACTTTGGATTTGTTAATGTTATACTATGGAGTACCACTCCAGGTTCAGAGTGACAATGGGTCACAATTCAAAGGCAAATTGGTGCAGGAATACTGTTCTCGGCACAATATTCAGTGGAAATATCATATTCCTTATTATCCACAGGCCTCAGGACTGATTGAGAGAATGAATGGCTTACTGAAAGCTCAATTGCGAAAATTATCTGATGGAACTTTGAAAAACTGGAGAGAGCATTTAAATGAAGCCCTCTAGATTCAGAATAACAGACCATTAACAAATGCTGTAACACCCCTGATGCGAATGTTAACTCCAGCTTTGCAAATATATCCACCTGCGAGAAGAGGCAGTGGTCTTACTCTTGCCATCCCTTGAAGTAACAGGCATTCTTGCAGGAGCTCACCTAAGGAGGCAGAGCTTCAGAGTTGCCAATTACACTGGACGCCGGGAGCTGTTGCCAAGGCCAGTCCAGTGCCGGCGTTCGGACTAGTGCTTGAGGACGAGGAGGGGGGTCGCGAGGCAGCAAGGAGCCCGTTCCCACACCCGCACCAGCACCCGGTGGTCTTGTGGATGCAGAAGGGGCAGTGCCTCTGAGCCACCAAACGCCCGGAGCTGCGGTCGCAACTGGGAGCCAGAGTCGGGGCTGAGGAGGACTGCAGGGGCCAATAAGGAGAGCAGCTCGTGAGAGTGAGAGTAAGGGACTGCACCGCTCAGCGGGCCAGATGGGTGTCTTCCTGTTCTGGCCACCAACCTCCCCCCTCTCCCCTCTACTACCTACTAATTGCCTGTCTCTGACTTCCTGGTCCTGGGCCCGCCTGTTCGAGGAGCCTTAGGCCCGGAGGGGGTCGGGCCAGGGCCCCGCTGGGTCCACCCTGCTCTCCCTTCACGACGAGGCAGCCATACGGGGAATCTCTGCGACAGCATTGATCTTCTCAGAACTGCAGGACTGGTCCTCTGCGAGGAAGCCTCTAATGAGTCATACAGGAGTTAGAACGGAGCAACAGAAGTGCAACACAGGAGCACCAGAGGGGCATCGCAAGAGATGGCAAGAGACGGCAACCCCTGGCAGGTGTCTGAGATCTTACAAGTTGCCTCAAGCTGGGCAGTACGTGAACTCTACCGTTGGTCATAGGCGTCCGGTTCCGACGGAAGCGGCAGGCGCCACGCCAGTGCAGCTTGTCCGGACTGTGTTGCCTGTGCCTCTTTGTCTCCTGCCTCCCCTTGCCTCCCTATTCAATCGGGACTCCGTCTTCCATGCACTCTAGTCTGCTGGTTCAATTGGGGCGCTGATCTCTCAACTGAGCGCTGCAAAGCGCCTCTCACGTTTTATCCACTTATGCTGAGTGTCACTCTCCTCCTCTGGAGTTCTCCCTGCTTCAAGGGAAGGATCCGGACCCTGCTGCACTATGAGGCCTGGTAAAATAAGGAAGGAGCACCCGAACCCTCAAAAGCACAAGAAATGCCGCTGTGATGTCGATGTAGGCAATGACTCCTCGTCTTTACTGTCAGCCTCACCGTCAGCCTCTGTAATTTCAGTGGCACCCTTCTCACCAGCTGCCGATCTGCCTAGTTCTGAGACATTGAAGTCTCTACTTGCTGCTGTTCTTACGCCATATCCACGCCCCTTGAAGCCTTGCAAGTCCTCTCTATTGTCATATTTTAAGAAAAAACCTCAGTTGGAACTCTCGACAAATGGTGGGGGGATTAAGTCAGAACCAGGCCAGAGTTCTCTCATGAAGCCTGCAGTCACCGATCCTTCATCTATTGTTTGTGGCCACCTCACAACTGTGGCACAGGTTTACTGTCCAGCTTCAGCTGCTTCACCTGATATCCCCCAGTTAGCTACCAGAGTGAAGTGAGCCATTTGCCATCCCTTGAGGATCAGTGGGCTGTACCCTCGCCAAAACTCGAACTCCCTCCGATTACCATCTCCAGTGACCTTTCCTTAATTGAAGGGGTGAGGGTGCCTCCTTCAGTGGCCTCTAAAGCAGCTCCTCATCGGTTGGCTGGGTCGGTTGGGTCGGTTGATCCCTTGCTGGACCACTGCTCCTTCTTTCCATCCAGCCCCCGGCAGCCCAATGGATCCGGACTTCAACAGGTAGCATCCATCCAATGTTACCATTAAAGTCTTCTAGTGGGGCCCCCCCAGTTTTCAAACCAAGTTCATCAAAGGCGAGATTAATGACCAATCACTCCTTGACCTCTCCTGTCTTCAATCTGATCCTCTGAGTGGTACCGGCAAGGACCCTAACTCTGTGGCCCCTCTTACGCTCACGGAAACCAGCTCGGCCTGGTCTCAGCTTCTGCAAACTCTTCAATCGACTGTGCTGGCTCTGAACTACCACTCTGATAAACTGGATGTCCAAGTTTATCTGCTGAACACATTGGCTTCTTATGTAGTTGGCATCGATCACAAAATTGAGAATCTCAACCAGCTTATTACTAGGGCACAGACAAGCTCCAACTATGTGCAACCGTCATGTTGCTGTTCTCCAATCATCTAAAGTTTGTCATCCTTGCCTACCATTTTAAGTTCAGGTGGATGCGAAATCTAAAGGCTATCTTCAGCGCCTATGTCCTCAGTTCCCTCGTCGAATCCGAGCGCTCCTTTTGATTTGGTTCGGGGGTCCTCCCAGCTAGAAACTTTGGACAAACTCTGTCCAGTCAAGAGTGTAACTTCGATCAATCTTTCTTGGCCTGCTGCTACCGGAGCTCCGGAGTTGGTCATTGAGGCCTTGGATGCGTCCACGTCTTCCCCTTCTCTCAAGCTTGAGCCCGTGATGCCTGCCTCTTCTCATCTTCCCAGCACCCCTGCACAAGCTGCCTTAGTTCTACCAACGTCCTCAGGAGTCAACGCTGTGGCTCCCCCTTTGTTGAGCAAGAGGAAAAAAAAAAAAGACTCTGCAAACAACCGAACGGTAGGCGAAGCCAACCCCTTCAAGGATCTTCGACAAACGTCCAACTATCGGCCCGTCTCGAAGTGCAGCTGCCCTTGCAGCCCCAAGGTGCTCCTAGGGTGACTTCACCTCCCAACCCCCTCCAGCTTGTGCCTGTCAGTGTCCCCTCTGCGGGAAGAACTGGGCAGGAAACTGATTCCTTCTTTAAGGACTACTTGGTTTCGGGTGAGAAATGCAACTCCCGCACTGTGTTGGTTTCGGCAGTCCCTCATTGGGGTGGTGGAGGACCTGCTCGCCCAATCACCACACTGTTTGTATAAAAAACTGTCCATGGGAATACGATTGGTGATGTTTCAGCCCTCGGTTCCCCCAATTCCTCTAAATTGGCATCTGCTAACAGAAGCAGTTCTCCTGCAATCTTGCCTCCAAGCCTGCGGACCGTTTCCGTTGAAAATCTGGTCCCGGGGGGTCCTGCAATCTTGCCTCCAAGCCTGCGGACCGTTTACGTTGAAAATCTGGTCCCGGGGAGTCCTGCAGGACTACCGATGGTAGAGGAACTGCCACAGCCTCTAGTTCCCATGCACCTTTTCAGGACTCGAGTGGAAAGCTCAACTTTAAAACTTGTGTTTACCCCAGAATATCGCTCTAGGGGCCCCCACGACATATTGAACAGGGGGAATATTTTAAGGCTCCTTAATGCTACCTCAGATCTTAACTACATTGGTTCTAAGGAAATTGTGTCCTTTGAATTCTTGGATTCCAGGGGGCCGTATCGAAGAGACTCTAACTTGAGTACACTAACTTCTGCCACAATAGCTCAGTCTATTCTCTCCAGGAGAGATTTATTTTGCTCATGGGGCATTACTATAACTCCCTTTGATGGCTCCCACAGTTCTGAAACCATTCTCAATCTTGAAAAGTGCCCTGGGTGTCTCCTCCTCTTTTAATGGTATTTCCCACACTGGCTCTGGTTCTTCTGGGTTTTATAATTGGGATAGGCTGCCATCCACTGTCTTGCACGGTCATCCCCATTGACCATCACAGGTGGGCAGTTCTGTTCCAGCACCTGAATATCTGTCCCTATGCTCATGGAACATCAATGGAGTTGTGCATAAGTTTGATTCGGCCGACCTTTTAACATTCTTTGACAGTCACGATTCCAGGAAGCCTGGGCCGAGCACAGTTGTCCACTGCCATGGTACCTAGAAATATGGAAATCTGCCCATAGAACAAGCAAGAATGGCCGTGCTAAGGGTGGTTTGGCCATTTATGTGACCGTCAAATTAGATGGGAGTATACTACCTCTGGTCTGGGAGGATAACTGGATCGAGGGGATTGGTTTAAGGAATGGGACTGTGCAGGAGACCCTCATAATAATCAATGTTTACATTGCCCCCGGAACTAAGGAAAAAAGGGGCAGGCTGTCTCGACTGACGCAGATTGTAGCCAATTTAGTTGGGGATTACCCATGTGCTAGCTATCTTATAGCTGGTGATTTCAACACGAACCTGTTTCAGGATACAACGGAGGCTCTTGAGAGTCCACATTGTGGTAATCACAAGCTAATTCCGGAACAATGAAGGCCCCAGGGTTGTCTGCACCGCCCACTGGGAGAATACTTAGTAATGCATTTTAACAGTATGGGTTTCAAGGTTTTGAATAGTCGCTTACGTGATGATGCCCCCCCACGGTGGACAAGATCCGATGGTCAATCTCACTCCTATTTGGATTACACCATCTGTAATATTGAATTGTTTCCCCTCATTGAAAGGTTTCTGATTTCCCCCAGAGTGAGAGCGACCATTGTCCTCAAATTGTATCTATTAAATCAAGATTTGCTCATGATGTCATGCAGACTGTGGGTGGTGGCGCTTGTATCGAATCCCTAAAGCGCATAAAATGGAATGCTGCTATTACCGGTGCTGTACTGAAGAAATGTATTAACTTTTTTAATGCTGAGGGATTGGGTTGTGTGTCCCCAATTAAGTAGTGGGTCAAACTTTCTTGCCTTTTATGGTCAAAATTCCATCAATCCGCGCACAATTGTGCCCCATCCCGGTCTTTTGTTGTCTCTAGGGGAACCAAGAACTTAAAGAAAGCATGGAATAGGCTAGCAAGGGCAATCAGGAAAAGCCCCGATTCTGAGTGTCTATTCATTGAATATAAACAACTGAGGAAAGATTATATGAAGGATGTTTATGATGACTATCAGACCTATCTCAGACAGTTTTGGGTCAAACTTTTAAGTGCAAGTACAGATTCAAACTCCACGAAATTTTGGTCCCTTATCAATAATTTAAACAGTAACCAAAGGGGCTCGGGCGTTGTTGACATTTCAGAAGGAGCGTGGGCTGTCTACTTGACCACCCATTTTTCAGATAGCGAGCAGGATGGGGAACTGGTGGATGAGGGGGCCTATAGATCTTTCGTAGTCTCATTTAAAATGTGTCCCCCGTGTACAGGGTCTCCAATCTCACCGCAGGGAGTAAGGAAGTCTTTCCAATTACGCCTCCCCGACATCCTCTCGAGGGCTAAGCAATTTGGAGCCCTCGGTCCCAATGGTCTTCCACAGGCATTATTCAAGCAGGATCCCCTCCTCTGGGCCAACCATTTTGCACATTTGTTTGAACATTACCTTTTAACTTCAACCATACCTGAGTCCTGGCGTGGTGCCATCCTTCATCCTCTATTTAAAAATGGCTCAAGATCAGATCCTGCCAATTTTAGGTTGATAGCCCTGCTAAGTTCTATGCCAGCCTTTTGTTGCAGGATCTCCGTGCTTGGGCTGAATCGAAGTCACTAATTCCTATAGTCCAAACGGGGTTCTCTGCTGGTTCAGGCACTTCAATTAATTTATTAGCACTCTATATCTTGATTGATAGGGCGATCTCGTCAGGCATGATGCTGAATTGCTGCTTTGTGGACTTCAAGGCAACATTCGATCGGATCCCCCGGAGTGCCCTATGGGCCAAACTACAAAGCTGGGGCATTCCCCCAGTTCTTTTGGGTGCCAATATAGAACTCCATACTAATACCTGGGTCCGTATTAAGCTTGGTGACGGGCGCTCCTTCTCTAGGAAAATTCCCACCACTCGTGGTGTGAAACAGGGTTGTGTATTGGCTCCTCTTCTTTTTAATCTGTTCATTACAGATATGTCAACACCTCTTGACGCCATCAACTCTCATCCCCCCAAGATTGGTGGCTTCAGGCTTAGCCACCTGCTTTATGCCGACTACCTTGTTTTGTTTAGTTGCACTAAGATCGGCCTTCAACGGTTGCTCAACCAACTAGCGACATATATTTCCGCCAATCAGTTAGAAGTTAACTTGTCTAAAACAAAAGTGGCCCCCTTTGGGAGGTAAAAAACATTTGGACTTTAGCTGTTAATATAAAAACCGTAAACTTGTTTCCGACCAGTCCTACAAATATCTAGGGGTACATTTTGACTCCAGGGGCAGTTTTGTTAAACATAAGAAGGAAATGGAACTTAAAGCTGTGGCCTTGCAGGTGGCCTTTTCCAATTTAGCTAAGGTTTTAAAGGGGCCGACCCTTCTTCCTTTAATGGATGTTATACAAGCAAAAATCACTCCCTCGTTGGCCTACGGTCAAGAAATTCTGTTGGGCAAAGGCTCTTGCCTATTAAATAGGTTGGTTAATAAAATCTACAAGAGAGTCTTTCATGTTCCACACCTGTCCGGTACGGCTGGAATTTAGGCTTCCGGATTTGGTGGCAGTTGACGCTGGGGCTTTTTTGAAGCTGTGTTATAAAATGTGTCAGGCCATGGACGGCCACCTGGAGGCAGTCCTGTGGCAAGTAATTAGCAAGCCAAAATCGAAGTGCACCTATTCCCAATTTCTGGTTGAATGCAAACGGCGATTGGTTGCTGGCGATCTTTGGGAACATAATCCCCCCTATTCCTTGTATAAATCAAAAATCAAAAGGCTTATCCAACTGTATTCTTATTATTCAGACTGCTCTCTTCTTCTCCATCGGAAGCATGCCTGGGCAGTAATTGGTTCCTTTAAGCCAGGTATGCCCTCCAATTTTTTCTCTTGTACATATGGGTTTTGGTCGAAAAAGTCCTTTCTTGCCCTAAGGATGGGTGATTGGGGTTTTTAAAAAAACACCGGCCCAAATGGCAGCTACCCCCCGGAGACAGCGTGACACGTAGAGGCTGTAGTAATGCGGACGAAACCATTGACCATGTGGTTTGTCTGTGCCCAGCTCTACTAAAGGAGTGTAGACTCTTGCTCGGAAGCAAATGGATCAAATTGGTAGTCCGCTCCTGTCAACAAGCTATTATCCAGTCTCTGGACCCTGGCGATCCAATGCTAAATGTGTTACTGACCAAATTTATTAAAATTGCACGATCTAAATGTAATGGCACTGCGAGCAACGAACACGTCTAGTTGGAATCTTTCCATGCTCTTGCCATTTTCCTCACTATTGGTTAGGATGAGGAGCTCTAACGGCATAAGCTGATGCTTAGCGCAATTAATAATTCATGCACCATGCACCTTAAGGCTGGGCCTATGCATATTGCCTTGTGTTTTATGTGGGGTTTTGGGTTGGGTGATTTGTATTTTATTTATTATTGGGAGAAACGTCTTTTAACATGTTGTATGCACAACTTATGATGTGCTTTTAGTTTGAATTCAGTCCTTGAGGGTATTTATTTTGACTGTCATTGATTGGTTCTTTTTTCTCCTTGTTCATTCGTATTGGATTTTATTCTCTGTACAATAAATTATTACTTACTTACTTACCAATACATCCACATGTGGCCACTAATACCATCACGTACTGGGAAATAAAACCTGGAGCCTTAGCTCCTTAAAGAGCCACACCAGAATCTGCAGGTTACATGCTTTAAAAGCTTACAGACAGAAACCATGAGAAATAGCACTGTGTGGAACAGATGTTGGAGTACAGATTCCCCCAGAGCATTTCAGATTGATTGCTCCCAGATCTAGACTGGCCCTCAAAGGTATTCAGATTTTAGGTGTAGTGATTGTTGCAGATTACCAAGGAGAAATCAAAGCTATTCTGTTAAATAGTGGAGAAGCTGATTTATTTATACAAATCGGAGACAGAATTGCCCAACTTGTCATAATTCCACTGCATGGAGGATTGGTGAGGAAGGGAACTTCCCCAACCCTTCTTACTGTACGTGGGGAGGGAGGTTTTGGTTCAACTGACAAAAACCCTGGTACTAAAGTGTGGGTGGAATCCGCAAATGGCCCTCCAGAACCTGCAGAAGTTATAGCAAAGGGCCCCAAAAAAGTCCTGCTAATCATGAAACAAGGAAAGGAAATATGGGAACATATTCCAGCTGATAAATGTTATTTGCAAGAATGATCATACTTGTTTCTTTTACAGATCATACTACATCTTGTCTTTATTGTGAGTGTGCCGTGTGGTCTCCTTTTGGGCATATTCATGTGGGGTCGGGAAGACCTAACACCCCCAACCTCAACTTGATTGATCGACCACGTCGCGCAACACCTTTACTGCGTCTGAATGACAACATTTGGATTCACTAGGCGCAGACTGTGCTCAACAGATCCGACTTCTGCATGGGCACCATGAAAAGCACTATGGATGTTTTGCCAACGTGTTTGATTGCCATACCAACACCAACAAGCATCTTGTTAGCAAGTTTCAATGCCACTAACCAGGATAAAGATGTGCAAGAACATGACGTGGAAACCCACTTCAGTCCCTGCAGGGACTCTCAGGAAACAACCGGTGAGAAGTGGGACAATCTCACTCAGATAATTACATACAACATTACTACCGATGACCTGAGTTACTACATGTCCTGCAATTCTCGTGACGTTGGAAAATGCATTCAATTGCGTTTAGAAAAGAAAACATCAGCCTCCCAAAACATACCGTGGGGACACAGAGTTTTGTGCTTTTACCGAATGTACCGGCATTTTAAAAACATGATGAATCACATGACTTGCCATCATCTAGTGACTGCTGCCAGTCACATTAAACATGCCAAGTTGCCAGTTGGCTGGCTGTTCTCGTGTGGAAATCTTACTTTTACCTACATTCCAGCTAACATAACAGGCAGGCCGTGTACTTTCACACACCTGGGACTCGTGATGTTTTCATCTAACTCTCTACATACTCGTTATCCTAGAGACACTATGCAACTAGATGAAAATTGCGACTCAGATATTAAATTATTATCCCAATCAGAGTATCTAAGCTTAAGTCTTTCTATTGTAAGCGTGCCTGGTTTAGCTGTATACAATACTAGGGTAATTATTAAATTAGCTTGTCTAATAGTTAAAAATATTAACCATTCTTCTATTGCTTTATCTGAATTTTTATTACATGTGCGTGGTACTAGAAAAGCTGCATTACAAAACAGGGCTTCTATAGACTACCTTTTGTGTTTTGTGTTGTTTTAACCTTTCTGACCACTCTAAATCTATACAGGCCCAAATTGATACACTACATACATTAGTGAAAGGGCTAACGCAGGATATGGATCAGGGATGATGGGACTGGTTGTTTCAGTGGTGACCTGAGTTTGGACAATACGCAAAGTTTTGGGTGGAATTTTTGTGGTAGTAGCTCTTATTATATCATTATGTTGCTGGGTACAATGTATTCCTAATCTGCTTGCAATGTTTAGACCAAAACAAGTTGATTTAAACCTATGAGCTACACAAGTCATTTGTGAAAGGGCAGAATGTAGTGATATTTGTATTTTGACCACTGACTTTGTGTTGCACCACTTTGCATTGGCTTAGCTGTCCACCGTCACATTAGTGGTCACCAGTTACAGACTCCATTTTGTATTCAGCTAACCAGTTACTGACTCCATTTTGTATTCAGCTTAGCCTTACCTTCACTGCCACGTTAAAGGTGCGAGTAGTTTTCCCTACAAAACATGTTATGCAATGTGTTTTCTATTCTGCGTTTTCTTTTCTCACCAAAGGGCTAGGACATAAGGTGGAGGAGTCAGTTAGTAAGATAAGGATGTACTAGACTGATATTTATGGTACAGCAGGGAACGGTTTAGTTCTGGGAAAGACACCTTGAGATTTTGGCCAAGTTCCAATGTGATTCTTTCAAAGCTTACCTAAAATAGCCAGTATTTTTCAATACTTTTTGTGCAGTGGGAGGGGTGTTTCCAGAAAGCTCCTTCCTCGTTTGTTTAAAATATTTAAGAGACCCAGATCGACAGTGGGAGATTCAGAGACCTCAATCAGGATTTAGGCATCAAATGCCTGATATATATCCTGTGAGGGTAGAGATCTCTCTTTCTCGTTGCAGTCGAACCGGGGTCAATGACTTGCTGGCAGGAGAAAGATGACGCACCAGAGAGACCCTATGGTGATGCATTTTTATTAATTATTTGCTTTGCATTGTGTATGAATATATATATACATATGTCAATATAAGTGTTTGTATCCTTGAATGTATATATTTGCTGTTTATAGATTGAAGATTCTTTGTACATGGTCTCACTTCATTTTTGCACATTTTAAAAGTATACTTTTGGCTATGTAGGCCTTCCTTCACGAGCCTAGCAAAAATATATAATAAATGTCTTCTTCAGATTAAGAAGTGCATTCCAGAGAATCTTTTCGACTACTCTCAGTGGGTGTATTTTGGCTCAGTCAGCAGTAAAGCAAAACAGGGATTCCTTGTTACATATATTAAGTTGTAATTCCCAATTGGAAGGAGGTAGAGCTATCATGTGTAGTACCTATGGAATTGTAATGATAAATCCTCTTTATTGGTAAAGGTGAATTTATCATTACAATTTTATAAATGGCACTTTTAGAAAGATGCCATTTTTCGGATTTTATCACTGTGCATGCAATCTGTCTCCAATACACGTCTGGGGCAGGTGACAGCTGGGCTTTGTGCATTCCCTCTAGACAGCCACACACAATTGGAGCTTAAGTGTGACTTAATGGGCCTTCCTGGAAGTATGGGAGAGAGAAGCTGGGAACAGCCTCACACTTACACCTGAATAGACTGTGCTCTGCCCCTGCATACTCCCTGTAGTGAGTCTGGAGCCAGGACAGGAGGGATGACCTCTGTTCACTTCAAAGCCCTTCTTTGAAGTCTCCCTCACTTCAAAGGCACCACTGCGTATAAGCACTGGCCTTCTGATCATACCATTTCAGTACACTTCTGGACGTGTGAAAACTCTGCCAGGAAGTAGGACTGCTGTGCTGCTGAAGGACTGCCACTCTGCTGGGCAGCTGCTCTACAAGAAGATCTGTGCTGACCTTCTGCCTACTGTCCCTCTGGCCTGACTGAGAAGGACTGGACTTACATCACTTGAACCCAGAGTGGCTCTAAGGGCTTGCTGGCTTGCATCCTAATTGAAGTCTCAGGGACATAAAAAACATCCAGATCACCTGCTACAGCATCTAGACTCTGCCATCTGTGAGTCTGCCCTGCCAAGTTGTGCCAGCCCAGTCCTGGACACATGGAGTTTGGTTTGAAGTGCTGTTTCAGCAGAATCGGCGCATCGCCGTCGACAACTCAAGGACTAGAAACTGGCGCATCTTCTCCACTGTGGATGCATCACTGCTATTGTGAGGATCGACTCTGACGCATCGCCGACCGAACAGCACATTGACTCCATTCTCAACGCCTTCTTTTGTGGACCAACAACAACGCATCGCCTCACCTGCACCCTCCATTTGATCTTTGATGATGATACAACCAAGGTACATTGCAGTGGGCTTATGCTGGTCCCTGTGTCCAACCTGTGCTCCATCACTGTCAGCCTGAACTTTTGGATTTGACTCGGTCTAGCGCGTCTAGATTGCCAGGTTGGCGCTTTATACTTTTTAGCACCACATTTCATTTTATTCTTTAAAAATTCATAGCTTCGGTTCTACTTATTGGATTTTTGCCATTTCGGTGTTGTTTTAATCATTACATTAAGCTCTGTTTGTCTAACTAGTGGTATCTTTTTCTGTGGTGTTTTTACAGTTTTACTGTTTGAAGTGTTTACACATTGCCTCTTAAGTTAAGCCTGACTGCTCTGCGCCGGCTATCTGGGAGTGAGCCTAGGTTAATTTAGGGTGTGTTTAGAATTTACCCAGACTAGAATTGTGGTTCCTTCTTGGGCAAGGTGCATACCTCTGTCAACCAGAAACCCAATTTCTAACAGCGGTGCTACAAATGTGTTTTTGGTATAGTTCCAGAGACACATAAGTTTTTAGCATAAATGTCTAGAAAGCATCAACACATGAAAAAGTTCCCTTTTCAAACATTTATGATGGGTTGCATGTGGGTCAACTGTACCCAACATATGCTTTTCCTCTTAAGTAATGAACCCTCCCTAGTGCCACACCTCAGAACTCTAGTGCCTGATTGGGCTGCTCGGTGAACTAGGAAACAACCACAGGAGTACACAAAATATTACTATCATTTTTGCTGAATACAATTTTTATTAATTAAACTACTAAAAGGTATGGCAATTATTTGTGTATTGATGTGAATAGATACCAAGCTCTGAAGATACCTTCCATCAAGAATGAATAGCGGTTAGAGTCTTATTTTGCATACAAGGCTTGAAGTCCTCCCTGCTATTAAAATGTGGAACTAAAAGTACCACAATGAAAAGAGACAAAGAGGATTGATTGAGTTAGCCTTTCTCTTTGGGATGTGTCCTCCTCCTGGCCAGATCTATTCATTGCAGCACAGCCCTTCACCTTGGAACCAACATATCTCGTTTAAAAGGCATCTCTCAGTTACTGTATGCCTCTGTGTTAATGAGCTACTTGATACAGTGCCCACCTTTCCTCAGCCTGAGACCATGCAGCAGGGCTCCACACACAAGTAGCAGTTAAATGCTGTCTTTCTTCTCCAAGCTAAAACTGGCAAATTGCCTCTTCTTTGTGGTGCAAAATCATGAACCACTGCAGAGCTATAGGAACTTTCTGAAATGTGTGACAAACTGTTTCAGTGCAGAACTACAGTGAAAACTAAAACATGTATTTATCTAACCTGTGATGAGTGGGATTTGGAAGGGTTGGCCCCCTCCGCCGGGTCTTGCAATGCAAGATCAAGGCTGACTCCTCCCTTGGGCTTTATTGCTGTATGACGGCTCCAAGGCCATGGGGGGAGGGGAGGAATTCACTGGTAGGTGTTCTTTTTAACTTGCAGCTCTGCTTCTCTAGTGCCAGGAAAACCCAAGACGACCTGCCATGTGCATTCCTATGCAGTTCTAGCTGCTCCACTTAGCAACCTTATCTCTGTCCCTCCGCCATCCAGTCAGTGCCTGCCCCATCCCTACACCTCCCAATCTCTTTCTGCTGCATCCCTACACCACACAATGTCTGCCTGATCCATCCCTACACCACCCAATCTCAAGCTGCTGGACTGCTCCATCCTGTACAAGCTAAGATTCGTAATTTTCGATAGCTCTCTTCAGCATCACATTCTTGTGCCTGCTGAGTCTATCTTTAAACACATACCTCCTATAAGGTGTTCTGCAGTAAACAACTCTGTGCCAAGCTGTTTGTTGTGTGCCATGCCCACTGAGGTCCGGTGTGTGCTTGAGTGCCCACTACCACATAATTGAAGCACTTAAAGAATTTGATTCTTGAGTAAGTCAGCTCCTTGCACCTTAGATTGCCTAAAGAGAGGTGTATGTAATCAGTTAACATTGGACAGTGATCACTGGAGTACAGACACCCATTTCCGTAAGAGGCCAAGCATTTCCATCCAGTTTGATTACTGTAATGAACTAACATAGCTTTAAAATATATGGACATGATTTATTTGGGTATTTGTGTTCTTATCCATTATACTGATATCTACTCCCCAGAATTTTAGTTTTGCAAGTCACTTCAACAATGCAAAAGAAGATGAATTGTCCTTTGATGTCACTTCCTGTGATGACACATCACATGCAAATTAGAGGGGGGCTCATATCTTTCGTTTTGTCCAAGACCCCAAAAATTCTATGACCGGCCCTGCCACTGGTCCTACTGTATCCTTATAACTTTATTTTGAGATTTGCCTACATGACTTTGAGCTCAAATGTGTAATAAAACTCCTTAACTTTATTCCTGACGGGAGGTTTCCTTGTGTCGCCACATGGGTCACAGTGCAAACTGATTGGTTTGTATTGGCAGTTGTTGTTTGGTTCTACCTCATCCTACAGATGGTTCCAAAGATCCATTGACCTTGTTGATTCCTGCAAAGGATGAAAATGCTCCAGTAAATTGGTAGCAGAGGTATGGTTTGTCCCACAAGGTGGGAGAACCATTTAAGTACAGTGCTAGGAAGTTAGGATTGGTCCCATGAGAATGCCCAGTCTATATTGTGCCCACTCCCAATTCTGTCCCATGGTTTGTTCCAAAGACTGATGAAGTTCCAGCGTTGTTCCTGCGAGAGACGGTTGTGTGAGTATTAACAGGGTTTTGCGCTTGCATTGCTTTTGGTGTGAAGATTGCAGTGAAGTGTGATGTTGTGAACTGTTTTGCGGAGTCATCATACTCATGTGATTGTGGCGCTTGTTGCTAAAAATGCCCGCCTTTGTTGTTGTTGACGGGTCTGTCGTGGCTTAAGATCCCGGGACAAAAAACAATGGTAGAAGACACTTTGTTAATTTATTGTCTGCTGTGAGTTACTTGTCATGAGATATAATTGACAGTGTCAGTAGTTTTCCTTGAATTAGTGTGAGTCTTGGTTGGCATTAAGTGAATCCTGAGTGCAAATGGAGGATCTCAATCAACAAGAGTGAGAATTGCTGGGAAAGTTTCACTTGTTATGCAAATGTGAAAGCAGCTGGAAAGTGTATCTTCGTACAGCTTCGAACTGTTTGAGTTCCTATTTTTTTGTGTGCAGACAGGTTGTTGGTTTGTGCTTGCACTATTTTGGTGTGTGTGAGCCATTGTGTGAGAGACAATTGTGAAACGACTGTGTTGCTGAAAGAAGTGAGTGTGACATCATCATGTGCCACACTGGTATAGGCCGGTTGGTGTATAGCTGTGCTGGTATTGGTGGACAGTGCTGCATTGCTATTGGTTGAGAACATCAAGAGAAAAGTGTTGTGAATTGGAGTACTTCCTGATTCGATCTAAAAGTTATTGTGAGCTATTAAATTTGATTGAAAATGAAGTTTTACAAAGTATTAAAAAGTGCATTAAGAGGAGATGTGTTTATCCCAGTTAGAGAAGGTGTAGAGACCCCAGTTGAAGGTACTTCAGGTCATTATGTGCCGTCCGAAAAAGGTGTTAATGCATGTTTGTGGCTTGAACAATGGTGAAAAATTACTGAAAGGAAGGTGCATTAGCATTTCTCTGTTATGGAACTTTTAATTTGAGAACTTTAGATAATTTAAGGTGAGTGCTTTATGAGATGAAACCCCTGCAACACCCACACCGTTTAAAGCCCTTAGTAAGTGGGAACTCATAGCATGCCAGAAAATGACAGCTAAATATGAGAACAGAATGCAGAAAGCAATAAAGATACTTGCTGAGGCTAGATGGGATACAGAGCAGAAAGTTTGGAGAGCATATATAATTGAGGAAGTCGTAATGTATCCAGCTATTTTGAATGAAGATGGTGAAAGTACTAAACACAAGACCAAGAGAAAAACAGAAAAGGCAGAACAGACAACAGATACTGAAGAGAAAAAGACAAGGTAGATATGAGAGTGATTGATTCAGATGATGAGTTTATAAATCATATTTTGATGACTCACCCTTCTCCGTACCATGCAGTTAAGGCAGGGACAAGCAGTGAAGCTATACAAAATGTAACTCTGAGTGTGCCTACTGCACTATTTGAGCAAACCCTGGATCAGATAGTACCAGGTACCCCTGCAAATTCAGTATCATCAGTTCCTAAATTGAGTCTACCAGTTCGGAGCTTTAACACTGTTCAGCCTGTGCAGAGTCCTGTTGAGAACCAGGTTGTGCCAAATTCTAATGTGAATCCAGTGGTGCAGCTGCATCATGTGAGCCCTGTGGTCCAGTCATTTCATGTGACCCCGACGGGGCAGTCACCTCATGTGAATCCACCTGTGCTAAATTTTGTTCTGAGACAACCTATGCCAATGTTTAGTCTAAATCAGTCAAAGCCAAATGTTTCAACAAGTCAAACAGAACTGACGTTTAGTTTTAGTTTAGAACTGTCTTAACAGGACAGAGTGTAGGAATGACAGTTCCTCAGAATCAGACATATTATATTGGTCCAGATGCATTAACAGTTCCTGTAACTATAGGTCGCTTTGTTCCCTTGTATGTTCAGGTACTTCTGAAAGCAATGGACATTCATTAAATGACCCGACAGTTCTTGACACATCAACTACATCTCATGATATGTCCACACATGGTATGCAGAGATCAGTATATTCTAATAACTAAAAAATGGAGCGAACAGGTTCTCTCCTGAGACCATTAACCCCTACAAGAATTGCAGATCCAATTCAATGACAAGCCACACAGGATTTACTCCTGATGCGAGGTTTTCTCAGAGAGACTCGCCATATTTTGTACCCAGATCAGAGAAGATGCCAACTGTTAATTACAATACCCCACAAGGGAGAACATCCTTCAACACAACAGAGAATATGTCTAATTCCTATTCCCGAACCACCAAATTGTATGTCCATTAAGAATAGAGATGTCACACAGAAATTCTGTGAGTTTGAGAGGTTTCATTGCACATAGTTAAATAATTGGTTAAATAATTTGAGTTCTGAAGGTGCAATGGGTGTGATGAATTGCAATACAAGAACAGAGGAGACCCTAGAGAACGATCAATAAATGTGCCTGGACTAAAATTGTAATTAAATAAATTTATAGTAGGAACGTTAGACACAGCCCAATTGAAAACTCACAGCAAAGATGAACTACAGATCATGTGCAAAGATGTTACTTACATGCAAGACAGTCTTATGAACGATTAGTCGAAGTAGCTAAGAATTATGATGTGAATCTGGAGAAGTCAAAGCACTTGCAAAGAAATTACAGATTGGAGTTTAGCACAATGGATATAATTAATATGAGATTACCTGGAATGAAACTGCATATTAAGGAATTGATTCCATACATCCAGAAAAGAGGAGCTACAGATAGTGGGAAGGCAGATGGACAAAGAAAAGAGACCAGAAGAAAGCGAAGCCGAATGTGTCTCCAGCAGGAGAAAATCAGGCTGAGGAAAGTGTGAAAGTGTTGCTCATTAGAGACCTACAGGGTTGAGGTTATATTCATGTGCCATGGAGTAGGAGTGATATTTTATCATTCACAAGAATTTACCCCAGATTGATAGAAAAACCAGTGGAATGGTACAAGCCAGACAGAGAGATTTGTGAAACTTTGAAAATGCCTGTGGGAGGATTTGAATACATTGTTTGACACTGTAGTTCCAACTGATTTGTGGACTGAATGTAAGGTGAATGTCGACTGGCTTGATTGTAAACCTCGAAGAGACTAAGTAATGGGTGCACCATCTGAGTAAGTGATGAAAAATGATTACAAGGTGATCGAATGTTTCAAAAGCAAGTTGTCACCGAAAGATATTGATTGGCAGAAGATTGATAGCCCAGGAGTCTAAGGTGATGATTCATGCTTATTATGAATGATTGCTGCAGCAAACACCACAGTGGTACTGAAAAAATAGAAGCTAAAGATATGGGTCATTTTGTGTTCAGATTTGTGTAAGATTTAAAAAAAGACGTTAGTGAGATGATTCAGCAGCAGCTGATTTGTTGGCAGAACAAACCGATTGATGAGATCCTACGATATGCAAAATACTGCAACGATGAATCGAAATTGAAGCAGAAGAGGTTGAAAGAGAAAATCATGGTCATGCAATTGAAAGCTGCACAGAAAGCTAGTCAAAGCCTGCAGATGTTGGTGAACACTGGTGGTATGCAAGGAGTACAACAGCAGGGAACTGATGTTATCCAGCCTAGAGGCAGAGGATGTGGTGTTCAGATAGATCAAACTGGTGGTGTTGTTGATGTCCAGGCTTTGAAGAAAACAAATCTGTGCCATGCGTGTGGAAATTCGGGTAATTGGCAAAGGGAGTGTCCTGTTAATAATGGAGCTGCTCCAGTTCAAGGCAATAATCAGGTTCAAATTCAGAAAGTTCAAGACCTCAAGTGCAGAATGTCAATGTGCCCCACGATAGCAGGTGCAGATACCACAAGCCCCTATGACTCAACAGCAGATGATAGTTCTCCAACAGAACCTAAACCAAGTTGCAAATGCAAATGTGAATCAGATAGCATCACAGTTCCCCTAATGGATCTGAGTGATGAGGAATTTTCAGAAATTATTCTAGTGCATAGCTCGGATGATGAGGATTACATGTTAGGGCATCCATAGAAGGAGATCAACATGGTCTTTATGTAAATGCTAATGTAATGGGTCACGGTGTGTCAATCCTGGTTGACACTGGCGCTACAGGCTTCACTATCAAAACAGAAGAAGTTCCACATTTCCTCCTTTCAGGAAGGAGAATTCAAGTAGTAGGAGTTGCAAATAAACAGTTAACCAATCCTGTGATATAATTTGTCCCCGGAAAAATAGAGTCATTTGAAGATGAAATGCGATTCAAGTCCTGTAGGCTTGCTTGGACATGACCTGTTGTGTAAGCTAAATTGTTCCATTAGCTGCACACCCAGAGGAATTGCAATACAGACAAATGAAGAAGATGTGCCCTGTAAAATTGTGAAGCAGTATATGAGTGTCACATTGTACCCAATGTTGACATGTAATAAATTGTCTGAAGATTTAAAAGACACAGTGACACCTCAGGTTTGGGATTTTTTTAGGAAAGAAAGTAGGACTCATCAAAGGAGTCAAGCCTATAAATATAAGAGTGAAGCCAAATGCAGTGTTTCCTAAAACACCCCCGTATAACATGACACTGAGACAATTGCTGGAATTACTCCCCTGATTAATAGTCTGATTGAATAAGGAATTCTGAAGCAGACAATGGGAAGTCCATGTAACTCACCCATTCTAGGATTGCAGAAGCCCAATGGAAAGTGCCACAGTCTAGAACCTGAGAAAAATCAATGAAATTGTCGTTCCTTGTTGTCCTGTGGTACCGAATACTGCAGTGATTTTATTCCAAATTCCATGTGAAGCAGAACTATTCATGGTGATTGATTATGCCAGGCATTCTTCTTCATACCGTTGCATGAGGAAAGTCAATTCCTCTTTGCTTTCAAATTTTGCAGTCGTGTTTTGATGTTTAAACCCCTTTGGTATAAAACTTTAATTACATGCTTGAAGAATTAATCTGTCACTGTGTCATATTTTGGAGTCTAAACTAATAGCCTGCATTGAAATAATATTTAATTTTTGATGATGTGTTTTAAATGTATATGCAAAAATAGAAAAATTTAGTTCTGCGCCTTAATAATAGAAATGTATTTGTAAAGCTATTTTATTTTAAAGTTATTGCAACATGAACACTAATGAAGACTTATTAATGCTGAAGTTATAGTATGCGTATTAAAATTGTGTTTATTTGACTGTATTAATGTGCTGCTTTAATTAATTTGCGTTAGTCTAAGTGAGGCCTGCTTGGCCCTGTATTCATGACTGTGCACATATTGCTTAGTCACTATGTTAAGTTGTACCTTTCTTTCAGATGTTCTTCACATGAGAAGCCTAGATGAGTAATAGAAGTCTATTATTCTACACAGACCATTGTAAGAAAATGTCCTTGAGGAGGGACCCTTTAGGACTGTTGAAATATTAATTTGTTGCAATCCCGCATGGAAGAACACTGGTGGTTGTTGTTCTCATAACAGACTTGGGAAACCATGCTAATGTCTCAAGTTGGAGTTGCATGATCGTTTTCTATTGGATGTTACCTCTTCAATGTCAAGTGGACTGACTAGCTGACGAATCAGCATGCCTTATGAACTTTAAAATATTGATACCAAGCTGGACTTTGGACAGATTCCCTAAGGAAAAGCCAAATCTTAGATGCATCCTGAACCCCTCTGGAATCTGAGAGGTGTCTCCCTCTCTACCCTTGCCCCTTTGAAATGCCTTGGTGAGACATGGAGACTTTTCCCTTACCCCAAGAAGAAGACTCTTGACAAAGCTTCTGGTATGCTGACGCCTTCCCTTTTTACTTATCTTTTGTCCACTCTAGTTAGTATCCTGATGTTCAAGATTTTCCTTTTCTAATTTTTTTTGCCCTATTTATGCTTTTTGTGTTTTGCCCGCATGTGTTCCGTCTAGCATGTTATCCACTGATTGGCTAATTCGTAGGGTTTCCCTTGCTCAGAGATCTGTACTCAGATGATTTACATTGTCTTAATCCTTTTTAGAACTGAGCAACGCTTATTCTTTGCACATTCTTTATTTATGTTTTGTATGATTTTCATAGAATGTCTAATTCTTCTAAAGTTTGTTTGCCTTAACCTGTTTCGTCGCCTTGGTCAACCTTTGGTGATACTGTATCTTTATTACTTTATTTTGAGAATTGCTTACATACATTTGAGCTTAGGTTTGCAATAAAATTCCTTAACTTTAGTCCTGACTGGAGTTTTCCTTGTATGGCCACATGGTTCATACTGTATAAATGTATTGGTTTGTATTGGCATTTGTTGTTTGGTTCTACCACATCCTACAGATGGTTCCAAAGATCCAATGGCCTTGTCGAGCATTAATTTCTCTGAAGGCTGAACATGCTCCAGCACTAGCTACTAACAAACATTATGTGATCTGGTTATCTGTCATCAATAGGATTGTGGAAGCCTGTGAAATGTGTTCTATAATGAACAACCCACTCCTCTTCTTTACAGTATTGCATTTTTGTGTGTGTTGCTTTGCCCATAACAAAATGTACATGTTCAATAACAGTTTATATGGAATCTGATGTGTGATGTACTCCACTAAAATGAGTCACAGGTTTAGCAGTGAATCTCTTACAATAGATACTGCTTTTGTGTTCAAACATTCGCTGCTTGACTTTGCATGTTGTCATGCCCACATACAATAGAGTGCATGAGTATCCTAGAAGGTATATTACATGTTCAATATTGTAGTTTGAAACCTCCTTTGTTCCCATTGTTATGTAAAGCCCAAACCAATGGATTTAGAGGGTCTGTTTGGGTGCACATTGTGTAATACCCAGGTTATTGACAACAGATCCCTAGGAGATCCCGGAGGGTCTGTTAGTTGCTAGCCATCAACTATTTCTGAATGTGCAAGGACCAGTTTGTTGCACAACTTGCTGATGCTTTTAAATCACATAAAGGTCTAGAATAGGCCAATATTTGTGTATTGCCTTCTTCAATCTGTCCATGACAGTAGATGGTAGCATGTCATTCTGCTAGATAGGGGATTAGTTCATTCTCAAAAAGGGGTCAGATTAAGCAGTCATGTTCCTAGAGCAAAATTCTGGAAAATTGAGAAGTCCAATACTTATTGTCCAGTGACTGAGGTTGTTAGCTTGAATTTTGATTTTCTCCTTATCTCTTCATCCTGTTTGAGGATATTGGGCTTGAACATCTTTAGAAAAACTGGTGGGGGGGAAAAACTGTAGATGCCATTATTTTTCCATGTGGGTGCAGGGATTCAATAACCAAAGCCCTGGCCATGTCCAACATTAGCCCCATTACCTTATGGGCCCACTGTAGCTCTTTGCGCACAGGCAGCAGGTTGAGTATCAGAATTTTCTAGGTGTGGCCTCTTGTGATGGAGTCTATTCAAAACATAAAGGCCCCTAATAACCATAAACAAGCAGTATTTGAAATGTTACACTAGAAGAACAGGAATCACGTGTGACAATGATTATTATTGTGCTTTGCACTGCCACAGAGAACTCTTAGTATAAGAACACACACAAAGGAAAAGACAAATCTAAACAAACTCTTGTGCAACTGGATATAATAATGTATCACAAATCATGTATAGTAAATCATAACAACTCATTTCAAATCACCTAACATAAATCATGCATAATTATGTGTTGTACATCTATCACAAAGTAATTTTAAAACCGCTCCAGAAGTGTAAGACACAAAAGGTGTTCCCTGTGTGTGCTTAAACACTTAATGGAGTCCCATAAAAAGGGGGGGTTGTGCCCACAGTCCTATTTCTGCTGCAGAAATTTCCCATTTTATTATTCTTTATTTCAGATTCACCCAAATAGTTCATTTTAATTTAAAATTTTCAGGGGCAGAAATGGCTTTTGCACATTCCTCAGTGAAGATGGAGTACTGTAAAAATTTTAAAGGAAGGCATCATCATGGCAGAACTTCACTATTTGCCTGGGTACCACATTATGGGCGAATGGATTCAATGCTGAAAGCATACTCTAGAGGAATATTTCAGAGGAACATGAAAGATAACTTACCTTATAGCCAGTTCTTGCAGATTCAAAGAAATTGAACGGAAAAAGAGGATTATTTCTATTATGCAGAGTTATTGATATCGAAACATAAGTATTGTAATTTCCCATGTAGATTTCTGAACAAGGCAAAGAAACAGCTGGAATAAACCCAGGGAAACTCTTCTTGAGCTCATAGAGAAAAAAGAACTGGATTGACTGGTATGCGTTACAACATTTTAACAGTAGTAAGACTGATGTCAAGAGAATAATCAGCACACACTGGACTATGGTTTCAACACTGAATCCATTTAAAGCAGTGGTCTTCAAACTTTTCAATGCTGCCTTCCCCCCAGTGGAAAAAAAAATGTTGGGCCCCCACTATCAATTTTTTTACAATTTTATTAAATTAGGATTGTTTAAATATGTGTTGATGTATTTAAACATTGCAGTTAAGTTCTGTTACTGTTTTAAAAATCAATCAAATACACAATGCCAAATATACTGTTCTGGTCAAGCAGGCCTTACCAATGTGTAGAAGTATTCACAGTTTGATTATTAGAAGTGGGAATGGGGTGTGGGTTTTGAAGAGTGCATGGAGTCCCTTCCCTTTTGACACATACTCCCAGCTTAGATATAAATGACAAAACACATGAGGGATGGCCCATTACAGAGCGATTTACTGCTGCTGATCTTTACATCTTAAAACAAAGCCCTGTTATCAGCATAATGCTTCTGTTGGAAAGAGCCTGAGGCCCCCCGGATCACCTGAGGCCTCCGAGAGGCCCACCCACAGTTTAAAGACCCCTGATTTAACGAAATACTCAAATTCACCCTGAAATGCAACACGAACCTGAAAGGCAGATTGATTCATTCCAACATGGAAAGACATAAGCCTCAGAGAAATCCAGGAAGCCTTCTGGGAGTAGCACCTGTACATGATCACCCTAAATGGGGGAATTGGGTGCAATCTCACTATTGGGGGCACTGACTTCACATACAACACTGCTTTCATTAAACACAATGAATTCATCAATTGCAGATCAAACAATGTGATTTATTACATACATGCCCCTTTATTGTCAAAAAGCGTACATTGGAAAAAACACTAAGGAGGTATGACATTGCATCAACCAGCATAAATCAAGGATTAGGTGCTGTACTATGTCAGCCCTCTCAGTGCAACACTTGGTTCAATGTGATCATGGAATCAAAATGGGCAGTGTTGCAACAGGTCCATGTTAGATCTGGTAGTGATTTAGCACTACTTCACCAGAAGCCCTTTATGATAATGAAATTACAGATGGCTGAAACTGAATTAAATGAAATGATGGGCTATGTCTTCTAAGAATGATAGGTCCTGTTTCTCTTTGAAGGAAACAAGTTCTGCACTGTTCTACCTTAATGGATGTCCATTGTTTTTTTTACAACAGTGGAATATACATTCAGTCATCTTATTTGTTGTTCATTTACTTCCTAATCTCCAAAATATGTTTCTGTTTGAATATGTGACCCCTGCAAAAGGTGAGTCTTAGTGATTACATCTTCTAGTGTTTTTGTAAAATAGTCATTTCAACACAATTTCGGTATAAACTACAACTCCCATCACCACCTTTGTCAGAAAGCGGACTTCCAACTAATATTTTTTATGGATGTCTGATACACTTGCAAACACTGCTGCACCTTTGTGGAGGAGACTGTAGGTGTCACGCTGCCTCATGGGCACGTTTGTGTGTCGCAATGGAGATTCTGTGTGACAAGGCGTAATTACCTGTGAATACAGACCTATAGAAGTCAGTGAGTATCGTTTCTGCTATGGGACTAACACAAAGAGGCTACCTTGAAAAACATCATAAAGATATAAATCCCTCTCTTTTCTATAGGTTGAAACCATACATAACAGTGTTTAATTGAGAGCGTTTTATAAAAATAACTCCTCACAGGATTAGGTGCATTCTGTGGTATCTATGAGACCACATACATTAATCCTAGGCTCCACTTATTCCCCCATCTCTTTGCAATTTTTCATTTTCAGATTATGGGGGTCATTATGACCCTGGCGGAAGGCGGAGAAGCGGCGGTAAGACCGCCAACAGGCTGGCGGTCTTTTGTTTTGTATTATGACCATGGCGGTTACCGCCATGGTCATCCGTCAGTTCTCCGTTCCGCCCGCCGGGCTGGAGACCTGGGTCTCCAGCCCGGCAGCCGTCACTATACCGCCGGCAGTATTCTGACCCGGCTTACTGCCGTGGATTTCCTGCAGTTTGAACCGCCATGAAATCCATGGCGGTAAGCACTATCAGTGCCAGGGAATTCCTTCCCTGGCACTGATAGGGGTCTCCCCCACCCCCCACCCCCAACCCGACTCCCTCCCCTACACCCCCACCACCCCTGCCATCCCCCAAAGGTGGCAGGGCCCCCCTCCCCACCCGACCCCCAACATCACATCAGCCATACCCACATGACACGCACGCAGGCACCACCTACACACATACACGCACACACGCCGACATACATGCCTACATCCACACAAACAGTCAGACACGCACACCCACATACAAACATACACGCACACATCCATACAGACATACCCACAGACATACACGCACTCATTCCCAAAACACGCAACACCCCCGCAAGCATACAGGCACTCACACACCCCCTCTACATACACAGACGCACACCCCCATGCGCCCACACAACACACAACACCCCCCACCCCCCTCCCTTAACGGACGATCGACTTACCTGTTCTGTTGATCCTCCGGGAGTGGACGGGAGCCATGGGGGCAGCTCTGCCGAAACCACACCGCCAACAGAACATCGCCACGGCGAATCACAGGACGTGATTCGCTGGCGCTGTTCTGTTGCCGTGGCGGTGGAGGTGGAGCAACCTCAACTTCCCCGCCTCCCGCCAGTATGGCTGTTGGCGGCTCTCCGTCCGTAAAAGGACGGAGAGCTGCCAATGGTCATAATAGGCCGAGCGGCAAACCGCCACCACGGCGGTCCCTCGGTGGTCTTGTGAAAAGACCGCTGAGGTTATAATGACCACCTATATCTTCAGATCATATTGTAGGCAATGAACTTGGCCATTTGCCTAATATATGGTGTCCAGACAAATAATGACGTCTTGCCCTGATGATGACCTCCTTTAAAAAAAAATCAATACCACATCTACACTGAAGCCGAAACAAGTTGGCATTATTTAATGTAAGGAATGTGAAAAAGCCATTTCTGCTCCTGAAAAATTAAAATGAACTCTTTGGGAAAAATGAATAGTAAAGACCGAAAAAAACAGGAATACATTTTCTGAGGTAAACATAGGACTGTCAACATAAACCCCCCCTCCTTTTTTTAGGGGACTTCATTAAGGGGGTCATTACGACCTCAGCGGTCTTTTTGCAAGACCGCCGAGGGACCGCTGTGCGGAAGACCGCCTGTGCAGGCGGTTCGCCGCTTGGCGTATTATGACTGTTGGCTGCTCTCTGTTGTTATTCCGATGGAGAGCCACCAACAGCCATACATCTGGGCGGCGGGGAAGTGGAGGTTGCTCCACCTCCGCCGCCACGCCAACAGAACACCGCCCAGCGAATCACGTCCTGTGATGCGCCGTGGCGGTGTTCTGTTGGCGGTGTGGTGTCGGCGGAGCTGACCCCATGGCTCCCTTCCCCTCCCGGAGGATCGACGGAACAGGTAAGTCGATCGTCCGTTAGGTGGGGTGTGGGGGGGGGTGTTGTGTGTTGTGTGGGTGCATGGGGGTGTGTGTGTGTGTGTGTGTATGTAGAGGGGGTGTGTGAGTGCTTGTATGCTTGCGGGGGTGTTGTGTGTATGGCAATGAGTGCGTGTATGTCTGTGGGTATGTCTGTATGGATGTGTGAGTGTATGTTTGAATCTGGGTGTGCGTGTCTGACTGTGTGTGTGTGGATGTAGGCATGTATGTCGGGGTGTGTGTGTGTGTGTTGGTGGTGCCTGTATGCATGTTGGGTGTGCGTGAGTAATGTTATGTGGGGGGTCTGGGTGGGGAGGGGGGCCCTGCCACCTTTGGGGGGTGGCAGGGGTGGTAGGGGTTGTAGGGGAGGGAGTCGGGGTGGGGGTGGGCGGTGGGGGAGACCCCTATCAGTGCCAGGGAAGGAATTCCCTGGCACTGATAGTGCTTACAGCCATGGATTTCATGGCGGTTCAAACCGCAGGAAATCCATGGCGGTAAGCCGGGTCCGAATACCGCCGGCGGTATAGTGACGGCCGCCGGGCTGGAGACTCAGGTCTCCAGCCCAGCGGGCGGGACAGAGAACCGGCGGATGACCATGGCGGTAACCGCCATGGTCATAATACACCAAGGTAAGACCGCCAGCCTGTTGGCAGTCTTACCGCCGGTTCTCCGCCATCGCGCCAGGGTTGTAATGACCCCTTAAGTGTCTACGCACACACATGAAACAATTTGTACTGCTACTCTTGTGCCTTAAACTTCTGGATCGGTTTTAAAACTACTATGTAATAGATGTACAACCTATAATTATGTTTATATTAGTTGTTCTGCATTAGAGTTTTTTATGATTTACTTACATGATTAGTGATACATAATTATTATACCCAGGTGCACAAGAGTTTGATTCAATGTGTCTTTCCTTTTGTGTGTGTTCTTATACTAAGAGTTCTTTGTAGCAGTGCTAAACAAAATAATGATCAAATAATATTAAATAATTCAGATTTTTTCTTGTCACATATGAATCATGTTCTTGAACATTTCGAATTGCGCTTGATTTATGGCTATTGAGGGGCCTTTATGTTTGAAATAGATATTTATGGATCCTTCCCCCAATGTGGCCTTGTAGGACCACACCCCAGTATCTTGCAGGTGGAAGGCACAAGTGAAGGATTTACTTGGCTATTGCCCTGTTCCTGATTCCTCCATTACAGCAGTTGGAGTAGATTGGATGAACATCCACTAGGGCGAGACTCGTATTCATTAAAACAACGGGGAGCAATACATAAATCTAGTCACCAGGTGGCAAGGGCTGCAACAGAAGCTGCCGGGAGCTGCAAGGTGGGCACGGGAAGCTGGGGGTTAAGGACATCTGCAGTTTCTCTGGCTTTATGATTGACACTCACCAAAGTCATGAAGAAGTCCAAGCTGAAGATAGTTGACAACATGGATGCAAAACCTGCGCTTGGGTGAAAAGGGAAATGAGAGGGTAGCAACAACTCTAGACCGAGCTGCTCCATGGCTGATCAATTAGACAAATCACAGTAGTCCGCCATGTCCCAGAGATGGTGACAGAAATGCAGAGTTTGAAGTTTACTTTAAAGAGTAATTCGTAATTTGGAATAGCGGAAGCATCACAAAATTACAGTGGTGCAGTGGTGCTCTTCCCGCCAAACTTGTGGTTCCCTGCTCTATTTAATACCACAGGAAGAGCTTAGCTCACACCAGTGGAGACTGAACTGAGGTAAACTTCCTATGTGATGGCCCATCTGCCATGTGGCCTCAAGGTCATTGTGATGGTATTCCCATTCTAGTTAACGCAGGGTGCAACCAATAGATTTCTCCCTGAAGCATGGTAGTCCAGGGAAGTGAAATCAAACAACCACCAGAACACACAGGAAGAAAACTCCCTATTCATCAGTGCATCGCTTTTTGTTTTAAAAAAACACATGCTCCTACTTTGAGAGTTTTGGAAAATGTGTGACATCCACCAAAAACCAGCTGATGTCTACTTTGCCCTATTTAGTGTGCACAGAGGCGCTTCATTATTTATTTGTTTATGTCCATAGTGCCATATCACATATCATATTACAGCACTCGACATAGAACTTCAACTTTATGCTAGATATGTTTACACAGAAAAATATAAAAATTGTAGAGAATTCAACAAGAGACCTGGTAAGGAGGGAGGAAGCAGGGAAGGATGAGGAGTGGAGATGACAATGCAGAATGTAGATAACAAATTGTTGTGATCTGTAAAAGCAAGCAGTCTGAGGAGATCAAGAGGCGCAGTTGGGATTGGTGGGAATGGGTACAGAGAAGTGGGAAAGTGTAAATAGTTCTGGTTCCTGGCAAGCATTTGAGATGTGTTGAGTGTCCCACTGCAAGGGATTATGGGAAGAGGAAAGTCTTGAGTCTTTTCCAGAAGGAGAGGGTGTATAGGGTGCTCCTCTGTCAGGGGAGGGGATGCTGTGGTATCTATTGAAGGGTGCTAATGCATTTTCCTCATCCTTCGCATGATTCGAAAAATGCTTACTTCCTTTCCTGAGGTCGATGGGATCTTTTAACCCAGTGATGAGTGTGGTAGACATACAAAATCAATTCAAACCCAAACAACAAATTTAAACACCATAACCAATGTGGCCACGGAAACAAAACTACGATCTGTGAAAAGTTTTATTATAACCACAGAGCCAAAATAACATAAATTGTGCGTAAGCTCAAGTTATACAAATAAAGGAAAACCATAGGCCAAATTTACAAAACGAGTTTAATCTAATTAATGTCAACGCCATTAAACATTCCAAAAGAATTATACATACTAACAAAGAAACAGTTTTGTATGACAGAAACGGATTTCAAAGCATTCAATGAGGACATTAGTTAAGCCACATTCGCAAATCAATATATCAAATTAGGGGGGCAAGATGTCGAGCCAACCTACTACTATCACAAGTTAGGACGAGCATGTGTAGGGACGGGCTAACACATGCGAACAAAAAAATAAATAAAATTAAGGACAAAAATAATTTGGAAAGTCATCTGTCTCGGATTAAGTGAATCTAACAAGAAAAATAAAATAGGAAGGTGTCAACATGCTAATTCTACTCAAGAAAGCAGTATAGGGGAAAAAACATTTGCCTTAGAATTTCTTCTGGGTTCTGCATTCAATGAAGTTTCGTCAGCAGTACAGAACACGTGCTGCATATGGAAAACAAGAAAAGGGTGCAAAGGACAAGTTAACAGGACAAGAGCAAAGTGGGTAATGACACTGAAACTTACGAGTCCATCCCTACTTAAAATTTCTATGAACATTTTGATCGGTACATTTGATGAGTCCATATTACGCAATGAGGGGCACTATCCAATTCAAATTAAGACACAAATTGAATTTGCAACAACAATGAAGATTCACAGTCTGGGTGAAGTCATCTCTCTTTACTGTGACAAGGGCAATGACTAGCAACTCTGTACATTACTTGATACATTCCAACATTTTCCCATGGCTCATGAAAGTTCCAATAGTTCTCATGAGACCTAACAGTCAATCAATAGTTTTGCTTTACTTTCCAGTCCTCATGTTCTAATGTTGAAACATCCAAGGTCGCTGTGAATGAAACTTACACATAACACAATAACACTCTTTACTATTCATATGAAACACCTAGTGGAAAAATTCATGTTATACCTGCTGGCCCAGCAGAGAAAAAATTATACAGCTGGCAGGGTGGTCGTCGCGCTGGCGGTCTTCTGTTGACCGCCAGCACTCATAATGAGGGCCATAATATGCAAACTTCTGAATTCATCATTATCAATACCGCATCAGTATATGTAAAAGCATTTCATGAAAAATTGTAGACTTTGTTAAAACAATACATCAAATATGACAAAGACGTGCATTTATTTTTCTACACACGTGTACCATAAGCTAATAAATCATAAATCATTATAAATCATGTTAATTTCTACTATTAATAATTCACTCTAATGATTAAAATATAGTTCAACTTTGTTTAATCATAATAACACATTGTCAGTTCTGGAAGACAAAACGTCCTCCATTGTGTTCCACCCGAACACACTCCACAACAACACCACCACAACCCACAGCAACACCACAACCCCCCACACCAACAACATTGCGCACCACAACAACAACACCCCCCACAACCATCTCAACTGTTTACTCCTAAACACCCGCTCCTTACACAAGCATGCCATAGAACTCTGTGACATCATCACATCACACTCACCTGACATCGTCTTCCTCACGGAAACCTGGACGAACCACTCATCTGAGCCTGACATAGCCACAGCCACCCCTGACAAGTACAAACTCCAACACAAAGACCGCCTAAACAAACCAGGAGGTGGCATCGCCATCCTGCACTAAGACACCATTAAGGTCACCACCAACACACACAACACCCTAGACAGCGCAGAACACATGCACTTCTTAATCCACATAAACAACAACACCACCCTCAGAGGTACACTCATATACAGACCCCCAAGGCCACGCCCCCCCTTCTGTGACACCATCGCTGACACCATCAGCCCTCACGCCCTCACCTCCACAAACTACATCCTCCTCGGTGATTTCAACTTTCACCTGGAGAACCCACAAGACCACAACTCCTCATCCCTCCTAGACAACCTCACCAACCTCTGACTCAAACAACTGGTCAAGGCACCCACCCACTCAGCAGGACACACACTAGACGCAATCTTCACTTCGAGCCAACACATAACCTACACTCACACCACCGAACTCCACTGGACTGACCACCACTGCGTCCACTTCTACTTCTCCAAACCCCCCACACACCACCACCGACACACCACACCCTACCGCATGTGGGACAAGATCCCCCCTGAACACCTGAACTCCCAACTTGCACAGACCCCCCCACACCAAAACCCCAACACTGCTGCTCTCAACCTTGCAAAATGGATCACTACCTGCGCAGACTCACTCGCCCCCCTCAGAAAAAACATCACCACCGGCAACATCAAGAACACCCCCTGGTACACCACTGAACTCCAGGACTCCAAGCGTAAATGCCGCAAAGCAGAGAAAGCCTGGCGACAGGAACCCTCAACCACCAACTTCTCCACCCTCAAAACCTCCATTCGCAATCACCACCAACTCATACGCACCACCAAAAGAGCATACTACAAGGAACGCATAGACAGTAACTCCCACAACAGCAAAGAACTCTTTACCATACATAACAGTTTCAAACCACACACACCCACCCCACACACCTCCGACTCGTCCAACACAGACTCCCCATACCTCCCCCCAACCTACTAATCATCTGGGCCCCAACCACCGATGAAGAAACTGAAAAAAACTATGAGTTCCATCCACGCTGGATCCCCCTCCAACCCCTGCCCGCACCGCATTTAGAACAAAGCCAGCCCAACCATCGCCCCCAAGCTTCGCAACATAATCAACATCTCATTCAACACCGCCACCTTCCCAGGCCCCTGGAAGCACGCAGAAGTCATCGCACTCTTAAAAAGGCCCAAAGCTGACCCTGACGACCTCTCCAACTACCGCCCCATCTCTCTCCTCCCTTTTCCCGCCAAGGTCGCTGAGAAACTAGTGAACACCCGCCTGTCCCACTTCCTTGAGGAAAACAACACACTCGACCCCTCCCAGTCTGGGTTCCGCAAGAACAACAGCATGGAGCCCGCCCTCATCACATGTACTGACGACATCAGAATCAGAGTCGACAAGGGCGAGACCGTCGCACTCATCCTCCTGGACCTCTCCACTGCCTTTGACACTGTCTGCCACCATGCACTCCGCACACGCCTCCACAACACAGGAATTCGACACAAAGCCCTAGACTGGCTCACCTCATTCCTCACCGATAGAACCCCAAAAGTTTGCCTCCCTCCCTTCCACTCCACTGCCACCAAAATCATCTGCGGAGTCCCCCAAGGGTCGTCCCTCAGCCCCACCCTTTTCAACATTTACATGACCCCGCTCGCCACCATCCTCCGACCACACGGAATCACCATCTTATCCTACGTAGGTGACACCCAACTCATCATCTCCCTCACCCGCAACCCTACTACCGCCAAAAACAACCTCCACGCTGCACTCCTTAACACCGCAACATGGATGACAGCAAACCACCTCAAGCTCAACTCCAACAAAACTCAAATAATAATTTTCGGCCCCAACAAAACCATATGGGATGACTCCTGGTGGCCCACCGCCCTAGGCCCCGCACCTACCCCCGCAAACCACACACGCAACCTTGGCATCATCCTGGACCCCTCCCTCTCCATGACCCAGCAAATCAACGCCGTCACCTCCTCCTGTTTCAACACACTCCGCATGCTGCGAAAAACCTTCAAATGGATTCCCATAGAGACCAGAAAGACCGTCATCCACGCACTCAGCAGCAGGCTAGACTACGGAAACGCCCTCTATGCCGACACCACACTCAAACTCAAACGCAAACTCCAGAGAATCCAGAACACAGCCGCCCGCCTCATCCTGGACCTCCCTCGCCATGAACACATCTCATCGTACCTCAAATCCCTTCACTGGCTCCCCATTGACAAGAGGATCACCTTCAAAATCCTCATCCACGCACACAAATCCCCCCACAACACCGTCCCAACCTACCTCAACGAAAGAGTGAACTTCCACACTCTCAATCGCCACCACCGATCCGCCGACCTCGCACTCGCCACATCCAACGCACCACTATAGAAGGCAGATCCTTCTCCCACCTCGCCCCCAAGGCCTGGAACTCCCTCCCCACCAACCTATGCAAGACCCAATACCTCCTGATCTTCAGACAGAACCTCAAGACATGGCTGTTCGAACAGTGACCCTCCTTCCCCCCACCTCCTCCTCCCCCAACGCCTTGAGACCCTCACAGGTGAGTAGCACGCTCTATACATTTTTTTATTGATTGATTGATTGAAGGCACAATATCCACCACAAAATAAATGTGTACACTGTTAAAATACATGTTAGTGCAGCTGTCTACGTTTAGGCTTTGAAATGTGAATATAAATGGTACCAACTGCTGATGTCTGGTGCACTAAAAACATTACTAAAATCTATGCTACAACTGTGGCAGACTGCTCTCAGGACCAAAGGCTCTAACAACCTTTCTGGATTACAGAACAAGACTAGAGACTCAAATTTTCGATGAAGAACAGCAAGAATCTTATCTTCGACTAAAGGTTTGGAAACAATGGCACACATGACATTGGAAGTTATTAATAAAGGCAAGGACACTATGTAGATGTAGATTGCAGCTAGAAAATTAACCATCTGGATCACAGAGACCAATTCACACTGCACCAGCCACATTAGAGCCACAATAACTAGACCAGCACAAGTGTTATATTTTCGAGTCAAGCCATCTTACGGGCATATTTATACTCTGCTTGCGCCGGATTTGCATAATTTTGTTTCTGCAAATTCGGTGCAAAACTAAGACCATATTTATACTTTGACGCCCAACCCCACTAATGTCAAAATTTCTAAGTGTGCGTCATTTTCTGGATGCGTGAAACCGCCTTGTGTTAATGACATGCAAGGTAAGCGTTCCCGTCCAAAAAATGACTTAAACACCCATGCGCTAAGATAGGAGTCATTTCCATGGGGGTTGTGCATCAAAAAATGACGTTCGTCAGGTTAGAGTCATTTTTTTTACTCTAACCTGACGAGCGTCATTCTTTGACGCACAACCCCCAGTCTTCCCTACGCCTCCGCTGCCCGGTTAGAAGTCATTTATTTTGACGCTAACCAGGCCGCAGCGCCGGCTACCGTTATTCCTTAAATATGACGCCCGGCTGGCATGTTGGAATGACGGTAGCCAGCGTTAAACTTTTTGACGCAAACCTGCTGGCGCAGGTTTGCGTCAAAAAGTATAAATATGGGCCTGATTGTCTAAACCTTCTTTGTTTAGGTCCTAGTTCGCCCCAGTTATAGGCATTCCATCACGTTTGTGTTTTTTTTCACTTATTTTGGCCTTTGGGTGCACTTTATCTCCCTTCGCAGATTGTCTCTTTTGGTTTTCCCTCCCGCAGCAGTTCCTAATAAAATGTCTATCTCTTGACTAACTACCAGAGTTTCTTTGGCTCTTGAGCAGGTGTTCCAGTATGACTGAGGAATATATAGTGCTATGTTCATTGAAACGCCTTTCAGTTTAATATATTGCGGGTCTTATATTATCTGCATTCCATAAAGGTGGTGTTTCCTAACTGGTGTGCTAGACATCCTTTGTCTATGGTGGGATCCAGAAGGCATGGCTTTTCTACCCTTGACTTGCCTGAAGCAAGTCATAACACACCTGATGGAATCCAGTAATAAATCCACTGTGGGAAGATTTAGGCCCTGATTTATACTTTTTGGGGCAAAACTGCACTAAGGCAGTGTTGCACACCGGCTTGCACTATTTCTGTGCACCAGCCAGGCACCATATTTATGGAATGGTGCAAGTCAGTGCAAAGGGTAGGCTAGTGTAAAAAAAAATGAAGTTAGTCGGGTGGGTCTGGCGGTATGGAAGAAGGGGGTTTTGCACTGAAAAATGAATTTAGGCAGGTTAGAGTAAAAATCCATGACTCTAACCTGCCTAGAGTCATTTTCTGACACAAAACCATCCATACCACACGACTCCTGTCTTAGAAAAGACAGGAGTCATGCCCACCAACCCCATGGCCCACATGGCCATTGCAACCTGTGCCATGTATGGGGGCCGATTTTAGGGCCCCCTATGGCACTTTAAAAATAAAATA
Organism: Pleurodeles waltl; assembly: GCF_031143425.1. NCBI lineage: Eukaryota > Metazoa > Chordata > Amphibia > Caudata > Salamandridae > Pleurodeles > Pleurodeles waltl. The sequence goes on along the minus strand of NC_090443.1, from coordinate 78,571,095 downwards.
AAATACTTACCTGTACTTACGTGGGATGGGGTCCCCCATCCTCCGCTGTCCCTCTGGTGTGGGTGGGGGTGTCCCTGGGGCCTAGGGAGGGCACCTGTGGGCTTGTTCCATGATGTTCTACCATGGAAATAGGCCCACAGGTTCCCTAATGCCTGCCCTGACCCAGGCACTAAAAAGTGGGGTAAAGCAAGCTCTGCACCATTTTTGACCCCCTCCTCCCTCCCGTGCACCATTTTTGCACAGGAATATAAATATGGTGTTAAGGCCATAGAATCATTTTTTCCACGGGAACGCCTACCTTACATCTCATTAAGGCAAGGTACGTTTCCACGTCCAGAAAATTACTTTAACTCCGTAAAGTTGGTGCTAGACGGGTCTAGCGCCAAAGTATAAATATGGAGTTAGTTTTGCACCGAATTAGAGTAAAAAAAATGACACTAATTTGGTGCAAACAGAGTATATTTTTGCCCCTAAGAAAACCATCTGCTGCATAAAAAGCTGCACTGGGCCCAATAAGGTAAAGACGCTTATGTTGGCCACAGCCAGGGCTTCGGGAGATTCTGGTGATTGACTCCCTGCACCCACATGGAAGAATAGTAGCCTCTATAGTTTTGGCAGCTTCATCTCCCCCACAGATCGATTGCTCGCCGCCTTTTCCTCTTCAGATGTTGTTCCGCACACTAATAGAAAGGCTGAAGGAGCTTAAAGGGGAGGCTGACATAGGAATCCTTTTGTTGTCATAAACTTTACAGCTGTCCACCAGCTTCTAAATGACCCCCTCAGGTATAAGATGAACCACCTGCCCTCGGAACCATGTGACTACAGCTGCAACCCAGAAGCTCGTGTCAAGTTCTGCTCCTCCATGATCTGGACTGGCAGTGAGGGTGTGGGTTTACAAAGTCCTAGGTTGTGTCCGGGTGACCTAGCACCAAGAAAGCTGTGGCGTGCTGACCTGAATGACACACACGCTTCTTTAGGGGCTGATCACATCAGGTGATTACACTTCTTCTCATACAGAACCTATCCTCAGAGCCCTCGAAAGGAGCTCGAAGGTTGCAATACAACTTTTTACAAGTAGCAGTCCCTGTAGATATTGACAAAACGGTTTTTCACTGTCAGCAAGTAAATGTTGAAGACACGTGTTTCTTGTTTTCCATAAGGACACAGACCAAGCACAGCTTTTTTTTTATTTTCTAGCAAAATATAATTTCTAGTCTGCAGAAATGGAAGAGGCCTGATTGCCTGCCTTGTTTGAGTCACACTTTTGTGATAAGCCCGGAAAGGTAATGGCAGATAATCCTAATGCAAACTGACCATTCCACAGAACCTGCTCACCAACCTTTGAGATATATATGAGGATGAACACTAACCCTCGAGGTAGTGACGGATAAAACACAGTGAGAGGTTCTTCCTAGATGAACGCAGTGCAGGTACCATCAGACAAGGATCTGCGAAGGAATAACCATCCACCTAATATACTGAAATAGTTATTAGTTTAAATCACAGCCCACACTGCACAAAGCAGTCATGGGTACAAAGAAAAAAATAAATCTATGGCTTACTGGATTCTGCTTCACCTCCACAGGACCCAACAGAGGAGCCCGTTATTCACTGAATGTTGTTCAGGAGCTGATTGGTCAAGGGGGAAGCTCATATTTTAAAATGCGTATTTTGTCACACTTTTGCGTTGTGTGAGGAGTTGTAGCAGAGGACTTAAGTTGCAGAGGTATAAGTGTTTTAGGTCAGTGTCTGTAATAATTTGGCCCACACAGGACCTCTTTTTTAGGTCGTTCCTCGGCCTGCCTTTCAAAATTCCATTGATTGAGTAGGAAAATGCTTCATGTATGTCCCGTCTTGAGGCTGCTTTGTTACAGCCTTGCAGACCACCCTGTTACATGGATGATTGCACGACTGGCCACATAGCTTAGTGTGGCTCACTACTTTTTCATTTGTCTCACCACTTCACATTGGATGGCTGTATGTTGTTTCACCTCTTCCTTGTTTTGAGCATGCCGCTATTTCTTTCTGGTGGCTGAGCGCTTTACATGAGGACGTAAAGTTTCATATAGCACTAATTCAATCATAAGAGTCCTTTACATAACTACGCATAAAGCGCAAACTTGATCAGAAGAATGCTTCACATGACTATGTGAAGTTACATATAGCACGACCTCGTACTTATTTTTATTTTCAAACACCATGCTACTCTTGTCTCCCCTCCCTCCTAACCTGAATGCATAGCGTAAAACTTTTCACAAAATGGGCACCGCAACAGTCATTGAGGAAGTGTTTAATCTAAGATTTCAGGGTGCAGTACCTTATGCACGAAAGTGGTCCCAAGTGGCGCCTAGGGACAGCCTGTGATACTGAACACTTTTCCTGCTTCGTGCACATTAGAACGGTAAATGTTGCAGGGTTTATTTCAGCCAGCATATTAAGTGTAAAAACTTATCCATGTTCTTCCCGTTTCCATTTCACATGTTTCACTTAATCTTGTTTTTTTTTGGTCCATGCTATTCAAAGCGTTCCCACTGTAATTAACGTCTCCGTCAACCGATGTCTCAAATGTGGCGTAGCGCCAGAGCTGCTCCCTTTGTAACTGGGGAACAAGGTTCAGATATCTGCATTGGTTCACCATCCCGTGATTCTGGGCAATTCACTTAATCTCCCCGTGCACCCAAAATAACTTCAGTGATTTTGAAGAAGGTTTTAAGCCATAAGTCACCCAGCACCAATAATTCACATAGATGCCGAGCTTGAAGTTGCTTTAAAATGTATACCATCATCCTTTGTGGCATGGAAAGGTGCTTTCATTCTGGTATAGTGCGGTGTCTCACAGATTTCACCAGGAATTTTTATACACAGGCAAAAATGGGTCCGCACTCTCTCCTTCTCTCTGTTTGGAAAGACTTAAAAAATGTTGGTCATTTCACAAAGTAATGTGCTTTATCCCACTTACTACACCCACAAAACTGCATTCCTCTCACATTCCGCTGCCCCTTAAGCCCTTCTCATGTGCCCTGCTTACCACATAATAGTATGTTTCAGACACTGAAAGTGTGGGATGAAAAAGTGTGTTTACACAGATTAGAGCTTGACACGTTGATTACAACCACCCCTCCAGTTCCAACTTCTTCTTAGTAACAGCAGTGAGGAGATGTCAGCCATCGTGTCTCAATTGTGCCCCATGTAAAGCTCCACGTCGGTCGTAAACTCTTTAGCGAACGCTTTTCAGGAGAAGAACCATCTTCATAAGATATACTCTCCCAGCTACTGACAACTGCAGCCTAATCCACTTCCCTAATTGTGCAATCACATTTATCATACTTTTGCCCTAGTTCTCCCCTGTGGCATCTTAAGGATTTTAAGGGCCTTGTGCTAAACTTATTTTGGGGGCTCCTGTTCCTAACAGGTTTGAATTTATGATCCAGTTTCAACTCTTTCTCGTCCTCTGGCCAGGTCACTGACAATGCACAGACACACCTGTCCAAATTCTTAATGTGTTTTCATCTAATATTCAGGGATAGTGATGTGCGTAATCAATACTTGTAACTCAACAGCAGCTCACAAATATTACTGCAAATAACCTCAGTGACACCCTCCCATTTCTCATATGTGAGGTCCTGTTTTGGTCTTAAAGAACTTTTTAATGGATGTTGCATAAAACAAACACAACATTTTTCAGAAAATTTCGGTAACAGTCCCTCACACATCACCCACATTAAAAATAAATTACAAGAAAACGGTACTAAAAACAATCCAAGAAATGTTCAAGACTCTCTGTAGTAAACGGAAGTGCTTTAGTTATATGCAGGGCCATTGGATTTATGTGACACAGAGGACCAAATTATGCAGCAGGGTTGAAAAGTTTATGTGGCAAGAAAATTCTAGTTATGCATTTACACTGCCAATAGCTCTAACTCAAGCAAATGTGAGACCTATTGCACTGCAAATGCTTGTTAACCGATACTGTTCCCCACAGAAGAAGAAAAATGTATTTTTATAAGCCTTGTGCTGATTCTACGTCCCTACATCATTATTTTTAATGGGGAGTGAAGGGTGGGCCAAAACTATATTTCCAGCCGCCCTACATTGAGAGTGAATCTTCCCGTGGGCTAGGTGTGCTCATCTGGTCTGAGGTTGTTTTTTTCCGGATGCGGTTTGGGAACCTGCCAATGAAGCAGCATTTGTTCAGCTCCTCCTGGTCAAGATGCAATCAACTCTTCCTAGAGAACCAGAATGCAGAGGTTCGAGAACTTGCTTAAAATATTTGAGAACTGTACAATGTCCAACAGGACTGTTTAAGTTTTAGCCAAAAGATTTGATTTTACATTCAATATTCAGTAATCAAACCAGCTGGGAATCAGACAAATATATCACATTATTCTACTCTTAAGCCCTCATTAAAAGTTTGTCAGAAAATGTTGGGGTATTTACTATACATGTTAAATACTGTTAACACCCAGGGTGAGGCATTTACCACATGTGGTAAATACCTCCTTTTTTGCATTTCCAGCAGTAGAAAGATTTTTTGTTTTTTTTTAACAGAGTGAACTTTGGAAGTTGCATCTTTTTTCTGGGCCTTTCCCCACTCAATACATTTTGACATGTTTGACTTGCCAGAATTTATCAGGGGAGAACTGTGATAGTGTGACAATCACAAAATTCTGATCCCTGTGCAAAACTGCTTGCACAGGGACTGCAATTTAGTATAGCACTTAATGCACAATGAGGGTGAAAATCCTACTTTACTGATTTCCTAAATAAAAAAAAAAATCATGCTGGACTTAGTACCACTTTCCACACAGGGATTTTGTAAATCTGTCCAGTATTTTTTGCCGTGCACATGAACTAAAATTATTTTAGAATCCTGTAAAGGAAACATCTTTTGGAAGCCCATTCACCTAGAATCTTTTCTAACTGGGCAAGCAAATCCAAAGGTGACTAGGTACATCAACGCAGTGAATCAAACTTGAAGGAAACAGCCAGGAAGATCAAACATTGAATGTGCCAATTTTGGTATAGAATGAATCAAGGGGTCAAAGGAGTTCATGGTGGATTGGGTATGGGAAGTTATTTCAACCTAAATCCAGTAATTTTCAAGTCTGGCATTAGCCAAGAACTTTAGATTTTTACTAAAATTACATGTATAATATACTTATAGGGGCTTTCAGCCAGCCCTCTTTATACATTGATCTATTATTGTGTCATTAGGATTTTTCCTCCTTCTTGTACTGCATAAAGCATGGGGCGGCGAGTCAGCCCATCTCATCCACTGGCCAACTCCACTGTGACAGATAGCATTCTGCTCTTTCACAAGAAGTACACCCATAATCACATTCGTTCCTCTTTATGCAAGGGACTAATATGGTAATGTGTGCTTTCTGAGACCTAAGATATTTTTGCTTTTAGCCAATTGTTTACACTGGTAAAGCCAACAGTTTCCCCAGCAATAAAAGTTTACAACATTTGAGAAAACAAGTACTGACAAAAGGGAAGGTCTGGCTGCCAACACCAAGTCTATTGTCTTTGCCCCTGCATTCTCAAAAGAATATGAAAACGACCATAGGGAATTAAAAACCCACTGAATAAAAGCATGTTTTGAATTTTCATACAACTGTTTTTTACTTAGCAAGTGTCCTGTGCAAATGAAGCAGTGTAGTGGATCCTTTTTATTTTTATGGGAATCAGGAGTTCGCTAAGCCTTCTAGCTTGCAGGCCTGTGCCCCCGTCACCTAGTGACTTTTAACCTACTTAGCCCGCTCTGTTTTAGCACATTTAAGGGCATATTTATACTCCGTTTGCGCCGGAATTGCGTCGTTTTTTTTGACGCAATTCCGACGCAAAACTAACTCCATATTTATACTTTGGCGTTAGACGCGTCTAGCGCCAAAGTCCATGGAGTTTGCGTCATTTTTTAGCGTGGACACCTACTTTGCGTTAATGAGATGCAAGGTAGGTGTTCCCGTCTAAAAAATTGACTCCGAGGCATGTGCGCCGTATTTACACTCCCGGGCAAAATTCACGCCCGGGAGTGGGCGGGTCAAAAAAAATGACGTACGGCCGCTTTTGTGCCGTTTTTTAGCACCTGGAAAAGGCAGGCGTTAAGGGACCTGTGGGCTCGGAAGGAGCCCAGAGGTGCCCTCCCATGCCCCCAGGGACACCCCCTGTCACCCTTATCCACCCCAGGAGGACATCCAAGGCTGGAGGGACCCATCCCAGGGACATTAAGGTAAGTTCAGGTAGGTATTTTTTTTAATTTTTTTTTGTGGCATAGGGGGGCCTGATTTGTGCCCCCCTACATGCCATTATGCCCAATGACCAAGCCCAGGGGACAGAAGTCCCCTGGGCATGGCCATTGGGCAAGGGGGCATCACTCCTGTCTTTGCTAAGACAGGAGTCATTTCTATGGGGGTTGGGAGTCGGAAAAAATGGCGCAAATCGGGTTGAGGCGAAAAATTTGCCTCAACCTGACTTGCCCCATTTTTTGGCGCCCAAGCTCCATATCCCCCTACGCCGGCGCTGCCTGGTGTACGTCGTTTTTTTTCACGCACACCAGGCAGCGCCGGCGGCTAACGTCATTGAATAAATACGGCGCCCGCATGGTGCTTCAGAATGGCGTTAGCCGGCGCTAATTTTTTTGACGCAAAACTGCGTTAGCGCAGTTTTGCGTCAAAAAGTATAAATATGGCCCTTATTTCGTTATTTCTTCCAAGATGGCTGCCATGTTTAGAGTTAGGAAGATGTTTTGATTTCACATTATCAGTGCCTCTCTGTGAAAACGTCACTATTAGTGGCGCCATACTGAAGAAAAAGACCTAAGTAGTGACTTGCTGGACAGTGCGGCAGAAGTCACGATATGTTGCCAGAGTCTGAAAGATCATCTGGATGCGACAGCAGCTTGCAACTTTATTTCAGTCGAGACTGCGGCCGAGCGCGTTCTCCCACCAAACAGGGTTCATGGTTTAAATATCCAAATTGAGGGGGGCACAGAGCGCACCATTAGTGTAATATTCTGGGATGAACTTAGTTGTGATATCCTGAAAGAGAGTGGCCTCCTGAACACGTCCATAAGCTCCCACATGGGGAAAATTGTATTTTGCCTTCTTTCTCTGACCTTGTTCCAGAGGCAGTAAAACAACCCTACGCTTTAACTGGGCTTTAGCGCAGGGACCTGCGCTATACCGCAACCATGTAGGTTGGGATAAGGATTCTCCTTACCATGTAATACCGATTAGATCTACACCCCAGCCTCAGCCTCAGTATCCCGTTTAAACACGAAGTCAAAGCTCCAGTAAGATAGATCCTCACTCAGCTCGAATACCAGGGTGTAATTAAGCCCTGTGTCTCAATAACCCTGTTGCAAAATTCGACTATTCATATAGAATAGTCTTAGATGACACTTAAACAGTCACACATGTACATACGTAATACAAAATTCACACAGCACTAATTAACAACATTGTGCGTAAAAAATACAAAACAATCTTGAATATCTCCAATGGTTTCTTCTGCCAGAACATAGCACATGAAAGTTGGGACATGAGTGCATTCTCATTTGGCTTACAAAAACGCTTCTGTTGTTTGCCGCAAGGCTACATGAAAAGCCCAGGGCTGTCCTCAGCCCGTGTAACATTGATTTTGCATGATATTGATCCTGAGGTGTTGTCCTATGTGGATGACATATATCTCACAGATGACGACCTCATCATTCATCTTGCGAGGGTCGATCGGATCGTTCTAGGATTCGCAGCCCTTGGCCTTGGCTACAAATTCAATTTTAGGAAAACTAAGATAGCTTTTCTCAATATATTGTTCCTCGGATGCGAACTATCAAACGAGGGAAAGAGTCTGGCCCCAGACTTTTTAGAAAAATGTGCTCAACTCCAACTACCTAACATTATCAAGAAACTGCAGTCATTACTTGGTTTCTTCAGCTTTGGCAGAACTTACATTCCTGACTATGCACAACGCATCAAGCCACTCTGTGATTTAATATGCCCAGATTTCTTAAGCAGACACTGGACAGTTGAACACATGCGCATCCTTAGGGGATTGCAACAAGACATGCCAGAAGCAAAACACTTACATACATGCAACAACAAAACAAATTTGGTCATGAGAATAACTGCTTGTGCCATTTGGTTCACTTATATCACCTTTAACGAAGGCGACATGGTGCCCATAGCATATAAATCACATTCATATTCCAATGCAAAACAATGCTGTGCACCCACATAAAAAAATCTAACTGCAGTGTCATCAAGGAGAGGCCACTTGCCGAGGGGAAACACATTATTGTTGTTACCCGGGTGCCAACGTTAGAGGCTGTTACCAAAGCTGGCATTCCTAATGCTAAAGCATTACATCCAAGTTGGATTCAATGGGCAACCTCCCTGGCTGCCACTGATGTTGATTACATCTTTGAACCAAAACTTCAAACACAAGAATTTCTCCAATACGAACAGGAGTACCCTGCACCCATTGACATCTTGCTGCTTGACAGAAACCATACTGTCATTTACACTGATGGGTCAGCACAACCAGCTGTAGGTACTAAACATCAGTACTCAGCCACTTGCACAGCTGTGAGCGGAGTGATGAAGGACTGGATATTCCACGCTTAGAATACCTACATGCTGACCCTGTGGGACAGCACAGCTCAGCTGGCTGAACTTAAAGCCCTTATCGTAGCACTAGAACATATGGATCCAGGACAACTCACACTGATTTGTCTGTGATTTGTACTACTGTGTCCAGTCCTACAGTTCTTATCTTAATCAGTGGTGACTGAACGGGTTCAGAGACTCAAAGTGGAACACCATAAAACACAGAACTCTGTGGTGAAGGATGGCTTATCTTAAGGATAAGCTACCTGATGCTCATGTAGTCCATACATTGGGTCACCAACGTGTAGGAGTACACGTTATTGGCAACACTTTGGCTGATGAAGCAACCAAATCCGCAGTAGCTACAGCTTCTGTTGCTGTAGTGACTCGTTCTCAGACGAGATTGAATAATGAAATTCTGGCTGCCATGAAAACCTCGGCTGAAGGCAAGCCTCTCCCAAAAGCATAGTCTACTAAGATTCTTAACATATCAATGCATAGAATGTTGCCTTTGCAACAATTCCTGTGATTGGAGATCGAGTGATCCCCAACAAGGCTATAGTTTAGAGCTCATCAAAGGAGCGTATGTGGGTGTCGCATCTGCACATGCTGGCGTGGCGGTCACAATAACACTCTTGCAGAAACGCTTCTGGTGGCCAGGTCTATACAAACAGACCAAGCAAGCAATATGTCCTTAGCTGTGACATTTGCCAGACGATTAAGGGCTCAAATATCAAACTCTCTCCGCAGACATCCCGCTTAGTGTCCAACAGGCCACTACAATGTGTGTACCTGGACCATTGTGGTCCCTTACAACCTGACAGTGCATACAAATATATTTTAGTCGCTGTAGATTCTTGTTCTAGATTCCTGTGGGTATGGCCACAGAGGTTGGCTGACGCTCGATCTGTTATAAAAGATTTGCTGATCTTTAACGACACATATGCGGTTGAGGCATTCCATTTGAACCAGGCCCCTGCCTTTGTCTCTAAGGCATTCAGGGACACCATGAGGATGATAGGTGTTGATCTCCATTACTCCTCACCCAACCATCCCAAGGATAATTCGGTTGTGGAAAGGGGGAATCAAGATCTAAAGCAGTCCTTAACAGCTAGAGTATTATGTTCAGGCTGCAGTTGGCTTCAACACCTATATGGGGTCCAGAGAGCACTGAATAATCTGCCAAGATGGTCCTTGGGAGGATGCACTCCTTACGAGGTCCTCTTTGGGATACCTATGTATGTTCCAGATCTAGATGGCCCTGGTTTCATAGCAGCGGATACACTTTTTGACATAAATGAATGTCTCACTGTCTTACAGGAGCTTCAGCAATTTCGTGTTGATAATTCATCCACCTATACTGCCACCTTAGGAATAGGGGATTTGCCAACAACTTCCACCAGCTGGATTTCTAAAGCTGAGGATCTTGCTTGTGAGAAGATTGCTTTGAAAAAGGAATTCGGCCCATCCTACAGAGCACCGGTCCAAGTCCCCGGAATACAAGGTACCAGAACCATCATCTTACAACCGCTGCCAGGCTCTAAAGCAAACAGATTCGTCTACATCGACAACATCAAGATCCACAATGCGGCCGATCTTGCACAGTAGACCCAGCGGTCCCTTGGGTGGTTCCAGGTCCCCTTTCACTACCCAACTGGACATACCCCTTCCAAGAAGAAATAACAATACTTCTAACTACGCCAGCATGTACAACAATGCTACAAATGCCTGCTTGAGCATGGGGAGGGAGAAGAATGATCTGCTGATTCCTGTTACCACTTTACCAACAACTGTCCAAGGTATGGTTGTTTTCTACTCCAACTCAACACAAACAGACAACATCATCTACTTTGATCCTCCATGTGAAGTGGATCCATCCAGCAATAATGCACCGGTTCCTGTGTTTGCAGAGACTGCTTCCGTTTTTTTCATCGACCTTGATGACTTATCTTCAACTTCATCCGCACATGCAACTGAGACTGTTTCAGAGATACATAATCTGTACAAATAACTATTGGATTTATTCATGGAATTATCTGTGGATATTTCGGGCATTGCTTGCCTTTCTGTTATGGATTGTTTTCGTGACTCTTTTCATTCTCCTTAAAATGGTCATTATCTTCCTAAGCGCTCTTCTGTTTAGCCAGTGGATAAAGTTCAACTCCATATCTTTCCTCGCATAAGGTCCGAAGAGACTTGTCCCTTGTGAACATTTCAGCAATACTAATTCCAGATGGGATTGTGTGGGATAAAGTTCTCTTTGATATTTATGGGTCTACTGAGGTCATTCAAATTCCATATGTATTCAAAATTTCGATGACCAATGTAATTACACCTGGTGTTGGTTCTGATGACTGGAATATTCAAACAGTTGATTTAATGCTTGCTAAGTTACAGGATTATACTGTATTTGAAAGTGATGAAGTGTACACTGACACAAAGAATTATGGGGAAATGTTCTGTTACAATAATTGGGGACTTTACTAACTGCACCGAGCAACAAGACACTGATCAGTATTTAATTACACATAGTGGGAATACTGTTCAACTCCACCTGCGGGGAGCCCAAAGCATTATTTAGACAAATTTGCATATTTTTCTGGGCATGAAATTAAGAATGCAGAGTCATACTACTTCAAGTTACCACCTTCTAAAATTAGGAAGATTTTGCTAACAAACACTAAATTTATCTATTCATATTCCCTTGTTTCTCGCCTTGTAGTTGAAGGATACGAATACTGGAAGAACACTATTGATGTAAAAAGTGTATGGGGAACACAAAATTGGCAAATTCAGAGTAGGGAAGCTTTGTTTAGAGCATGCCTTATTCCTGTTCAAATGATATTTTTAAATGACACAGTTCAGCAGACATCCTGCCTAGGGTTAGCAAAAATAGAGGAAATGAATGTGCCCAGTATCCCCACATTGGCCAAATTTACCAATTGGCAATCCTTCCTAAATATCATAGAGGAAGAATTAGATGCAAAGGTTCAGGCTGGTGCCTATAATTCTTCACTCTCCAGTCCTGGTGCGTGGTTATTGTGGCCAATAGACACAAATGGGTGTCAGGTGCTTTTTATTAATTCCTCAGGGAGTTTCAAGACTAGCAGACCGGACCCTCGCTTTGTATCGGGTCGACACTCGGGTATAGTTACCACATACAGTGTGGGTAAACTGTGCCAACAGTGGTTACAGACTGGCACCTTAGCAGCAGTTAAAGAACATCTCAATATGCTATCTGAAGACATGGACTTATAAGATTTCTTGTTAGGTCCCAGGAAGCTACATTGTAAACTATTCCTGTATGCCGTATACAATGAGATCTGGAAGCTTTCTCAAATGGAAGGAGCTGTGCGTTTAAGGCAGATAGATAAAGAAAATTTGGAAAAGGCTTTAGCTATTGTTGATAATGGCATGAATACTCTGTCCAACAGAATATACACCCTCAATAATATTGTGTCATCTGCGATTGACATAATTCAGAATGATAAGTCCCTTCTACTTCATGGACAAACTCAGCTGCGTTCCATCATGCAGTTAGGTTGGACATTACTGATTCAGAAGAATGGCCGTGTACCATGGAAATACATTAACACTAGTGACTTGTTTGCTGTTTTTAATTTATCCTGGGAATAACAGACAGTGGCTAAAAGGGAAGCAAGTTTCACCATGCTTTATATAGAAAAGTTAGAAAAGCTGTCATTCATGGTTGCAGAAAGTCCATCAACAGTATGGCTAGTACACGGCATTATAAATCTGCCCATTCCCACCTTTAGTTTCACGAAATGCTTGAAAGATCTTGCCGTGCGGAGGTATGAGTGACTAGGAAATAGCTATATTAAAGAAGAGTTAGAGTTACCCTTTGAATATAAATGTCTGAACCCCGAAACAGAGGTCTTCCTCAGCGTAAGCGAATGTGAGACTAATGTTAGTTATTATATGATTTGAAAACAGGTGTCCCTTCATGGGCTTTGCAATGTGGGGGTCGCAAACTTGGCCTGTTTTCTGAAGGGTACTCCCATCTTTTTGATTCGTCCAGCATTTCATATACTTTCAAATGGAAGTTAGGGGGTCCTGAAAGAACAGAGCCATTGTGGTATGAAAAAGGGACTGCCTACGCAATTTCAGTCAAGATTGTAACTTGTTGCGGACATATTCTATTCCCTCACCACACAAGAAAAAAGAGTAGCAGAAATGTTGCCTCACATTGATACTACTAATGTAAATTATGAAATGCTGATCAGTCTAAAGGCGCTACTGTTCCAGACACAAGTTGTGTTGACATCGGCTAGAGAGATGTATGCTCTCCAGATAGCAAGATCATCAGCCAGATACAATCTCTATTAAATACCAACTTCCCCAAGCACTCTGGAGAGCTGGTATCCATAATATTCAATGCTTCAAGCACTACAGGAATTATGCACTTCTTTAATGCTGTCGAGTCTGAATTTGTGTCCATCTTCCAGACTGGCTTCGGAGTCATTCCTTCAGCCATCCATTCACTCTTTTCAGGTGTGTTTGGCGGCTTTCCTGTGACTTTGGCTTTGATCTGTGGGATACTGCTGCTGCTGTTCCTGATTTGCAGTGGTTGTTCCTTCCCAGCTAAGCGGAGTAATGGAGCTACTACCACCATCCCAGCTGTGCCGTGATCGCATGGTAATTTTCTTTGGTGCTCTATTGCTGGAGTAATTGGAACATAAATTGTTCAAAGTAATTCAGACCAGTCTTATGGTTTGAGCAACTAGTCTTTCATTGCATTGGTGGCTCGTTATGCCTTGCTGTTCCGCCAGGGCCTCCTGTGGACCAAGAACTGCTAATGTTCCCAAAAAGGGTTCATTCACAGTCGTACCCCATGAGACTGACGCTGATTTGGGAGGCCACTTACGAGCCGTCCTTGGTGAACTATCTGGCTCCTTCAGGCACTTTGGATGGTGCTACCCTTGCGGGTGATCCTGCGCTCGAGGCTGCTGCGCACTACTGCTCGTGGATCCATCTGCCAATCCTGTCATCTGACGATGTGGATTTATTCCTGGATTCCCCTCCTTTTGATGACTTTGGAGACATTCTTCAAGATCATGACTACTGTTAGATGAATTTGACCATTGGCTTTATTCTAAAATTTCAAAGTCATGCCAAAAATTACCTTTTGACCGAATTAGCTTTGGCCTGCTGTGCTTGTCATGGTCCACATTTTGGGGGTCATTCTGACAGGGTCAACGACCACGAGAGCACCGCCAACAGGCTGGCGGTGCTCTCAAGGGCATTCTGACCGCGGCGGTTTGGCCGCGGTCAGAACAGGAAAACCGGCGGTCTCCCGCCGGTTTTCCGCTGCCCTCAGGAATCCTCCATGGCGGCGCAGCTTGCTGCGCCGCCATGGGGATTCCAACACCCCATACCGCCATCCTGTTCCTGGCGGTTCGCCCGCCAGGAACAGGATGGCGGTATGGGGTGTCGTGGGGCCCCTGGGGGCCCCTGCAGTGCACTGCAGAGGCCCCAGTAAGAGGGCCCCACAAAGAATTTCAGTGTCTGCTTAGCAGACACTGAAATTCGCGACGGGTGCAACTGCACCCGTCGCACCTTCCCACTCCGCCGGCTCCATTCGGAGCCGGCTTCCTCGTGGGAAGGGGTTTCCCGCTGCTCTGGCGGGCGGCCTTCTGGCGGTCGCCCGCCAGCCCAGCGGGAAACACAGAATCACCGCGGCGGTCTTCGGACCGCGGAGCGGTGTTCTGGAGGGGGAACTCTGGCGGGCGGCCTCCGCCGCCCGCCAGAGTTAGAATGACCCCCTTTGTCTCTTTATGGGTTTTAGCCATTTTCTTTTCTTTTTTTAACTAATTTTAAATTAGATTTTAATAATATTTTAATAACATTTTTGTCAGGAATACCCAAGGTGCCTCCTGCGTTATCTGTCAGCATTCCCAGGGATTAGGGTTATATCATATCTCTGTTCTTAGTTAAACCTTCATGTTTCTAAGTAAACATAGGCCCTCATTACAACCCTGGCGGTCGGTGGTAAAGCGGCGGTAACACCGCTGGCAGGCAGTAAAAAAAATGGAATCATGATCACGGCGGAAACCGCCAACACAGACAGCCACTTTAACACTCCGACTCCACAGCGGTAGCAACAAACACCGTGGCGGTAACCGCCAATAGTCAGGCGGAAGACAAGGTTCCACCCACTGTATTACAAGAGGCCTATCCACCACCTTTTCCGGGGCGGTACCAATGCCATCAAAAGCACGGCAGAAACAGTGTTCTGAAGGGAAACGACTCACCTCTCGACACTCAAGGAAGAACCAGGACACCATGGAGCCCAAGCTGCATATCTTTCCCATGCTGGTGTATCTGCTCATATACCAGGAATACCAACGCCAGTGATGACGACCACGGTGAGTACTGCACCTAGCACACAAAGGAGAGGGGAGGAAAAAGAGAGCGACACACGCAACACCCCCACCCCCACCCCCAACACCATACACACAAACACATTTAACAACATTACATATGCACCCCGTAACCCTCGGGAATAATGCAAGGACAAAAGGAATTGAGTCAAATAAGTGTTATATTAGAAATAGTTATAAATATGTTTAGAACTCAAAAACAGTATTTACTAAATATACAATATTTACAAAAGGCGGGACAATGTCCACTCAAAATGTCAGTGGCCCACTGGGCCAAAACACATAGGCTAAGCCCACACTTGACTCCTGCCTCAACACGGAGAGAACACTGCAGGGACATCAGGTTGAAAACACACAGGCACCTCAGGGGGACGGGGAAAGGGGGGGCACCTCAGCCGGAAGATGGGACAACGCCACTGCTCCTGGAGGGGGCTCCATGACCACTGCTTGGTCCTGGGGAGTGCAAAGCCACAGTCTCTCCAGTGGGTGGTTTGCCCACTGCTTGGTCCTGGGGAGTGCAAAGCCACAGTCTCTCAAGTGGGTGGTTTGCCCACTGCTTGGTCATGGGGAGTGCAAAGCCACAGTCTCTCTAGTGGGTGGTTTGCCCACTGCTTGGCCCTGGGGAGTGCAAAGCCACAGTCTCTCAAGTGCGTGGCTCCTACACTGGTTCTGCAGGGGGCTTTGTGCCCAGTGTGCAATCCAGGGTGAGTGGATGCCTTCTTCCACTGGTTCTGGAGGGGGATTTGTGCCCAGTGATGCAGCACTTGGGGGGTGCCAGGTCACAGTCCCTAACCTGGGTGTCAGAGCCACGAGATCTGCAGTGGCCAGGATGCATGATACTCCATGGAGGCAGGACTACAGTCCATCTGCCGGCGGCTACGGCTGCACAGTGGTGGTAGTGCCGGTGCTGGTGGGGGTGCTGCAAGTGGTGGGGGGAGGCTCCAGCCCTTCCCCACAGCCTCGGATGGCTGCCCACTGGGGCTGCTGCTGCTGGCTGTGGTGCTACTTTCAGCGGTGCAGGTGGCGGTGCGTGCGGCGGTGCTGGTGGCAGGGCTGTCCGTGGTGCAGGTGCCGGTGCTGCCATGGGTGAAGGGAGGCTCCAGCCCTTCCCCTGCAGCCTCGGACGGCTGCCCACTGGGGCTGCTGCTGCTGGCAGTGGTGCTACTTTCAGCGGTGCTTGCAGCGGGGCTGGTGGTGGTGCTGGCCGCGGTGCAGATGCCGGTGCTGCCAGTGGTGGGGGAAGGCTCCAGCCCTTCCCCTGCTGCCTCGGACCGCTGCCCACTGGGGCTGCTGCTGCTGACAGTAGTAGTGCTTGCGGCGGTGCTTGCGGCGTTGCAGGTGGCGGTGCTGGCCGCGGTGCAGGTGGCTGTGCTGGCGGTTGTGCTGGTAGCCACCAGGCCTTCACTTGCATACTCGGACGGCTGAAGTGCCTTGGCTGGTGTTCCCTTCCTGCCCTTGGCAGATGGTGGTGTCACCTTGGGTCTGCCAGCTGGAGTCTTTGATGTGGCCTTGCTGGGTGGTTGTGGCTCCTTCTCCTTGCTGGCTGCTGTCCCCTACTTGACCTTGCCATGTGGCGGAATCTTGTTGGCCTTGGCAGGGGTTGGTGGCACGCTGGCTGGGATGACGGGTGCCCCCTTAGAGCCTCTGACAGCTGTAGAAACCACAGCGGACGTGGACTTGGTGGCTGAGGTGTTGGGCTGGGTTCTGGCCACCCTGGCCCGAGGTGAAGGACGGGGGGAGGGGTAGGGAACAGGTCAATGTTGGATAGGAATATTTGCTTAGGGACATTGGGGCGGGAAGAGGGTGAAGGTTTGGGAGTGGAGGAAGAGGGAGTGCTTGTAGGAGCTGTCAGTCTGCTGTGTTTGGGTGCAGGTGCATGAGCTGGATGCTGTTGTAAGGTGGATGGCTGTTGGGTGGGTGTGTGCTTGCGTTTGTGTACTTTCGAAGGAGGAGTCACAGACACAGTGGGAGAGGACCCATGGGATGTGTGCATGGATGTGGAGGTGGTGACTGCCAGTGAGGGGTGTGTAGTGATAGGGGTGCTGGTGATGGAGGTAGTGAATGAGGATGTAGTGCATGCAGGTGTGAGTGGAGTGGTGTGGTATGGTATTGTATGTGTAATTTTAAGTTATGATTTATTGAACATCTTATTTTATTTTCTCCATATCTGTTCATGTATGCAATATTTGGTAGTTGGTATGATCTAGCCCCCCCGCTCCAGCTCTTGCATTATCTGGAATGCTCCTGGGGATTCTATTCTGTGGGGAGCCGGTCGAGCTGTATGCAGGTGTGGCTGGAATTTCTGCTACCTCTTTCTCTGGGAAAATAAAAGAGGACTTTCTTCAACTAATGGATCTTCGTTCTTTCATCACATAAAGGAAATACTACATTTTTTGGTGACGAGGAGAGTCAGAAATATTCCCTTCAGCATTCGAGATAAAGTGAAAATGGAACTTCAGAGGTTACTGGCTGAAGGCATGTTTGAGAAAGTTGAAGCGGCCGAATGGATCACTCCCATTGTAGTTGCAACAAAAAGTAATGGAGACATTAGATTGTGTGTTGACTTACGCAATCTTAACAAGGTGGTCGTTGAAGATAGATTTCCCCTACCTAATATAACCAAGATGGTTAGTTCCCTGGGGGATGCCAAGTACTTCACCACCTTAGATCGGAGTTCAGCATATCATCAGGTGCAGTTGTGTGATGAGTCCCAGTTACTCACTTCTTTTATTACACCTTTTGGAGTATTCAAGTTCAATAGGATGCCTTTTGGACTCTGTTCAGCAGCATCTGTATTTCAAAGACTAATGAATGAAATTGTAGGGGACATTGTTGATGTGAAATACTTCCAAGATGATGTTCTTATTTTCTCTAGCACCATTGAACAACATAGAGAATTTGTTAGGAAAGTGCTCAATATATTTTGATTAAAAGGAATTACATTGAAAGGTGCTAAATGCAAGTTCTTTAAATCAGAGATTTCCTATTTAGGTCACATAATAACTGGTGATGGAGTTAAACCCAAGGAGGAGCTGGTGAGATCTATTCTTGATTTGGCCGCTCCTGAAAACAAAGGTGAAGTTCATGTTTTTTTTGGGATGGTAGAATTTTACACTAGATTTATACCAGATTTGGTTAAAAAGGAGTTGCTCTATTAGAAACTTGCTCACGAAAGGTACAGATTTTGTTTGGAATTCTGAATGTCAAAAGGAGTTTGATGATCTTAAATGTGGCTTGTCTTCAGTACAATTGCTTAGCAGTTTCCAGCCTGGTCCCCCCTGCTCAATCACTACAGATGCCTCAGAGAAAGGTTTAGGTTGTTTCTTGAAGCAATTTATTAATGGGAAGGTCAGTGTTATTGCTTTTGCTTCACGTGGTTTGCGAGGGGCAGAATGCAAGTATTCCACTATTGAAAAAAAAGCCTTAGCTATATTCTGGGCTGTCAAAAAAATTTAAGCAGTTTCTTTGGGGTACAACCTTTGAAGTACGTACTGACCATAGACCTCTACGTGAAATATTGGGGAAGAAAGGTTAGGATAATGTCTCTGCTCGTATTTGTAAGTGGATTGTTGGCCTTCAGGATTATCATTTTAGTGTAAAATATGTTCCGGGATGTGAGAACAGGACTGCGGATTGTTTGTCCAGAATGAAGATGAGTGTTTTAGATGAGAGTGACAATGATACGTCGTGGTGGGTGGATGAGGATGTTAAAGTTTGTATTGTCACCGATTGTGTATCTGAGGAGGAGTGGAAACGAGAGTTGGATAATGATGAGGAATTACTAAAGATCAAGGACTTGCTGTCTACTGGGTTACGTCCTGGTTGTACTGTGAAATTTAATGAACAGTTTAGGAAAGTTTGGCATGAGCTTTCTATACAACATGGAGTGATTGTAAGAGGATGCAGATTGATTCTACTGTGTAAGCTACGTGAGCGTTTAATTGATCTGGCACACAGTGGACATCATGGCATATGTAAGACTAAAGAAAGGATGAGGGGTGTGTATTGGTGGCCGGGTATGGACTTAGCGGTTGAAAGGAAAGTTTGTGATTGTGTAGAATGTAAAATGGCGGATAAAACTCTTAAACTTAGGACGCAGCCTATGGTGTTGAAAGAAATTCCTAAGGAGGTGTGGGAGGAAGTTTCTGTTGACATTTTGGGCCCTATAAGTGGTGGAACACTTTCCAAGTATATTTTAGTTTTAATGGATGGGTTGTCACAGTGGCCTGAAATATTGATTACTTCTGAAGTCACCTCTTTGAAGGTGATAAGGTTTTTGGCGGAGCTATTTGGAAGCGAAGGTAATCCAAGATATATTTTAACTGATAATGGCGTGCAATTCGCGTCAAAAGTTATGTGTGAATTTTTGAAGGAGAAAGGAATAATTCATAAAAAATTTGCTTTATATCACCCAGAGACTAATGGGATGGTAGAACATTTTAACAGGACATTGAACCATCCAATTGGCAAGATAGCTAGGAGAAGATTGGGAGAGCATGGTTAAGCGTAAAGTTGAAGATTATAGATTTACACCTCACACAAGCACCGGTCAGACACCCTTTGTCATCTTCAGGAAACTTGTTCCTCACACTAAAATAAATCCACCATGGATTAAGAATTATACTGAGGAGCGAATTGACTATGAAAAGCTAAAGGAAATTGCTGTAAGCAGAGATTTGAGCTGTCAAAAGAAAAGAAAACTCAGGTATGATGCACACAAGTCTGTGAGAGAAATACATGTTAATGTGGGTGATTCTGTCAAAATCAGATTGCCAGGTAATACGGGAAGTGGACAGTCTCACTACAGCAAAGTTTTTAAAATCATTAAAGTATTTAAGGGGGCAGTTAAGGTAAATGATGGACGTGTTTGGAATCTTAATAGAGTTGTTAAAGTAAAATAATGTATTGTTTGGTTTTTGGGTTAATACCTTTCATTGTTGTTTGTTTCTTTTGCTTTTTAAAGGGGGAAGGTGGTGTGATATTGCATGTATAATTTTAAGTTATTATTTATTGAACATCTTATTTTATTTTCTTCATATCTGTTCATGTATATAATATTTGGTAGTTGGTATGATCTAGCCCCCCCTGCTCCAGCTCTTGCATTATCTGGAATGCTCCTGGGGATTCCATTCTGTGGGGAGCCGGTCGAGCTGTATGCAGGTGTGGCTGGAGTTTCTGCTACCTCTTTCTCTGTGAAAATAAAAGAGGACTTTCTTCAACTAATGGATCTTCGTTCTTTCTTCACATAAAGGAAATACCACAAGACGCTACTGGGAGGGAGGTGGACGAGGAGGAGGAGGGGGACACAGTGGAGGCATTGGATGTTGGTGTGTCTGCCTAGGGATGGTGCTTGTGTGAGTGCCTGTGAGATGAAGTGTGGTGCTTGTGTTTGCTTGAGCAACTTCTGTGTGTTGATTTGGGTGATTGTTGGTCTGAAGGTGTGCTTGGGATAGGCTGGGGTTGAGGGGATTGGGACTGGGTAGAGGAAGTTGGAGGGGGGAGGCTGGAGACAGGGACAATGGCTGTCATCAGTGCAGAGGCCAGAGCCTGAAATGCTCTCTGTTGGGCAGCCACACCAGAGTGAATGCCCTCCAGGTATGCATTTGTTTGTTGCAAATGCCTCTCAACACCCTGGATGGCATTCAGTGTGGTTGACTGCCCAACAGTGAGGGATCTCAGGAGGTCAATAGCCTCCTCACTGAGGGCAGCAGGGCTGACTGGGGCAGGGCCTGAGGTGCCTGGGACGAAGGAGATGCCCACCCTCCTGGGTGAGCGGGCACGGGGAACACGCTGAGGGGCTGCTGGGAGGGCGGTGCTGGTAGAGGGGGTGGAGCCTGTACCTGTTGTTGGGGTGGGCACAGAGGTGCCCGCCACCGCCAGGGAGCTTCCATCAGAGGAGGAGTCGCTGTCTGCTGTGTCCCCACATGTCTCCGTCGTGATGCTCCCCTCGCCCTCCGTTCGACTGGTGCCCTCACCGTCAGTGGTTTCGGCCTCCAGGCCCATGTGTGATGCAGCTCCATCCGTCGCCGGTGCCTCTGCTCCTCCTCCAGATGATGCTAATGCACACAAGGACTGGGTGACAAAACAAAAAGGAGGGGGAGAGACAGAGGATACACTTGGTCAATGCCAGCAACACCACTACCATTGGCGTACACAACACACAGGAAGCTGCCCTATGCACTAGGCCATGCACTACCAGTTACACAGCTAGTCACCAGCCCATGGGTTACAATGCCTAACGACATTAGCTGCACACCTGAAACCCACAGGACCCTGCCCGGTAGTAGATGGCCACTAACACTATTGGGGTTGGAGTGCTTCAGAGCCTGCCCAACAAGGGACCTACCCTGCCATGTTCGCACATGGCCTAGGGGCACCCACAGCCCACATCCCCCACCCAGGTAAAAGCTTAACACGCGCAAAGTCAGGAATCTGAATCTGTACTCACCCCCTTGTGGCTGCTGTGATGCCTTCAAGCGCTCATCGAACTCCGGATAGGCCACTGCCTGGATGGGGGTCAGGGTTCGATGGGCACCCCTTCCTCGTTGGGAGGCCAGCCCCAGCTGGGCGTCTGCCATCTTCCTTGCCCAGAGGCGCAGGTCCTCCCACCGTTTGTGAGAGTGGGTGCTCTGCCTGTCAAAGACCTCCAGGGTCTGCACCTCCTTGGCGATGGCACACCAAATACCCTTTTTCTGATGGGCGCTGACCTGCAGGGAAAAGACAGCAGAAAAAAGATTAGTCATACCTTCCGGACTGTCATACTCATGGCCCACCATATCCCTCCCATCCACTTACGCACATACATTGGCCACCATACATGCAGCACTCTGCCCAGGACCCCTCAGCCCCCCCCCCCACATGAGGCTGACACACACACAGCACTCCATACATTCATGGCCCACGCATTATGCTCACAGTGTACTCACCTGTTTGTCTGGAGGACCATAGAGTAAAGAGTACTGGGGTAGGACCCCATCCACCAGTCTCTCCAACTCCTCCGAAGTGAAGGCAGGGGCCCTTTCCTCAGACACTTGAGCCATTGTCACTTCCAGACACAGGTCACAGCAGCACTTGCAGTGTAGGTCCTCTCCTGTTGAAGGTCAGGTAGCAAGTGAGTGAACAGATAGAAAATGGCAGTGTCGTCCGCGGCGAGGCGTACCGTCACCGCCAGCATACATCACAAGTGGCTCCTGGAACCCATAGGGCCCAATGTTCACCAATACGAAGTTGTGTGGCGGTCGTTGAGTGCCGACTGCTACGGTACACAACGCCAGCGGAATTACCTCATTTCCACTTTTCTCTCCACAGAGGTCAGGCAGCCGCCATTTCAGGGGGTCACAGGGCATGGCACCTAACTGCATCAAAGCAGACATTGGCCCATCAACTGACTCTCAAATTCACATACTGTTTCTGTGAAGGAAGAGATGCATCATTATTTCAATAGATGTGTGAATATGTCCCTCTGCTCACCGTTTTTCTCCCTAGACTTCAACCGCTGAGGATGAATTTGAGCTGGAGACATCCTCCCGTGTACAGACCCCTGGTGGACCTGGCGACAATGGAGGACAGACACATTATCCTAACCTACAGACTTGATCGGGCCACAATCCATGAACTGTGTGCCTAATTGGAGCCAGACCTGATTCAGCTATCTGCCAGCCCACAGGTATCCCCCCTCTAGTGCAGGTCCTGTCAGTGCTCCATTTCCTAGCAAGTGGTTCCTTCTAAGTAACAGTGGCCATGGCATCAGGGATTTCACAGCCTATGTTCTCAAACGTGTTGACCAGAGTGTTGTCTGCCCAGCTGAAACACATGCGCAGCTACATCGTATTCCCCCAGGTGGAGGATTTGGCCACGGTGAAAGCTGACTTCTATGCCCTGGGACATATCCCAACATCATTGGTGCCATTGATGGTACACATGTAGCATTTGTCCCCCACACCCAGAGGAACGAACAAGTGTTCAGGAATAGAAAAAGCTATCACTCTCTGAATGTGCAGATGATGTGCTTGGCGGACCAGTACATCTCCCATGTGAATGCCAAGTATCCTGGCTCTGTGCATTATGCCTTTATCTTGAGGAATAGCAGCATTCCATATGTGATGTCTCAACTCCAGAGGCACCGGGTGTGGCTAATAGGTAAGCCCATGGTCCCCATCCAGTTGATGTAGGTATATGGGTGTGTGTATGTCTAACAGGTATCCCACGAATATTTGTAGGTGACTCTGGTTACCCCAACCTCTCATGGCTACTGATCCCAGTGAGGAATGCCAGGACAAGGGCAGAGAAACGTTACAATGAGGCACATGGGCGAACTAGGAGGATCATTGAAAGAACCTTTGGCCTCCTGAAGGCCAGGTTCCGGTGCCTCCATCTGACAGGTGGATCCCGGTACTCCTCACCCAAGAAGGTGTGCCAGATCATCGTTGCATGTTGCACAACCTGGCCTTGAGACGCCAGGTGCCTCTTCTGCAGGAAGATGAGCCTGGAGATGGTCTTGTGGCAGCGGTGGAGCCTGTGGACAGTGAGGAAGAGGAGGCAGAGGAAGAAGATGTAGACAGCAGAAGCTCACTCATACAAAAGAACTTCCTGTGACACACAGGTAAGACACTGTAACTTCACTTTCCATTGCAGTTTTGTGTTAGACATTGGACATGGCAGCCAGATTTCCCTATGTCTGTGGCCACTTACTGTACCCTTTGGCATCTCTGTTTTCAGATCTCTGTGGCCCACTCTGGCTCCTGGTGTGTTTAGTGCCGCCCACTACCGGTCATACCAATGTATATATAAATGTACATATGATTTGAAATGTTTACAGCTTGTTGAACTAATACATATTTCAATCAATTGACGGACTCCATAGTTGTATTTGTTCCAAGGGTGTTTATTTAAGTGCTCAGACGTGGAGGGGGATGTGCAATGGGCTGGGGTGATGGTGGAAAAATGTCAAGCTAGAGTCCAGTCTCTTTGTATCACAGGTGCATTGTCCAAGGGGGCGTAGGAAGTGGAGCAATGGCAGTTCAAGGTGGACAGGGTGACAGAGTGGGACAGAAGGGTGACAATCAGGAGAGTCTTATTTCCTGGCGGGGGTCTTGGAAATGTTCTCTGGCTTCTGCCTGGATTGCAGGGACCATTTGTGGGGTGGTACTCCTTCTCAGGGGGTGGGGTGCTGGTGGCCTGTTGGTCCTGTGGCGTGGCCTCCTGTCCACTAGCGTCGGCTGAGGTGGAGGGCTGTTCTTCAGTGTGGCTAGTGTCAGGGGCTCGTTGGTGTGCCACTGCCTCCCTCATGGTGTTGGCCATGTCAGCCAGCACCCCTGCAATAGTGACCAGGATGGTGTGGATGTGTTTGAGGTCCTCCCAGATCCTCAGGTACTGTCCCGCCTGCAGCCGCTGGGTCTCCTGCAACTTGGCCCAACGTCTCCTGGGAATGGTGGTATGCTCCCAGGATCCCTGCAAGTGCCTCGTGGACAGTGGGTTCCCTGGGCCTGTCCTCCCTTTGTCGGACAGCAGTCCTCCCAGCTTCCCTGTTGTCCTGTGCCTCTGTCCCCTGAACCGTGTGCCCACTACCACTGATTGTTTTGGGTTTGTGGGGTTGCCTGGGGTCCCTGTAGTGGTGGCACACTGCTGATTGACGTGTCCTGGGGACAGAGAGGTGGGCCCGCTGGGTGGGTGCTGTGGTGGTGTTTCCAAGAGGGGGGCTCTGAGGTGGTACGGGACTGAGGTAGGGTAACCGACTGTCCAGAGGCCCCCTGATGGGCCAGGTTGGTCATTGTGATCCAGGCGTGCAGAGCTGCTGTCATCACTGTGGGCCTCTTCTGGGGGGAACTGGATGTTGGTGGCACCTCCTCCCCGATTAAATTGAGTGGGGGTTCCGTGGGGATATAATTGCAGTGTTATTGTATCTGCATGTGCCATCTTGTGCATGGGTGTGTTTCCCTGTATGGTTGTGATTGCCCTGTCAGCTTTGCCTTGTATGAGTGGTGATTTTGTGGGCTAGGTGATTCTCTCTAATGTACATGCTTTAGTGATGGGTGTCCATGCAGGTCTGTGATGGGTGTCCATACATTGCTGGGGCATGCAGGGCTTGGTTTTGTGATGGGTGGGTTGTGATGGTGGGGTATATGTGAAGTGGTGGAGTGATGGGGGTGGGGGTAGGGGTAGGAGTTTGTGATGGCATGCAGGTAGGGTGGAGGATATAATAGTAAAGATTTGACTTACCAGAGTCCAGCCCTCCTGCTACTCCTGTCAGGCCCTCAGGATGCATGATCGCCAAGACTTGCTCCTCCCATGTTGTTAGTTGTGGGGGAGGAGGTTGGGGTCCACCGCCAGTCCTCTGTACAGCTACCTGGTGTCTTGCTACTACGGAACGCACCTTTCCCCGTAGGTCGTTCCACCTCTTCCTGATGTCATCCCTTGTTCTGGGGTGCTGTCCCACGGCGTTGGCCCTGTCCACGACTCTCCGCCATAGCTTCATCTTCCTTGTAATGGACGTCTGCTGCACCTGTGATCCGAATATCTGTGGCTCTACCCGGATGATTTCCTCCACCATGACCCTTAGCTCCTCCTCTGAAAACCTGGGGTGTCTTTGGGGTGCCATGGATGTGGTGTGAGTGGTATGTGTGAGGGTGTGTGGGGTGCTGTGTTGGTGTGTGTGCTGTGAGGTGCGTGGATGGTGTATGGGTAATGGTGTTCTGGGGCTCAGATTGAGTGGGTGCTCCTGGCTTGTCTCTCTCTCAGTTGGCAATCTTTTTTTCGTTGAAAGGGTTGTGGGTAATGTGGGTGTGTGTTTTATAGTGTTGTGGGTGTGTGGGTGTGGTGTGTGTATGTGTGTCAGGTGTGCGTAGTTTGAATTGTCCAATGTTTATACTTTTTTGCGCTGTTTTTGCGCCACTTTTTGACGCAAAAACTGCGCAAACTTACAAAATACAATTGTCCAATGTGGTGAAGTTTTGTTAGTGTGTGTGTATTTTGAGTGCGGCGGTGTACCGCCAATGGTTTACCGCGGTTGAAAGACCTCCGCGGTGATTCGTGGGTCCTGATACTGTGGGCGTAGTTCTGTTGGCGTAATGGTGTGGATTTTGGTACCGCCAATTTATCACTGACCTTTGGGCTGGCGGACTTCTGTGTGTGTCTGTATAGTGGCGGATTTCTATGTGTGGGTCAATTGTATTTTGTAAGTTTGCGCCGCTTTTGCGTCAAAAAGTGGCGCAAATGCGGCGCTAAAAAAGTATAAATATGGGCCCTAATCTCTAACCTAAAGAAAGCTAAGTGTGATAAGCCTAATTTGCCAGTACCATGTCCATGAGAAGCGCCCCCCAACCCTAGTTACCTTGGAATGAAGTCTCTAGATCACACTCCGTGGGGACACGAACAATGGGTCTGCACCAAGGTGATGTGTAGCATAGATAACTTTGATGGCATCTGGTAGGAATCCCTCTTATAACCTTTTAGGCATGAGATGTATTTATACACATCTTGTAATACCCCTGACACAGGTACGTGCCCAAACAATAGAAAGTAAGGCATGCTTGGGGCGGCAATTATATAAAAAAATCCCTCCAAAAGTACATTATGTTACTGTCACACGTAAGTGGGAAAGGGACATGATGTGAACACCTACGTTTATCACTTGCCTTTGACTCTGACAGTGACGCCTTCACAGAGTGGTACTGATAATGTTAAATCAAATCATCCTACTATCTATAAACAAAGCAGCCATCTTAGAAGAAATAATTAAATAAATGCGCTAAAACAGAGCAGGCTAAGTAGGTTAAAAGTCACTAGGTGGCAGAGGCACAGACCTGCAAGCCAGAAGGCTAAGAGAACTCCTGATTACCATAAAACTAAATAGGGTTCACTACAACCTCCCTATTGCTGGAACAAGTATGATGCTCTAATGATGACGCCAGAGACTGAGCAGGAACCCAAGTTAAAACTCTCTGAGTTAAAACAAGCTAAAATTGTCGAGACGGGCCACTCACCTGAAAAGCAGGATGTCTTCAGGGGCGATGCTATGCCCCCCGACCTCCTGGAACACCTCTCTGCACTTCCTGGTGGACACAGAAACCCCGGCAGGTGAACCAAACGGAAAGGGGGAGTGGAAAAGATAGAGACAAAACACTGCCACGTCTTGCCGGTCCAGCAAGGCACCCTGTATCTTCGGGGGGCAGGTCGTTGTTGACAGAGTGATAGTAGAGTTAGTGCACTCAACTTCCTTGAAACTGAATCACTCTTTCTCATGTAGGCACGGGAGCGGTAGAAGAACACCGTGATGCTCCATCACTTTTCTTGGATAATAATAACTGTTGGCACAATTACCAACACTGCATTACCAAAAACCCAAACTTAGTACCATAACAATAAGTACTGCGACACTAGGGCTGACTTCACAGAGATTCACTGTTGCACACTACAATTAGAACTGTGGTTGCACTTATCGTGCACAAGAAAGACAAACAAGGGCATTAATTATATCACATATAACTTTCCTGCATGCATAGGGTTAAACTAAAAGGAACAAAAACAATCCAAGAAATACAAATGTCCACTCTGGGTTCAAACAGTTAGGGTGACACAGTTTGGTTTGGTTTCACTGTGTGTGTGTGAAAAACCCTTCAAAAGCAAACTCCTCAAACCTGAAACATAGGCATGAATGACACAATATAAATCCAAGAGTTATGCTATTAGAGAAAGAAAAGTCACGTAAATGCTCTTTTAAAATTGCACTGTCACTTTTTGTAGTACTTGAGCTCAGGCAGATTTCCTGAAGCACATTTAGGCAAGTAGCGACAATAATAATGTAGAATGTTCAGAAATGCATTTGTCTCTTCAAGATAAGCACTCTGCACGGTTGCGTTACACCCAATTCAATTATATTCACCAAGCATATCTATCTCCGGCCCGCATCCAAAGAATATACCCGAATGCAAACTCAACATGTCCTAGATGTGCTGCCCCGGCAGCAGATTTCTATCACATGGTCTGGAGCTGTCACCACATAAACTCAGCCTGGCATCGGGTCACAAATACCACAGCAGACATTACATCTCACATTTTGTCGTCCACCCCTGACTCATGTTTACTTGGTATACGTCAACGCGCCAAAGGCGATAAACATCTGCATAGATTTATTGATTTGGCATTTGCTGTCTTCAAGCGCCTAATAGCCACGCACTGGAAAGCCCCACACGTACCATCTCACTCTGCCTGGCTTCGTGACTTGCACAATCGCTCGCAGGCCGAAGCTCATACATTACGCTTACTGCAATACAAGGGTCTAATACAGGATGGCCCCGAAGTCTGGGACATTTTTGTGGTAGCGATCGAAAACAGGGATGACACATACCCTCCCTAGGCCCCCCGCCCACAATCCTTCAGCACATTAACCCCCTCACGCCCCCTCCTAACGGCATGTGGTGGTACTCTTGGTTGCTTACGCAGGGACCACGCCTTCATGCACTGCATGTTTGGCTTTGGATATCCCTAAAATGGCTCTATACTCTATTATACCTCACAACTAACATCTCAAGGGTGTTGTCCTGATCTTCAAGTACAATAATCGGGCCCTCGCTCTATTTCATCCCACCATTTGGGGTTGGGGCATCCAGCATTAGGAATAATACCAGCGGTGTTTAGCTGTGACCTTTGTTAATCAATTAGTTGCATAATTTACAATGGTGCTTCTGGAACTGTATTGCGCAACCGCGCTGTAGTGACTTACAAATGCGTGTAAACAATTTGAAAAATTATTAGTGACTAAACATGTTGTTGTGTGTGCATAATGTTTAATAAACAGATTTAAAAAAAAAAAAAAAAAAGATAAGCACTCTGCCAAAATACGAGGTCTGAAATACACCAGCTGTTCTAGGAAGGCGCGGCGCTCAAAGAACAAACTCCCTGGAGAATACTAGTCACTTAGCTGCAGTCTTTTTCCGGAGTGCTGGAGGAATGCCTGGTGTCAGCTGGTACAGGAACAAAGAAAAGAATTGCCTCAAAAATCCTGAGTATGAGGATGACAGCATGGGCTGGACTGCCAAATCAGATGCTGAGATCAGGAAGCAAAACAAAGCCAAGCAGGGAGGCATGCTTCATTCTGCTATTTATAGGCAATCAGGAAAGCAGTTGAGTTTCCACATGTGGATGAGTCACCACATCCAATTAGAAGCACATTTCTACACCACGCCCGATTAGAAGCACATGTCTACACCTGCTCACATTCGCAAACAAACATTGGTAATACAAGCATTGATAAAACCAATTGTGTAACACAGCACATTATGGCCCTCATTTCAACATTGGTGGTAAATGCTGCCTACCGCCGTGCTGACGGCCGCCAACATATAGTGACCGCGGTGGTATACCGCTACGGGTATTATGCCCCACACATAGAAATCCGCCACTATACAGACACACACACAAGTCCGCCAGCCCAAAGGTCAGTGATAAATTGGCGGTACCAAAATCCACACCGTTACGCCAACAGAACAACGTCCACAGTATCAGGACCCACGAATCACCGCGGAGATCTTTCAACCGCGGTAAACCATTGGCGGTACACCGCCACGCTCAAAATACACACACACTAACAAAACTACACCACATTGGACAATTGTATTTTGTAAGTTTGCGCCGTTTTTGCCTCAAAAAGCGGCGCAAAAACGGCGCTAAAAAGTATAAATATGGGCCTAGGTTCTCCATACTAGGGTTTTAGGGATATTTTACATTCCATGTTATTGCAAGATGGTGGGGGTCTTTATATTCACGACTCTCATCTTTACCATTCTGCTTCTTGCATTGTTCATTATCCTAATCATTGCAACTTGTGCATTTTACAGTAGATTGCAGTCTTGCTCATAAAACCTATTGGAAACTTTACTGTATCTCCTTAATTGTCTGTGTGTGACTGAGATGTATTGCTCATGTGAGAAAAGGGTACTCTCTGTTTAACCACGACTCCCCTGAGATGTCACACTCTTGAGTCCATGCGTGAACGCTGCCAGAAGTCACCTTTTAGTGTTTGAGTTTTTGGTGACATACTGCTTGTGAGCCAGGAGGGTTAGGCCGACAGTTGCAACTTGTTGTAGGATTGGCTTGGTCGCCAATAAACAAAGGTGCTGTCATCCCTAAACCAGCAGTCTTGCCTAGAGCAAGAGTCCAACTGTGACTGCGTGTTCAAAAGAACATGAAAACAACCATAGAAAATTCAAAAATCACTGAATAAAAATACATCATTTAGAATTTTCATACAACTGTTTTAAACGTAGCAAGTGTCCTGTGTAAATAAACCAGTTCTGTATAGGCCCGTAAACAATGTAGTACAGTAATTGAAACCTTCACAAACAATAGAAGTTTGAGGCTGTTGGCAATGTGCTTGTTTGGCGCATGTGTGTTTTCAAACATATTGCAAATGCTTTGTATAATCACTGACCTCAAAACATCGTTGATAGAAAATATTACTAAGACATATTCTAAACTTTACAAACATGAAAATATACCTTCAAAAAGATTGGCGTGGCCAATTGTCATTTATATTAGATACTAAATTCAAACATACTTCATTGTTTGCGAACATTAAACCAAACATCAACAAATGTAACAATAGGAAAATATCCCTGATGCACAGTGAAAAAACTCCCTGTCAATCTGGGACATGTTCTGTTGCGACAACAAATCCCTACTCTGAGGGTTTGAAGCTAATAAAAAAAAGCATTTGCAATGCAATAGGTCTCGCATTTACTTGAGTTGGAGATATTGGCATTGTAAATGCATAACTGGACTTTTTTTGCCACATTAATTAGTCAACTTGCCGTATATTATGGTCCTTTCTGCAGCAGCTGTGTCTACACCGCAGGTGGCTTGCAGAGAATTCTGACTGGGTTTGAGCGTGTGCTTCTATAGCACTAAGAAAGGGCAGCAGGAGTTCAAGGGATACAGAAGACAGGCTGAGTCAGTCTACAATGTTGGCAAAGCAAACAAAGTGAAAAATATACTGAATGTGACCAGAAAGGAATGTCACCCTTCGGGCCAAGGACAGTGTTTGTATGCTAACAGAATGAAACGTCTTGCAAGCATTTTTGCTTCGCATTTCAACAAAGCTCTAATGAAGTTAGCAGAATAGTGTGAGAAGATTTATGGCCCCAATAAAAGAGATAAGCAATAACCTGTGTGCAATGTTGTGATTGCTGGCAGGGAGGGGTCCTGATGAGAGAGAGACTCTCTGCAATGCAAGGCGAGGGCATATTGTGGCTTTTGTGAGCAGTGAGCTAATTGACGGGGTGTTTGTTTAGTAAAATAAGGTTATTTTAGGAGCCGAGGAAAACGAGGACAGCACTGGAATAAAGCCAAAACCAATCTCAGTTGCATGGAAGGAGGTGGGAAGAACGGAATGCTGCAATAAAACGCAGGCAGCTACCAGCCTAAAACACCCTCAGTGAAAGGGGAGCACTAAAGAAATGTAAAAAATAGTCAGTCACAGCAACAGATAAACAAACCAAAGTGGAACAATACAGTAGTTGGTCACTACTCTGAAACAGAAAAAGGGAGGAGAAAAAGGCAGAACTGACCACTAGCGAGCAAGGATTTTTAAAGGACATTGCACCCAACAAATTAAATAGCTTTAAGCCCACAGTATAAGTATACTTAAGTATACAGCAGGTGAAGCGCTTAGGCTCGACCTAAAAAGATGCTGAACAGCCTGCATTAAGATGGATATCCACTCAGCATTCAACTGTGCCAATCTGCTGCACTGTCAAATGCACTTTGTGCACAGAGATCCAAAGTATGCTGTCAGGGACCTCCAGAAAGTGAGAGTAGACAATAGCAAGCATTGGCAAAGCCAGTATATTTTGCCTATGAGAAATCTAATGGCTTTGTCAATGTTAACATGGCTTATGTAAAAAAAAGGCACTGTGACACAGCCACTATTGACCGCGAATAGCACTTTTTTTGTACTTTAAGCCATGTTGCACAGCAGCTCCACTTGTGTACAACATGTAAAAAACATTGATAAAGCCAAAAGAATTCACATAGTTGAAACCTATTGGTTTTGCCAATGCTTGTTTATGTTTGAAGCAGCAGGATGTCAAACTCCTTTAGCTAAGGTGTCATTCAGCTGACTCTCCTTTGATGGGTATGCAGCAACCAAGTTGGCCGAATTGAAAACAGATGTCCGTCCTACAAATAACCACCCTTACTTTGCAATCAGTATTGCCTTGTTTGGCATTAGTAAAGCCAGATGCAGAATACACTTAGGAAGGAAAAATCGAAATGCCAAAGTTATTTGATGCACCCTTGCATGCAGCACCCACCACCCTCATACACATGCAGTGCTCTCAGCTGTATCGCAATAGGACCGAAACCACATAAATATGTAGCTTGTGTTTTCTATCACGTTTTAATTAACAAAATTAAAATAAAATACATTTTCAATGTCCATGGTTTTATCATGTTGGACCTGGCCCTTTATGGAAGGTCAACCCCAAACTTGTTGCCTCCTTCCTCCTATTTTTTTCTGACCAGTTTTTGTTGGCTTTAGGACTCTGGGAACTATACCACTGCTAACCAGAGCTAAAGTGCAAATGCTCTCTGTGTAAATTGTATTGGTGATTGGTTTCTCCCTGATTGGCATATTTGATTTACTAGTAAGTTCCTAGTAAAGTGCACTAGAGGTGCCCAGGGCCTGTAAATCAAATG
The DNA here is from genome assembly GCF_031143425.1 of Pleurodeles waltl. Taxonomy (NCBI): domain Eukaryota; kingdom Metazoa; phylum Chordata; class Amphibia; order Caudata; family Salamandridae; genus Pleurodeles; species Pleurodeles waltl. Next base: position 78,538,394 of record NC_090443.1, on the reverse strand, counting down.
CAGTGGGCATGCAGCACTGATTGTGCCCCCACATGAGTATCCCTGTAAACATAGCTCAGACCTGCCTTTGCAATGTCTGTGTGTGCAGTTTTAAACTGCCAATTCGACCTGGCAAGTGTACCCACTTGCCAGGCCCAAACCTTCCCTTTATGTACATGTAAGGCACCCCTAAGGTAGGCCCTTGATAGCCCCATGGGCAAGGTGCAGTGTATTTTACATGTCCTGACAGTGAAATACAGCCAAATTCGGTTTTCACTGTTGCAAGGCCTCTCCCTCCCATAGTTTCACCTGGGGACTGCCTTTAAATATCTTTTGAGTGCAGTTTCGCACTGGGAGCAGATAGAGTTAAAGAGTTTGGGGTCTCTGAACTCACAATTTAAAAATACACCTTTTGGTAAAGTTGATTTTTAGACTTTAAGAAAGTGGATATTTTCTTGCTTAACCATTCTGTGCCACTGCCTGCTTGCAGAATCCACGTCTGGGTCAGACTGACAGTTGGGCTGTTTGTGAATTCCCTCTAGACAGTGACACAAAGGGAGCTGGGGTGTAGCCTGCATATTCTGATGAGTCTCCTGGGCCAGAGTGGGGAGAGAGGAGCTGACACTTAAACCTGAAAGGTCTATGCCTGTCCTCACACAATGCAGCTTCCAACCCCCTGGTGTGTGTCTGGGGCCAGGCCTGGGAAAGGCAGGATCTTGTGAACAACAGAGACTTTCCTTTGAAGTTTGCCTACTTCAGAGGCAGAAAAGTGTATAAGTAGTGGACCCAAATCCCCAGAATTTCAGATTACTTCTGGAACAGGAGAAACCTCTGCCAAGGAGAAGAGCGTGATGCTTGAGGAGGACCTGCCACTCTGCCTGTTGCTTTGCAGTGCTGGCCTGCTGCTTCTTCCTGAAGAGGAAAAGAACTGGACTTTGCTTGCTGAAATTCTGTTTGTGAAGTTTCTCCAAGGGCTTGGACTGAGCTTCCCCCTTGTTCTGAAGTCTCATGGACATCATAGACTTCATTTGCCAGTGCCTGGGCTCTTCTGCTGGGAAACCTGACTTGCTAAATGGTGCCAAATCCAGTCCCTGGGCACTTAAAAGTGGAAGTTGGTAATCTGCTGGGGGAAATCCACGCACAGCTGTGTGCACGTCAGAATAATCGACACACGGCTGGTCCCGTGGCTGAAAATTTGAAGCAACGCCTGCCTCGCGGCTGGAGAAACGACGCAACACCTGTTCTCACCGCAAACTCTTCGCACAGCATGTCAGAAATCTCCACACACAAATTCTGGGCATCAAAGTCTTCAACATCCCCACAAGGACCAGAGGCTGTGCACCCGGAATCGACACACAGCCTCCCCTGCGAGGCCTTCGGTGCAAGTAAAGAATCGACGCATGGCCTCACTTGCGAGTAAGGAATCAACGCATCGATTGCTTTTCTGATTCAACGTCACCCTAGCGAGTTTATTTTTGACACATACCAGGTACTTTGTGATAAAACAACATATCTATTGATTTCTATGGATTAAGAATCTTTTTATTTTAAAAATTCATATCTTTGCTTGTGTATATTGGATTTTTGTCATTTTGGTCTTGTTTGATTTAGATACATTTTGGCTATTTTTCTAAACTGGTGTTGTGTCACTTTTGTGGTGTTTTCACTGTATTACTGTGTGTGTTGGTACAACTACTTTACACATTGCCTGTGAGATAAGGCTGACTGCTTGTGCCAAGCTACCAAGGGGGTAAGGAGGGGTTATCTGAGCTGTGTATCTCCCTCACCCTGACTAGAGTGAGGGTCCCTGCTTGGACAGAGTGCAAACTGACTGTCAACGAGAGACCCCATTTCTAACATGTCACATCAGCTGTCAAAGGAATTGCGTGGGCTTCTTGGTGAAATGTTTCAAGGGCAGATATCTTTCACTGCCTTTGCGTACACTCAGACAAATCACATATTCTATTGTTCCTCCAAGCAGAATGATTCAAAGGCGCACAGATGATTACTGGCTAACTGGCTGTCAGAAAGCAGACACTGACTGCTTATGAGTATGGCTTAAAGTAATAAAAATGCTATGACGCACTAAATGCTGGCTGCGTCACAGCGCTTTTTTTTTTTACTTTAAGGGGGAGTGAAAGAGAGAGATTGTAGAGACATGCACTCAAAGACTGCACGTCGAAAAGTAATAAAAAGCCACCTGAACTGCAGGAGCCTTAAGTGGAAGGACACTGGCCACCGGAAGCAGTACTTGGTCCAGGCTCCATGGCAGGACAAAGACTCGACTCGAAGCCAAGGAGGAAGATGGAGGTGAGGAGGAGGTGCTGACCAATAGTAAGCAAGGTAACGAGAGTGGCGTAGGAGTCAGCCACCGGTAAGTAAACTGATGTGGGAGCCAGCCAATAGTAAGTAAGGTAATGAGTGGGCCCTAAGCCCCTTTTAAGTTTTTTTTTAAACAAAATATAAGATTTTGAAAGCACAGCGCAAGCGCTTTGCAGGAGAAACTTTAAAATGATGTTCAACTCAAACAGCAGAAAAGTCAACAAAATACACTGAAGGGGCATAGAATTAAAGGAAAGTTAAGGATGACTGTTTATCCACTGGAAACCGCTGAGCACATAAAGATCGCTACAGCGACGGATTACCCCTAAAAGCTATTTCAAAATTCTGCCTCTTTGTGACCAATTAAGTAAGCCAGAACAGATTTACTGTCACATTTGTTCCTGTTGCTAATTTTTGCGACACAGTTTAAAAAAAAAAAATGCATGACTATAAGAGTCTGCTTTTCATGGCTCTATCCCTCGTGACTCCACACGGTTTGCACTGCCACCCATAGACCTCCAAATTATGGGTTCCGGAGTGTTTTTTTTTCTATTTCCATCACTGCTTGTACAAACATTCGAGACTCGTAATATCTGCGCATTATGAGACTTGCTGCATGCACCTTTTATGACATATATCAATAGGACAGCCAAGCAGTTAAGGTACCAAAAGCCAACTCTGGCCATAATAACTTAACCTTAAACCCTTCTCCCGCCTTGCATTCTTACCAAAGTCAAACATGTTTTCTCAAATACAATGCCACATTACATAGCATCAAGGATTACATCTGTAATGATTACACATGCACAGAATACAAATGTTACAGCACAAATATATCTAAACACCATATAAGAGGTTTTAAAATGAGTAACACCTCACGACCATAACTACAAAACAACCAATCATATCTTAAATGTCAGACATTTTCACAAAACATCAATACCTTCCCACACAAATAAATTATTTTGCGATTACCATTTAAATTCACCATCAATCCATCTACTTAGCGCCCAATTATAAAAACACGTGCATGCTCATCGATGCGCTAACTTCCACCTTTCACAAGTGATGGAGGGGCAAGAGATAATGTTATGAACAAAAATGCCTTGCTTAAGAATATGACGGTGTTTTCTGGGTGGTAAACCCCCGATTAAAAGAGGATGGCTTGTCCCATACGTGATGATGTGAGAGATAGAATTGTGCAGGAAGGAGGCTGTCATTAAAATGTGAACCTGTTCCCATAGTAGCCATCCCCGCCCACAGAGGGCTTGCATAAAGAGTTTCCCGCGCACAAGAAGCAAAACAAACACACACGAAAATTAGCTACGAGTGGGCAGCATGTAGGAGGACCTTGACGATTCATTAATTTAAAAAATATTTAGCATAACGCTTGTTCATTAAATTAGAAGAATTTGGCAAGACTTTTTCCACATTGCAGCCCACGCACAGTATATCTCAGGCTCTAATGTCGCGAGTCGCGTTGGTCGTCACTATTAGTCATGAAACCTCTGCTCGTTTTTCAGCTCTCTAACCATGATCGCCTTCAAACATGCCCACCAGAACTGACTGACTGCTTTTCGTGGCTGAGAATGAAAAAGGGAGGCCACATACCTTCTCCTGTTCCCTAGCAGCTACCTACCACTGGGTGAGAGCTGCAAGCCTACCTCCCACGCAAAGCTTCCAACAGGTGTAGCAAGGGACAGAGAAGGCCCGGGTTAGGTTGGAATGTCACAAGATTTCTCCCATCCCTGAGGGAAAACCATCACAAATCACTTCACCCACATTTGCGTTGGCCAGGAAAGGTTATCTCTGCCTCCATGGAAACCCTCCTTCAGACAAACAAAAACAGCAGTCGATACGAAACTAAAGCGGCAAGAGGCTAAGGAATTGGCAGACAATGCATTGTACTAAAACTGCATCAGATAACATAATCTTATGGCACCTAGGTGTTTCATACAGACTACGAGCTTGATAGGGTATCTCTGGAGAACACACTCTAGGCAGAGGGTGAGAACGGGAGATCCATCGGGGCCAACAAGAGGAATCAGAATTGAAGTATATGTCTTTTGATATTCCATATCGATGTTCTATCCATGACTTAGAGAGTTGAAAAGCGAGGAGGCACATGTGGCTATAACTATAAGGCCATAGTATATGGTGCAGAAATACGCCATGGCACGGAAAGTTAAAAAACAATAGTGGACTGCTGTACTTATTGTGCCACCTCCTACAGTGGAAGTGAAAACATGCCTTCAGGCCTATTCAGTTTAGCCTGACGCAAGTACCTTGAACTCTGCTGCACAGACCTGTCAAAATCACCCCACTGACAGTAGAAAGCCTGACTTTAATGATCCATTAAGTCACCCTTAAGCACTCATTGCTGCCTACAGGAGAGTGCATAATATTAAAGAGTTGGACATGTATGACATTAGAAATGACAAGTTCCCCCACTGACCAGGCCCAAAACAACATTGTCACTGTTCAGTCTGTAACTGATACAATGGAAATGCCAAAGTATAGATTATATACTTAATTCTATAAAGTTTGACCTGTACCAGCTACAGACACCATTCAAATATTTATTTTTATATTTAATAACAATCCAATCTAATGATGAAATTGTATTTTTATTAAATGTATGGGAAATATAACTTTAAGAAAGTTACCCTTAGGGGGGAGTGGCCAAGATGGCGACTGAAGCGGACGTCTGAATCTGACTCCGGTCCAGGCCATGAGTAAATCCTGCATTAATAGCTCCAACCTGTCCTTCAGATTGAACAACATGAGGGCCCCAATAACAGAACCCACTTAGCTACCGCTGGCGGAAAAGAAAAACCGGCAAAGCAGGAGATATAACCGCTGCAACAGAATCGCGGCCGACTGAGGGAACAAGACCGTGGCAAGGGCCTGGCGGCCCTGTGGTCAACCCTATTAATAAGGGCCCGAGAATGGGAGCATCGAACTGGACCCAGCGGTGTGGCGGGCCTCCCGTCTGGTGGCATGTGATCGGTGATCGTGAGGGGCCGTGGCACGGCGCTGCAGTGAGGCAGCGGGCTCCTTGGGACATGTCTCAGAGTTTACGGGGAATGTCAGAGGGCTGCAGCCGGGACAGAGTGTGCCACACGAAGACGGCAGCTGCTCCAGGGGGGCCCCCAGTGGGAAGAGGAACTCCTGGCTTGGCGGCATTGTATCGGGGACCAGACAGACGGCTCTCCCGGCGGGGGCGGCCCTCCCTCTGGGCCTGTCAGAGCCCGGTGGCGGCTCACTGAGGACACCGCAAAAACCCAAGAAAGGAGCACCACCGGAAGAGCTGACTGCCTGCGACCCTCTCCTCTCCGCCTCCGGTCAATAAGCCGCCCTCCGAGTGGTAACCGTAAAGAATATCACAGCTACTAGGTGGAAGTAAGGAGGATACCCGGGAGAGGGAAGGGGAGGTATCATAACTCGGATAAGCGGGCTCATGGCCTCCTACAGGACAGCATTGGGAAGGACATTTTGGCACTGCTTATTGCACAGTATCCACACATATGTGCGGGAGCAATCGGCTCGCAGTAGAGGAAGAATTAATTGGGTGCCTCACTGAGTGCTAGCCACATTACATTAATAATAAGGCCTATTACCAGGCCTGGCGGCAACAAACATCAAAACACAGGGACGAACGACGGAACGAGGATGGGCCGCAATAAAACAGACAAACCCGCGGTGAGTGTCTCCAGGTCGCAGGAGAACACAGACGTCCCCAACTGACTCCCTGGTGGTGACACTAGTGGAACACTCCCAAAGATTCAACAAAATATTAAGAACCGTACTTGACATCATGACCACACTGGAACCCAAGATTGATGCATTGCGCATTGATATGGGCCACATGCGAGAAGATCATAAAAAGCTGAAGGGATGAGTCGAAGCCACAGAAGCTACAGTATCCACCTTAAGACCAATGGTTGCGGATGCTACTTCCCATATTAGGGCATTGCTGAAGGAGGTGACTCAGTTGTGTCAATGAGTAGAGGACCACCAGGGAAGATACTGCTGTAACAACATACACGTGGTGGGTCTCCTGGAACACGGGAGGGCCCCAGCATGGACTTATACATCGAAGACTGGCTCTCCAAAAGAATACTTCAGGGTAAACACTCATTTTTTTCTCTGTTGAGAAAGCCTATGGGGTCCCGTGCAGGCCTCCTCCTCCGGGGGCCCCCTGCGCCCAGCGGTGGGACACCTCTTTAATTACCAGGACAGAGAACATATACAAGTGGCCCGCGCATGTGGCCGATGGAGGTTTTCGGACTCGCTGGTGCATATTTACCCGAACTACACCTTGGAGGTGCAACGTAAGCGAACATCTTCCTCCTGGTCAAACGCACACTTAGAGACCATAATAATATATGCGCACACGAATTCCCAGCAACCCTCCAGATCACGCTTGACGGTGTCACCACATTCTGCACCACACCGGAAGAGGCATGGACATGGATGGAAAGCAGAGGTATAACCAGCGGGATACTGAAGGCATCGTCTCGAGCAACAGAGAGCCTGAGACAAAGGGACCAGGGCACACACAGGCGGTGAACAAGGACAGGGCCATCTAAGCAACAAGCGTCTAAAGAAAGTGCACAGGCGGTGGCAGAAGTGGAACACCGGGCGAGGTCCTCGTCCCCGATCATGGCAATACAGGAGCATATAGATGATGACACCCTTGAGATGGATAGCGAACTGAAAAACGCACTACTGGGCGGCAGCCCGTCCGTGACTCACAAACTTCAGATGACCTGATATAAGACCCGTTACTACTATGGTTATGCACTGGGGTTCAGGGGGCCCCATGTACATGTTGCCTTCTATACAATCCGAGAGGTAGGGTTGATGTTCTTATCCTACGGGCTGAGTACTAATGTTTCACAAGACGTTAAGGTATGTGCATTCGATTGGTAGGCCACGCGCCCCCCAACATACACCAAAGGTGTATTCAGAGTTGAACAGGCGTTAATATTGTTAATTTTAATCATCAAAGTGATATTGGCTGATTCCCTGTTCGCACCACAGCCCGGGATGGGGAGTTCACTGTTATAACTGTGTTATGACACAGGGATTGTTTTCTCTGTTTCTAACAGTTATAGTTGGTTGTGAATATCAGAGTGCGTGATCGGAGGGGAATGGTGTGTTAGCAGGCGAGGGTGAAACGCAAAGGGGTCAGAACCTTGGGATGGCATCAACAATGCCTCACAGGGCACATGCGGACCATACCACTCTACTAAGTAAATGCCACAATACTCTTTTTTTACATGGAATGTAAGAGGGCTGGTGGGGTTCATTAAAAAATACAGGGTGTATCAGCTTTTACGACGATGTAAAATACATGTGGCGCTGCTACAAGACACATATTTCACTGCATTAGACTTGGAGAGGGTACGCAAACACTGGCAGGGCACACTGGTGGGGACCACATACTCTAGGTATGCTAGGGGGTCCCTTATTTGGGTGGCACCGGGGGTGCTGTTACAGGTGTTACACACCAGAACAGTCTCAGAGGGAAGGTATGCAATACTAGAAGGGATCTTAGGTGGAGCACTGATATCTATAGTTTCACTCTATGCCCCCAACTCTAACCAAGCTATGTTCTTACAATCACTCACCACAGCCCCACTACATAACCCAACAGCACCGTGCTACTGGGGGGAAAAGGGGGAACTACAACAGCGTCCCAGATATAGAATTAGATCGGTCACACCCGTCAGTGTCTGGCACCCAATCTATAACTATTACACAACATTTGCGCCAGTGGGCAACCCAAAACCAACTTCACAACCCATGGAGGGGTCTGTACCCAAAACGTGCAGATATTCATATTATTCAGGATTGCATGATTTACACACAAGGATAGATCTTTTCTACTGTAATTCGGAAGCGCTGTTGAAGATTACCAACGCAGAATATCTTAGTCGCGCAATGTCAGACAACTCTCCCCTGTGGATTTGGTTAAGGTGGAATCGAAACCCAGAGCATACCCACGTGGAGGCTGCCTGTGTCGGCCCTGGAGGATGCAGCATCAAATCAAATCAAATCATTAACATTTATAAAGCGCGCTACTCACCCGTGCGGGTCTCAAGGTGCTAGGGGGAAGGGGGGGGGTTACTGCTGCTCAAAAAGCCAGGTTTTGAGGAGTCTCCGGAATGCGGAGTGGTCCTGGGTGGTCCTGAGGGTGGCGGGGAGGGTGTTCCAGGTCTTGGCTGCTAGGAAGGAGAAGGACCTCCCACCCGCCGTGGAGCGGCGGATGCGAGGGACAGCAGCGAGCGCGAGGCCAGAGGAACGGAGGAGACGGGTGGGGGCGTAGAAGCTGAGTCGACGGTTGAGGTAATCCGGTCCCTTGTTGTGGAGGGCTTTGTGTGCGTGGGTGAGAAGTCGGAAGGTGATCCTTTTGCTGACTGGGAGCCAATGCAGGTGTCTCAGGTGTGCGGAGATGTGGCTGTTGCGGGGTACGTCAAGGATGAGGCGGGCCGAGGCGTTTTGAATACGTTGCAGGCGTTTTTGGAGTTTGGCGGTGGTGCATACAGGGACTCCATTAGAGAGCACATTAAAATTGAGACAAACTCGGACTCAGCATCTGATGCGGGTATTGAATGGGACGCCTTCAAGGTAGTCCTCAGGGGACACGCGATAAAAACAAACTTCAGTGCCAAACTAATCTTATGCAGGAAACTTCAGGAATTAGAGTCCAGAATACGACACTACGAACAAGTTTTGCCCACAGATGAGACTGTGGCCTCCCCCCTAGCGAACAGGGGCCAGATGTAGGAAACGATTTGCGACTCGCAAACGGCAAAAATTGCCGTTTGCGAGTCGCAAATGTGAGTTTCCTATGCAGAAATGCATTTTGCGAGTCGGGACCGACTCGCAAAATGCATTTCCGACTCGCAAATAGGAAGGGGTGTTCCCTTCCTATTTGCGACTCGCAGTGGGATGCAATTCCATTTGCGACCTGGTACGCGGTTGCAAATGGAGTCGCAGTTACCATCCACTTGAAGTGGATGGTAACCCACTCGCAAATTGGAAGGGGTCCCCATGGGACCCCTTCCACTTTGTGAATGGACCCAAAAATATTTTTTCAGGGCTGGTAGTGGTCCAAGGGACCACTCCCTGCCCTGAAAAAATACAGAAACCAAAGGTTTCGTTTTTTTTTTTTAAGTGCAGCTCGTTTTCCTTTAAGGAAAACGGGCTACACTTAAAACAAAAAAAAATGCTTTATTTAAAGCAGTCACGAACACGGAGGTCTGCTGACTACAGCAGGCCTCCATGTTTGCGAGTGCCTATACTCGCTATGGGGCCGCAATTTGCAACCCACCTCATGAATATTCATGAGGTGGGTCATTGCGATCCCATAGCGAGTTGCAGTCGGTGTCTGAGACACCGTACTGCATACCAATTTGCGAGGTGCAAATTGAGAGTCGCATGGACTCGCACTTTGCACCTCGCAAATTTTTACATTGCTACATCTGGCCCCACATGCCTTGCATACAAACGGCCCCTAGATAGACTTCGTCAATTGGACTACAAGGAATACCAAGTGCGGACGCATGCGGAGGGGGATAAAGTGGGCAAGCTCTTGGCCTGGCTTTTGAGCTCGGAAGCCACTTGGGCCCCAACTGCCGCTATACGGGACAGGGTTAGACAGTTGATAAACACGCAAGCGGATATTAACTCTGCCTTGTGCATGCACTACTCCAAATTATACATTGCTCCAGCATCAAACACTGAGGGTGACCAGTTAGGAAAATTTCTAAAAGGCCTACGCATACCACATGTGGCACCTGAGGACCGAGACACCCTAGAGACTCCTCTGCAAATATCGGAAATATAAGAGGCAATCTAACACACGGCGCGAAGTAAAACTCTGGGCCCGATGGGTGGCCGATTGAATTGTATGCCACATTTAAGATATTATTAGCCCCCAGATTATTAACAACTTACCACACTGCATACACCAAGGGGATCCCACCTGCTTCCATGTGTGAGGTGACACTGGTAATGTTACCCAAACCGGGTAGAGACCCGCTAATGATGGGGTCTTCCCACCTACTGTCACTACTCAACTCGGACTACAAAATACCTGGTCATGTACTGGCAAACAGACTGTCACCCATAATAACAGGGCTCATCCACTCTGATCAGAATGGATTCATTCAAGGCAGCAAAACGTTTCTGAACCTCCGGCGTTTGTTCTTACTCATGTACTGGGCGCAAAGTGAGGGGGCTGGGGCCTGGGTGGCATCACTGGACATAGAAAAAGCATTCAACACACTGGGTTGGGACTACTTGATGAATGTGTTAAAAATAATGGGCATTGGCTCTAGCTTCCTTAGGTGGATCGCCCTTCCACATAACACACCACTAGCACGAGTGAAGACGGGCAACCTGATTTCAGACCCCACTGTTATTGAGAGTGGGACCCCACAGGGATGCCCCCTGTCACCACTGCTCTTTGCATTGGCGATGGAACCCCTGACACACGCCCTCCAGGTGAGCGCACCGTAGTGGGGCTTACGGGTGGCTGATGGTTGGCACATTATATCACTGTATGCGGATGACACCATAGTATACCTTTGCAACAATGCTAGGGTACTGCTCCAACTGATGACACTCATTACATAATTTTGGCAGGGCATCAGGCCTAACAGTAAACTGGGAGAAATCCGGTCTGCTCACCCTCACACCCCTGACAGAAGAACAGCGGGAACAATTGCCCCCCATCCCCTTGACGTGGACTTGTGATACCATCAAATACCCGGGGATCAGAGTATACCACCCTGAAAGGGACCTCATAGATGCGAATATTGGCAGGACCCGGATGGAACTGAGGTCCTCCTTGCATTTTTGGAAGTCCCTCCCAATCTCCCCAATGAGCAGACTTGCCATCTCCAAGATGTTAGTGCTCCCTAGATTACTATATTACTTATCAGCCATCCCGGTCTTCCTTCCACGTAAATTGTTTACTGAAATCCGCTCCCTCCTTATAACATTGATATGGGGTAAGGAAAGACAGCAGGTGTCCATAGACAAGTTATACTCCTTATTCCTTCCAAACACCATCAACTAGAAGAGATAGTGCAGAACCACAATAGAGTATTTGCTACAAAACCTGGTAGGACCCACCTCATAAAGCATCGCATTCGTATCCTAGATAGAATAGTGTCACAACAAAGACACTACCGTATACCAGAAGCTATAAAGCAAGTGGTAGACAAAGAGGTCATGGAATTGATAAAAGCAGGTGTTATTGAACCATCGTCCAGCCCCTGGTGCTCCCCTATATTATTGGTTCCCAAACCTGATGGGTCTATTCGTATCTGCATAGACGTCCGACAGTTAAATTCCCTTTCACACTTCAATACTTATCCCATGCCACGCATAGATGATCTTATAGAAAGATTAGGACATGCAAAATACCTAACTACTTTGGATTTAACAAAAGGCTATTGGCAGATTCCCCTAGAAGAGGCAGACAAGGAAAAAACAGCCTTTACAACCCCCTCTGGGTTATATCAGTTCACAGTATTACCTTTTGGGTTGCATGGGGCTCCAGAAACCTTTCAGAGATTAATTGATATTGTGTTGCGGCTTTATCAAGACTATGCAGCAGCATATCTAGACGATATTGTAATATACAGTAAGACCTGGGAGGACCTTTTAAATCACTTGTCAGATATACTAAAAGCCCTTCAACAGGCTGGCTTAACTGCTAACCCGGAGAAATGTAAAATAGCTCAGAATACAATCAATTATTTAGGTTATGTAATTGACATGTTTGTAGGTGGTGTACTAAATGCAGTATTGTGTGTGAAATTGTCCTTAGATTTGAACAAAATGATATTTGTGTTGTCATATGTCTAATTTGCTTTTTTCTTTTTAGTGGGATATCATTGGTGATTGCTGTGTCTTGTCAGAGTAGTTGCTAGTGAGTAGCTTTTTCAGGCAAGTGAGTGGTATAGTTTTGTAGTACATAACTCTTTGTGATAAAGCTACACTTTGTTAATTACGTATTTTAGTGCTAGTTGTTGTTGGCAATCCATTTGTTGTTAGTGAGGATCATGGCTAGCCGCAGAGTAACCGCTCAGCAGGTTGTTGGCATGCTCTTTGAGTCGTCTTCAGACCATGATTACGAGACTGACTCTGCATCTGAGGCAGAGGAGGAAGTGAGAGATTCTGTGAGTGAGTTTACTGTCCGAGAGTGTTCTTCTGATGAGGAAGCTACTCTCAGTGCAGATTAAGGGCCTGTTTTAGAGGAGGACATTGATGTGCCAAGAGTGCAGCAGCCTGGGGCTGAAGGGTTTCCCATTAGAAGACCTGACACCTAGATTGCCCCAAACACGGAGCGGCCATAGTTACCTGCATTTACTGGTCTCCCAGGGCGCAGAGTCAATACGGAAAACTTTTTGCCTGTCCAGTTCTTTCACTTGTTTATGGACGATATATTTTTGGAAGAGATTGTTGAGCAGACTAATTTGTATGCAGAGCAATATTTGAGGGACAACGCTGCCAGACTTAGGCCTCAGTCTAGAGCTACTCAGTGGGTTCCCACATATCTGGAAGAGATGAAAAAGTTTTTAGGTTTGACTTTTTTGATGGGGTTGATCAGGAAGCTGTCACTGGCTTCTTATTAGTCAACTAGTCCCTTGATGGCAACGGCAATATTTCCTGCAACTATGACACGTAATCGCTATTTGCTTCTTCTTCGTATGCTGCATTTTGTAGACAATACTTTAGCCTTGCCACGAGATCACCCTGATTGTGACCGTCTTTTTAAGATTAGGCCTGTCCTTCATCATTTTGTAGATTGGTTTTCAGAGGTCTATGTTCCAGGCAAAGAGATAAGTGTGGACGGGTCTTTGGTCCTTTTCAAGGGGGGTTTCGTTTTTAAGCAGTACATTCCTAGTAAGAGAGCACGGTATGGGATTAAATTGTATATGCTGCCAGAAAGCATTACAGGATATGTGTATAATTTCCGGTTCTACACTGGTAGGGATTCCAGTATTGAACCTCCTGGTTGTCCGGCCACTTTTGGAGTTTTTGAATTGTGTGGGAACTTGGCAGATGACTGTTTAACAAAGGTCACCATTTGTACGTAGATAATTTCTACACTGGAGTGCAGTTGTTCAAGGAGTTGTTTAGAGTGGACACTGTTGCTTGTGGCACAATCCATTCTAACCGGAAAGGCTATCCAAGGGAGCTTGTCTGTAAAAAACTTGAGAGGGGACAGTGCAGTGCCTTGCGGAATAATGAGCTGCTAGCTCTGACATTTTCAGACAGGAGGGTTGTGTACATGCTATCTACCATTCATGATGAGAGTACTTTCCCTGTGACTGTTTGGGGTCAGGTTGCGGAAGTGCGCAAACCTGCGTGCATTTTGGACTACAATAGGAACATGGGTGGTGTTGATAGAGTAGATCAGAAGTTGGAACCTTACACTGCTCTTCATAAGTCTTACGTGTGGTATAAACGAGGGGAAGGGGGCAGGGGAGACCCCTATCAGTGCCAGGCAAGGAATTCCCTGGCACTGATAGTGCCTACCACCATGGTTTTCATGGCGGTACGCTTGCCACAAAAACCGTGGTGGTAGGCGGGGTCATAATCCCGAGGGTGGGATTGTGACGGCTGCCTGGCTGGAGACCGAAGTCTCCAGCCCAGCGGCCATTACCACCCTGGCGGTCAGTGTGTTAAAGTGGCTGTCTGAGAGAGCGGTTTCCGCCGTGGTCATAATTCCATTTTTTTTTACCGCTGGCCTTTTGGCGGTATTACTGATGCTTTAGCACCGACCACCAGGGTTGTAATGAGGCTGGGGCATCAGATCGAAAATAAACAGTCACCTCAGGAGGGGGGGGGCACCTCAGCCAGATGAACACACAATGCCACTGCTGCACGAGGGGGCTCCATGCCCATTGCTGTATCCTGGGGAGTGCAAAGCCACAGTCTCTCAAGTCTTTCCAGTGGGTGGTTTGCCCACTGCATTATCCTGAGGAATGCAAAGCCACAGTCTCTCAAGTCTCTCCAGTGGGTGGTTTGCCCACTGCCGTATCCTGGGGAGTGCAAAGCCACAGTCTCTCAAGTCTCTCCAGTGGGTGGTTTGCCCACTGCATTATTCTGGGGAGGGCAAAGCCACAGTCTCACAAGTCTTTCTAGTGGGTGGTTTGCCCACTGCATTATCCTGGGGAGTGCAAAGCCACAGTCTCTCAAGTGGATGTCATTCTCCACTTGTTCTGGAGGGGGCCTTGTGCCCAGAGTGCTTCATCCTGCCAAGGACTGAGGTAGTGGATGTATGTCTTCACTGGTTCTGGAGGAGGCCTTGTGCCCAGAGTGCTTCATCCTGCCAAGGACTGAGGTACTGGATGTATCTCTCCACTGGTTCTGGAGGAGGCCATGTGCCCAGAGTGCTTCATCCTGCCAAGGACTGAGGTAGTGGATATCAATCTCCACTGGTTCTGGAGGGGGCCTTGTGCCCAGAGTGCTTCATCCTGTCAAGGACTGAGGTAGTGGATGTATCTCTCCACTGGTTCTGGAGGGGGCATTGTGCCCAGAGTGCTCCTCTTGCAGTGTGGCTTGTACAATTCCCTCACCTGGTTGTGCGTGCCACGAGATTGCAAGAAATGCAAGCTGAGCTCACAGCTTGCAGTATTTCCTTAGAACGCTAGGACTAATAGTAAAGACCTTAGGATTCATTAATCCTATATACACATTTGAATAACTTATACGTATAGGTACAGGTAGCATGATACGCCATGGAGGCAGCGACATACCCCACACTGCTGCGGCTTTGCCTTCCACCTGCAGGTGCAAACAGTGATGGAAGTCATGCATCATGGAAGCTGCCCAGGGTCCAGGAACTCTCCTCCAGCCTCGGACGACTGACCACTGGGGATGGTAGCCATGTCAGCAGTGGTGGCACTGTCCGAGTACGTCGCGGGGCCGGTGGCGGTGCTTGCGGCAGTGTCTGTGGCGGTGGTGCTTGCGGCGTTTTTTGTGGCGGCGGTGCTGGCGGCGGTGCATGGGTCAGCACCTGCTGAGGGACACAGCAAGACGTCTCCTGCAGCCTCGGACGGCTGCCCACTGAGGAAGAGGCTGGGGACTGTCGCTGAGGCTGTAGACGTGCCGGTGGCAGGGCAGCTAGCGGTGTTTGCCGCCGTACAGGTTGGTGTGGTCATGGATAGAAGGTGTGACACTGGTCCCTCAGTCGGTGCCACCATGCCCCCTCCTGAACGGCTCTTCTGCTTTTGGCCCTTCCCCACCTTTGATAGTGCCGCAGTTGTCTTGCCACTATCCCCTTTTGTTTTTGCTGAGCCCTTGGTGGCTGGTAGTTTCGACTTCTCCCTCCAGGATGTGGGCACCTTTTTCACCTTGGCAGGTGGCGGAATGTCCTTGCCCTCACTACGTGAGCCCTGATGGTTGGCGCACTCGATGACCCTGCAGTTGCTGGCACCACTGTGCCTGGGGATTTGGTGGCTGAGGTGCTGGGCTGGGACCTGGAAAGCCTGGCCCTAGGGGAAGGATGGGGGGGGGGGAAGGTGAACGGAAGAGGTCAAGGGTTGCCAGGAAAAGCTTTTTAGACACACTGGGACGGGAAGTTGGAGGGGTTTGGTAGTGGAGGCAGAGGTAGTGGTTGTAGGAGGTGTACGTCTGCTGAATTTGGGTGAAGGTCCATGGGCCGGAGGCTGTTGTGAGGTGGATGGCTGTTGGGTGGATGTGTGCCTTTGGTTGTGTACTTTGGGAGGAGGGCTCACAGACAAACTGGGAGAGGACACTGGGGATGTGTGAATGGTAGTGGGGGTGGTGATGGGCATGCTGGTGATGGAGGTAGTGGCTGAGGATGTAGTGCTTGCAGGTGTGAGTGGAGACGAGACAGGGAGGGAGAAGGAGGACGTGGAGGAGGGGGACACAGTGGAGGCTGTGGATGTTGGTGTGTCTGCATGGGGATGGTGCTTGTGTGAGTGCCTGTGGGATGTGTGGTGCTTATGTTTGTCTGAGCCACTCTTGTGTGTTGATGAGTGTGCATGCTGGTCTGATGGTGTGCTTGGGATAGGCTGAGGTACAGGGGATTGGGTCTGGGTGGAGGAAGTTGGAGGGGGGAGGCTGGACCCTGGGACAATGGCTGCCATCAGTGCTGAGGCCAGAGCCTGAAATGCTCTCTGTTGGGCCGCCTGCCCAGAATGAATGCCCTCCAGGTATGCATTTGTTTGTTGCAAATGCATCTCAACACCCTGGGTGGCATTCAAAATGGTAGATTGCCCAACAGTGAGGGATCTAAGGAAGTCAATAGCCTCCTCACTGAGGGCATCAGGGCTGACAGGGGCAGGGCCTGAGGTGCCTGGGACAAAGGAGATGCCCACCCACCTGGGTGAGCAGGCACGGGACACACGCTGAGGGGCTGCTGGGATGGCTGTGCTGGTAGGGGTGGTGGTGGCTGTACCTGTTGATGTGAGGTGCCTGCCACCGCAAGGGAGCTCCCATCAGAGGAGGAGTCGCTGTCACTGGTGTCTGCTCCTGTCCCCGCCGTGGAGCTCCCCTCGCCCTCCATCCCACTGGTGGCTTTAGACTCCGTTGCTTCACCCTCCAGGGCCAAGTGGGTTGCAGCTCCCTCCTGCTCCGGTGCCAATGCTCCTCCGCCTGATGATGCTATTGCACACAAGAACAGGGAGACCACAAAAAGGGGGGGAAAGCCAGAAGAAAAACATGTTCAGTGCATGCAACACCACTACCGTTGGCGGACACAACACACATGGAGCAGCCCTCTGCACTACGCCATGCACTATCAGTTCCTAGAAATTTCAACTGACCATGGCGTACAAGGCCTAAGCCCAATTGCTGCACACCTGGAAGTCACAGGAGCCTGACTAGGTGTAGATGGCTCTTACCACTAGTGGGGTTGGGGTTCCACATAGCCTGACAAGAGACCTTGCCTACCAAGTTTGCCCTGGCCTAGGGGAACCCCTTGCCCACCTCCCCACCAGGTCACCTCGTTATGAGCGCAGTCAGCTGAATGAGAGTGTACTCACCCCCTTGTGTCTGCTGTGATGCCCTCAAGCGCCCATCCAACTCCGGACATGCCACCGCCAGGATACGGGACATCAGGGGGGTCGTGGTGCGATGGGCACCCCTTCCACGTCGGGAGGCCATCCCCAGCTGGGCCTCCGCCGTCTTCTTGCTCCAGCGGCGCAGGTCCTCCCATCTTTTACGGCAGTGGGTGCTCCGTCAGTGGTAGACCCCCAGGGTCCGGACGTCCTTGGCGATGGCACGCCAAATACCCTTCTTCTGGTGGGCGCTGACCCAGAGGAATGGTACAGGGGGAAAGGAAATTACTCACTCGTCTGGACCATCATACTCATTGCCCACCAGTTCCCACCCATGCCCTGACGCACATACACTCAGCATCCGCACATGCAGGTCTCAGCGCCCCCCCCCCATGGATCTTCCAAGCACACCACTCAAAGCAGGCATTGCCCATGCAGCATGCTCACAGTTTACTCACCTTTTTGTCTGGAGGACCGTACAGTTGTGTGTACTGGGGGAGGACCCCATCCACTAGATTCTCCAACTCCTCCGAAGTGAAGGCAGGGGCCCTTTCCCCAGACACTGTAGCCATTGTCGCTTCCAGACACAGGTCACAGCAGCACTTGCAGTGTAGGTCCTCTCCTGTTGAAGGTCAAGTATCAAGTGAGTGAAGAGACAGAAAATGGCAGTCACGTCCGCAGTGGTGCGTATCGTCACCGCCGGCGTACATCGTCATTGGCTCCTGGGACCCATAGGGCCCAATGTTAACCAATTCAGAATTGCGCTGCGGTCTTCGACCGCGCACCGCGACAGTGTACAACACCAGAGCAGTTACCTCATATCCCCTTGTCCCACCTTACAGGTCAGGCAGCCGCCATTTCAGGGGGCCACATGGGATGGATAATAACTGCGTCACACCTATCTAGGCCGGGAATACAGACAGATACCAGGACATTGCGGATTAATAACGTTTCTGCAAATTACACATTGTGATACCTCAATGTTGGATGACTCTGTGCTCGCTGTTCTCCTCCATAGGGCACATCTGCTGGGGCAGGTGATGAGATGGCGCATTCCCTGGTGTACAGACCCCTGATGGACCTGTCGACAATAGAAGAGAGACACATCATAATCACATACAGACTTGATCGTGCAACAATCCATGAACTGTGTGCCCAGTTGGTGCCAGAACTGATGTCAGCTACCCGCCATCCCACAACGATACCCCGTCTAGTGCAGGTCCTGTCTGTACTCTATTTCCTGGCCAGTGGGTCTTTTAAAACAACAGTGGCCATGGCATCAGGGATGTCCAAGCCAATGTTTTCTAAAGTGTTGTCCAGAGTGTTGTCTGCCCTGCTGAAACACATGCGCAGCTACTTCTTTTTCTCTCAGGTGGAGGATTTGCCCACAGTGAAAGGTGACTTCTATGCCCTGGGACATATCCCCAACATCATTGGTGCCGTTGATGGGACACATGTGGCATTTGTGCCCCCCGCAGGAATGAACAGGTGTACAGAAACCGGAAGAGCTACCATTCGATGAATGTGCAGATGGTGTGTTTGGCAGACCAGTACATCTCCCATGTCAATGCCAAGTATCCTGGCTCTGTGCATGACGCTTACATTTTGAGAAATAGCAGCATTCCTTATGTGATGGGGCAACTCCTGAGGCACCGTGTGTGGCTAATAGATGAGGCCAAGGTCCCAATACAGGTGACATAGGTGTCTGGGTATGGGGTTGTCCCTAAGGGTTAGTGTCTGTCTAACACTTGTCCCTCGACATTTGCAGGTGACTCTGGTTACCCCAACCTGTCATGGCTACTGACCCCAGTGAGGAATCCCAGGACAAGGGCAGAGGAACGCTACAGTGAGGCACATGGGTGAACTAGGAGGAGAATCGAGCGCACCTTCGGCCTCCTGAAGGCCAGATTCCGGTGCCTCCATCTGACAGGTGGTTCCCTATACTACTCACCCAAGAAGGTGTGCCAGATAATCGTGGCTTGCTGTATGCTGCACAACCTGGCTTTGCGACGCCAGGTGCCTTTTCTGCGGGAGGATGGGCCAGATGGTGGTCTTGTGGCAGCTGTGGAGCCTGTGGACAGTGAAGAAGAGGAGGCAGAAGAAGAGGATATCGACAACCGAAACAACATCATCATGCAATACTTCCAGTGAGACAGAGGTAAGAAGATGTCACTGCTTCCCACATCTCATACTATTGTTGGAGCTAGCATAAGTCTGTCATTTTCACTCAGTGTATGGACACTTACTTGTCACTTTGACCTTTCATTTCACAGATCTGGGTCCCACTTTGTGCCCTCTGCTATGTTTACTCCTGGCCTACAGCTGTGTAACATTGGTATGTGCACAAGTACATTGACATTGCTATATTCCATAGATATTGCAATTACACATTTGTGAAAGCACAGACTGACTCCAGATTGTTATGATTGAAGTGTGTTTATTTCTGTGCAAATAAGTGGAGGGGGTTGTAAAATGGGCTGGGGTGATGGTGGAGGATTGGCCATGGCAGAGTCCAGTCTATTTGTTTCACAGATGCATTGTCCAAATGGGCATAGGAAGTGGAGCAATGGCAGTTTAAGGATGGACCGGAGGTGAGATAGTGGGACAGAAGGGTGACATTCAGGGGGGTCTTATTTCCTGGCGGGGGTCTTGGCAATGTTCTCTGTCTTGTTCCTGGATCTCAGGGACCATTTGTGGGGTGGTTCTCCATCTGCAGGGGGTGGGGTGCTGGTGTCCTGTTGTTCCTGTGGTGGCGCCTCCTGTCCAGTAGCGCCGGCAGAGGTGGAGGGCTATTCATCATCCAGGCTAGTGTCAGGGGCCCGTTGGTGTGCCACTGTGTCCCTCCTGGTGTTGAGAAGGTCTGCCAGCACCCCTGCAATGGTGACCAGGGTGGTGTTGATGGACTTCAATCCTCCCTGATCCCCAGGTAGTGTTCCTCCTGCAGCCGCTGGGTCTCCTGAAACTTGGCCAGTACTGTGCCCATGGTCTCCTGGGAATGGTGGTAAGCTTGCATGATGTTGGAGAGTGCCTCATGGAGAGTGGGTTCCCTGGGCCTGTCCTCCCCCAGTCTCACAGCAGTCCTCCCAGCTTCCCTGTTATCCTGTGCCTCTGTCCCCTGAACCATGTGCCCACTGCCCCCAGGTCCCTGATCGTCCTGTGTTAGCAGTTGCCTGGGTTCCCTGTAATGGCGGACACACTGCTGATTGACGTGTCCTGGGAACAGAGGGATGGGTCCGCTGGGTGGGTGCTATGCTGGTGTTTCCTGAGGGGGGAGGCTCTGTGGTGGTTTGTGACAGTGTCAGGGGAACCGACTGTCCCGAGGTCCCTGATTGGCCGGGCTGGTCATCTTGATCTAGGCGTGCAGAGCTGCTGTCATCACTGTGGGTCTCTTCTGTGGGGGGACTGGATATGTCTGGCACCTCCTGTCTGGTGACGTTGGGTATGGGTCCTGTTGGGGTGTAAAAGCATAGTTATTGTATCTGTGTGTGCCATCTTGTGCAATGGGTGAGTGACCCTCTACTCCTGTGCTTGCATTATTGGCTTGGTCCTTGTGTGATTGGTGATTTTGGGGCATGAGTGAGTCTCTGTACTGGACATGCTTTGGTGATGGGTGTCCATGCATTGGTGTTACATGCAGGGCTTGGTTTTGGGATGTGTGGGTTGTGTTAGTGGGGTATCTGTGGGTTGTTGGGGCGATGGGTGTGAGGGTAAGGGTGGGGGTATGTGATGGCATGCAGGTGGGGTGTGGAGGATAAAGTAGTAAAGATATGTCTTACCAGAGTCCAGTCCTCCTGCTACTCCTGCGAGGCCCTCAGGATGCATGATCGCCAAGACTTGCTCCTCCCATGTTGTTAGTTGTGGGGGAGGAGGTGGGGGTTCACCGCCAGTCCTCTGTACAGCCATCTGATGTCTGGATACCACGGAACGTACCTTCCCCCGTAGGTCGTTCCACCTCTTCCTGATGTCATCCCGTGTTCTTGGATGCTGTCCCACTGCATTAACCTTGTTGACAATTCTGCGCCATAGCTCCATCTTCCTTGCAATGGATGTCTGCTGCACCTGTGATCCGAATAGCTGTGGCTCTACCTGGATGATTTCCTCCACAATGACCCTGAGCTCCTCCTCAGAGAACCCGGGGTGTCTTTGAGGTGCCATGATGTGGTGTGGGTGATGTGTGAGGTGGTTGAGTTGGTGTTGGTTGTGATGTGTGAGGGGATGTTTTGTTGTGTGTTGTTTGAGGTGCGTGGATGTTGTGTAAGTGATGGTATTGTGTGTCTGTGGATGCTGGTGTTGTTTTCGGTAGTGTCTCCCTCTGACCTTCTTTCAAAATGTTGGTAGTAAGGGTTTGTGGGTGATGTGAGTGATGTGGGTGTGTGCTTTATATTGGATTGGGTGTGTGGGTGTAGTGTGTGTAGTGTGTATCAGGTGTGTGTATTTCGAATTGTCCAATGTGGCTGTGTTTTGTAAATGTGTGTGTATTTTGAGCGCAGCGGTGTGTACCGCCAATGGAATACCGTGGTTGAAAGTCCGCTGCATTGATTCGTGGGTCGTGATACTGTGGGCGTATTTTTGTTGGCGTGATGGTGTTGGTTTTGGTATCGCCAGTTTATCACTGACCTTTGGTGTGACCGACTTGTGTGGGTGTCTGTATTGTGGCGGATTCCAAGCTGTGGGTCGTAATACCTGTAGCGGAATTCCGCGGCCGCAGCGCTATGTTGGTGGTCTTCTGCACGTCGGAAAGCGGGATTTACCGCCAGGGTTGTAATGAGGGCTTAAATGGTTTTTCCTCCGGATTGAAAAAATTTAAACAAAATTGATGTGCTTTTGCGTGTTTTACTAGTGGATGCTCTTATAATTCTAATTGCATTTATAAAATGCTTACTATCCTTAACAATGCAGTGAAGCTCTTTGCGGCAAGTAGCGCACTTCTCCAGAACCTAGGATTATTGGTTAAATACAGTGTTATTGGTTATTGTTGGCTATTGGAATCAGTCATGTGCTCTCAAGGTAAACAACTTGTAGGAGCTACGCAGGTACATGCAAATACTTGGTTGGGTGAATACATCAGCTAACAGCGATTAAGTGTTGTTATGTTGCAGGAATATGGGTTAAAGGGGGATAGGTTGTTATCCATGAAATAAGGTGTGGGTCATTTAAAGAAATACAATAATAGACATTAAAGGCAAGCAGGCATGCACCTTAGAGTACATATATATTCAGAAAGAGGAGGCATGCACAAGGTGGAAGGTGAGGAGAGGGTCAGAGGGAAGAAAGAAAGGAGAGAGATCAATTTAAAGTTTTTCATGCCGAGTTTTAAGAATATAATGTGAGAGGCTTTTTGAGACCCCTTGCAACTTGAGGAATCAACCCCTGCAGAGCAGGCGTCGGCCAGTGGCTGACACCTACACTACCTCCCCGGTGTGGGTTACGACCAGTGGCCGACACCAGGAAGAGGGTTAAAAAACTGCATCTCCCCCCACCTGCCGCTCTGTGACATGCGGCGGGCTGACGTCACATTTTTCCCCACCGGAGCAGCAGCAGAGGAACAGGTGAGCATCCTCTCCCTACTCCAGTGGGGAAAAAAAGGGCCAAAACGGCCTCCCCAGATGCCAGGGAGGCATTGATGGAAAGGGGAATAGTCTCCCCATTCCATCGATGCCTTCCTGGAACGGTTTACTGGCCATCGATTGCAGCACGGCTGCAATCCATGGCCAGGAAACACCCCTATGCACCAGGGATCTTGTTTAGGGGGGTCCCAGGGAGGACATTAAAAAAAGAATAAGTTGAGGTTCTTCTGGGGAGCGATTGCGCGCCCCAGAAAAAAAATACGTGTATTTAAAAAAAATATCAAATGGCGGGGTCAGCCCTTCGTACACGGGCCGAACCCTGGGGGTAATTTTGTGGCAATAGATTCCCCTCGGGGGGCGATCGCGCCTCCCCATGGAATATGTTTTTTTTTAAAAAAATGTTGGGGTCAGACTTTGGGCTGACCCCATATGGGGCCGTTTTTTTATTTTACACATGTGTGCTTTGCCACGATCAGCCCATGGAAAGCACACATGTATAATAAAAAAAAAAAGTGATGTAGAGAGTCAGTCACTCTATACATATATATATATGTATATATATATACACACACATACTTAAACCCTTCTGTGTCGGGGACGTAATGGTTGCGTCCACCGGCACAGTGCTCCTGTGCCGAGGACATAAACATTACATCCTCGGCATGGAGCTCGGAGGGAGCCCTGGGCTTCCCTCCTACCCCCACCAAGGCAGGGATGGAAGGGGGTCACCCCCTAATGAATTCACGCGCACTGACATCATTACAGGGTGCTGATCGCACTGGAAGCCATTTGCTTCCAGTGCGCAATCGGAGAAACAGGTACGTTTCTCCTCCGGCGGGTGGGATGTTTGAAACAAAGAGGCATCGGGGGAAAGGAAAGGGTTTTCCTTTCCCACTGTGTCTCTTTGAGCATTCCTGCTGCCCGATCGTATTGCGATTGGGCAGCAGGAATGCCCACTGGATGCCAGGGATTTTTTTTAAATGTTTATTTTCATTGTTTCTGTGTTTGGGAGCGGCCCCTTGGGCAAGGGTCGCTCCCTTTTGGGGGCATGTATACTATGGCCATTTCTGCCCCCCTTGGGGCCAGATCGGCATATTATTTTTAGGCGGGGCAGAAACCACTAGAACGCCAGGGATGTTTGTTGATATGTTTATTGATGTGGGGGGGCTTAGAACTGTTGGCCATTTCAGCCTATTTTTTCTTTTAGGCTCATCTGCCCCCATGGGGGGCAGAAGCCACTTAGCCACCAGGGATAGTGTGTGTGTGTGTTTAGTGGATGGGGGGGCGGCCCCTTGGGCAAGGTTCGTTCCCCTTTGGGAACATGTGTACTATGGCAATTTCTGCCCCCGTTGGGGGCAGATCGGCCTATTATTTTTAGGCTGATCTTCCCCCAAGGGGGGCAGAAACCACTAGAACACCAGGGATGTTTGTTTATATGTTTATTTATATGGGGGGGCTTAGAACGGTTGACCATTTCACCTATTTTTCTTAGGCCCATCTGCCCCCAAGGGGGGCAGAAGCCACTTAGGCACTAGGGATAGTGTGTATGTGTGTGTGTGTGTGTATGTTTAGTGGATGGGGGGCCGACCCCTTGGGCAAGGGTCGCTCCCCATTGGGGGGCATGTGTTTTATGGTCATTTCTGCCCCCCTTTGGGGCAATTCTGCCTATTATTTTTAGGCTGATCATCCCCTGGGTGGGCAGAAACCACTGGACCGCCAGGGATGTTTTTTTATTTGTTTATTTATGTGGGGGGGTGCCCCCTTGGGCAAGGGGCGCCCCCCCAAGGGGGGAATAGAAGGGTTGGCCAATTCTACTCCCCTTGGGGGCAGATCAGGCTATTTTTGTTAGGCCCATCTGCCCTCAAGGGGGGCAGAAGCCACTTAGCCACCAGGGATAGTGTGTGTGTGTGTGTGTGTGTGTTTAGTGGATGGGGGGCAGCCCCTTGGGCAAGGGTCGCTCCCCTTTGGGGGGGCATGTGTTTTATGGCCATTTCAGCCCCCCGTGGGGGCAGATCTGCCTATTATTTTTAGGCTGATCTGCCCCCAAAGGCGGCAGAGACAACTGGAACACCAGGGATGTTTTTTTATTTGTTTATTTATGTGGGGGGGGGGCATAGAACTGTTGGTCATTTCTGCCCCTCTTGGGGGCAGATCGGCCTGTTTTTTTAGGCCCATTGCCCCCAAGGGGGGCAGAAGCCATTTAGCCACCAGGGATAGTGTGTGTGTGTGTGTGTGTGTTTAGTGGATGGGGGGGCGGCCCCTTGGGCAAGGGTCGCTCCCCTTTAGGGACATGTGTACTATGGCCATTTCTGCCCCCCTTGGGGGCAGATCGGCCTCTGATTTTTAGGCTGATCTGCCCCCAAGGGGGGCAGAAACCACTAGAACGCCAGGGATGTTTGTTTGTATGTTTATTTATGTGGAGGGCATGGAACTGTTGACCATTTCGCCTATTTTTCTTTGGCCCATCTGCCCCCAAGGGGGGCCGAGGACACTTAGACAACAGGGATAGTGTGTGTGTGTGTGTTTAGTGGATGGGGGGCGGCCCCTTGGGCAAGGGTCGCTCCACTTTGGGGGGGCATGTGGTTTATGGTCATTTCTGCCCCCCTTGGGGGCAGATCTGCCTATTATTTTTAGGCTGATCAGCCCCCGTGAGGCAGAAACCACTGGGATGCCAGGGATGTTTTGTATTTGTTTATTTATGTGGGGGCTGCCCCCTTGGGCAAGGAGCACCCCCCAAGGGGGGAATAGAAGGGTTGGCCAATTCTGCTCCTCTTGGGGGCAGATCAGCCTATTTCTTGGGCAGAAGCCACTTATCCACCAGGGATAGTGTGTGTTTGTGTGTGTTTAGTGGATGAGGGGACGACCCCTTGGGCAAGAGTCGCTCCCCTTTTGGGGGCATGTGTTTTATGGCCATTTCTGCCCCCCTAGGGCAGATCTGCCTATTATTTTTAGGCTGATCTGCCTCCAAGGGGGGCAGAAACCACTGGAACACCAGGATTTTTTTTATTTGTTTATTTATGTGGGAGGGTGCCCCCTTGAGCAAGGGGCGCCCCCCCAGGGAGCATAGAACTGTTGGTCATTATCGGCCTATTTTTTAGGCCCATTGCCCACAAGGGGGGCAGAAGCCACTTAGGCACCAGGGGTAGTGTGTGTGTGTGTTTTTTTTGTTTGGGGGTGGCTCCTTGGGCAAGGGTCGCTCCCTACGGGGACACACTACTAAAGGTATTTTCTGCCCCCCTTGGGGCAGCTAGGACTATTTTTTAGTAGGCCCATCTGCCCCTATGGGGAGGCAGAATCCACTTAGGCACCAATTTCTAAATGCTTGATGGTGGGGTGTTTGTCAACTCGCGAAGTATTTGCATTTGTGATAAAAATAATTCTCCTTTTTGTTCTAGTTCAAAGCTTTTGCTTTCTTTGCTCTGGCTCCTTGCAGTTTTGGCGGTGGTTGACCTGCGGTTTGCATAGTTGCATGTTTTGTTCTAGTTCAAAGCTTTTGCTTTCTTTGCTGTGGCTCCTTGCTGTTTTGCCGTGGTTGACCTGCGGTTTGCATAGTTGCATGCTTTAGGTAAGTAAAACCAATTTACTCCAAAGGAGTATTGTTGCCATGCATGAATGACATCTTTGTAGGTGGTGCACTAAATGCAGAATGTGTGTGACATTGTCCTTAGATGCACAATGATATTTGTGTTGTCTTATTTCTAATTTGCCTTTCTTTCTTTCTTTTTAGTGGGATATCACTGGTGATTGCTGTGTCTGTGCAGAATAGTTTCTGGTGAGTCAAGCTTTTTCAGGCAAGTGAGTGGTATAGTTTTTGAGTTTATAACTCTTACTGATAAAGCTACACTTTATTACTTATCTTATACAGTGCTGGTTGTTGGTGCATTTGTCCAGTTACTTTTCGTAGGAAAGATCATGGCTAGCCGCAGGATGACCGCACAGCAGGTGGTTGGGATGCTTTTTGAGTCATTGTCTGATCATGATTATGAGACGGACTCTGCATCTGAGGCAGAGGAGGAAGTGAGAGATTCTGGCATGGAAGTTTCTGTTGGAGAGGAATCTTCTGATGAAGAAGCCCCTCTCAGTGCAGATGAAGGGCCTGTTTTAGAGGAGGACACTGATGTGCCATTAGTGCAGCAACTTGGGCTGAAAGGTTTCCCGTTAGAAGACCTGAACTCTGGGTTGCCCCAAACATGGAGCAGCCAGAGTTGCCTGCCTTTACTGGTCTCCTGGCGTGTAAAGTCAATACAGAGAACTTTTTGCCTGTCAATTTCTTTGAGTTATTTGTGTATGATGTGTTTTTGGAAGAGATTATTGAGCAGACTAATTTGTATGTGGAGCAGTATTTGAGGGACAACGCTGCTAGACTTAGGCCACACTCTAGAGCTACCCAGTGGATTCCCACAAATTTGGAGGAGATGAAAAGGTTTTTGGGTTTGACTCTTTTGATGGGGTTGATAAGGAAGCCGTCACTGGCTTCTTATTGGTCTACTAGTCCCTTGATGGCAACAGCTATATTTCCTGCAACCATGAGTCGTAATCGGTATTTGCTTCTTAGGATGCTGCATTTTGTTGACAATGCATTAGCCTTGCCACAAGATCACTCTGAGTCTTTTTAAGATTAAGCCTGCTCCTGATCATTTTGTAGATCGGTTTTCAGATGTCTATGTTCCAGACAAAGAAATAGCTGTGGACGAGTCTTTGGCCCTCTTCAAGGATCGTTTGGTTGTTAGGCAGTACATTCCTAGCAAGAGGGCACGATATGGAATTAAATTGTATATGCTGTCTGAAAGTAGTACAGAATATGTGTATAGTTTCCATGTCTACACTGGTAGGGATTCCAGTATTGACCCCCCCTGGTTGTCCTCCCACTTTTGGAGTTACTGAGAAAATTGTGTGGGAACTTGGTAGACGACTGTTCAACAAAGGTCACCATTTGTATGAGGATTACTTCTATACTGGAGTGCAGCTGTTCAAGGAATTGTTTAGAGTGGACACTGTTGCTTGTGGCATAATTCGTTGCAACCGAAAAGGCTATCCAAGGCAGCTTGTCTGTAAAAAACTTGAGAGGGGACAGTGCAGTGCCTTGCGGAATGATGAGCTGCTAGCTTTGAAATTTTCAGAGAAGAGGGATGTCTACATGCTAAGTACCATCCATGATGAGAGTACTTCCCCCGTGACTGTTTGGGGCCAGGTTGCTGAAGTGCGCAAAACTTTGTGCATTTTAGATTATATTAAGCACATGGGAGGTGTAGATAGAGTTGATCAGAGGTTGGAACCTTATACTGCTATTCGTAAGTCTTACGTTTGGTATGAGAAGTTAGCAATTCACCTCTTATACCTAGCAACTTTTAATGCTTTTATTGTGTTTAAGGATAGGTCTCCAGAGTCAAAGATGACATTTGTGAAATTTCAGGAGTCAGTGATAGAGAGCCTTATTGAGGTGGAACAGGCAAGAGTTCCTAAAGAAGCTGTGGTGGAGGATGTGGCTAGATTGAAAGATCGCCACTTTGCTGAGCACATTCCTCCCACGCCCAAAAAAGACTTTCCAGCTAAGAAATGTAGAGTCTGTGCTCGAAAAGCTATCCGGAGGGAGACTCAAATGTACTGCCCAGATTGTCCTTCAAAGCCTGGGCTGTGTGTGGGAGGTTGTTTCAAGAATTACCACACCCAGAAGAATTACTGGGAACTACCATGAGTGTAAACTGCCTGTTTTATATTTTCATATGTTCAGTTTCATGGTTGGCATTTCTGTCATGTACTTAGTTAGAGCTTTTATGTTTGTAGTTTTGTAATTATTTCTAATTAGTTAGTGGTTTCTTTGTTTTTAAAACAAAAAAAAAGTGATGCCATTGTGTGTGGAGTGGCGCTTGGCTGATGGTGTACATATTGACTTGCTGTTGGCTACTGCAACACACTGCCAGCCAAACACCAGTCCACACACTCCCATCAGC
The DNA here is from genome assembly GCF_031143425.1 of Pleurodeles waltl. NCBI lineage: Eukaryota > Metazoa > Chordata > Amphibia > Caudata > Salamandridae > Pleurodeles > Pleurodeles waltl. The sequence goes on along the minus strand of NC_090443.1, from coordinate 78,509,519 downwards.
TGGTGTGATTGCTGTATCAGGCATGTGGGCGTATGTAAGTGATGGGCCCTTGAGTGGCGCTTGTCTGTCGATGCAAGTGTTGTAATGTGCTGGGCCCCGGCTGGCGGGCGGCATCAATGGTCTTGTGCATGTCATGTATGAAAGGTGTGTGAATGGTCTGTAAAGCGGTTGGTGCCTTGCCGTGACTTTACAGCTCACGAGCTGTGAGTCATTGGTTCTGTTTTTTGGCCTTTCAGTTATTAACAGTGCATTTCATTTTTGTGAAATCTCTTATTAATAAAATTCATCTACTGAACCATCACTCACCCTCATGCCAAATCCAACCAGAATGTGTGGTAAAAATGACAAAACCTGCTCCGCTGTAATCAGTCGTCGCAGCACACCTGTTACACACTAGGTGTCTCAGGTGGGACCCCGATGATGAAGCATGCCCACCAACTTGGTTGGTGGGTGAGGGATCTTTTTAACATAACCTAAGTGCATTTCTTTTCACAAATTGAGTGTTTGGAACATCACATAAGTATGTGGACACATCAAAATGATCTATTGCAAAACTACCTGTGTTTGGGGGGGGCACCTATGTTTTTGGTCCCGGGTGCGGGTCTTCATCTAGGGAGACCTACCAAACCCAGACATGTTTTAAAAATAGACACCCCAGTGAGTCCAAGGAGGTGTGGCTTGCCTGGATCCCCCAACATTTTCTTACCCAGACTCCTCTGCAAACCTCAAAATTTGCTTAAAAAAGCACATTTTCCTCACTTTTCTTTGTAGGATCACCGCTGCAGCACAAATTTCCTACCACCCAGTGTTCCGGTCAGTCTCCCAAGTAAAATGATACCTCACTTACGTTGGTCCCCAAAGCAGAGTCAGCCTAAAAGATGTATAAAAGAAAAATATGTGCTTATGAACTCGCTGTGCTATCCCTTCAATCTCTACAGGCTGTTGGCATTTTTCTGTTGCAGGCACCTGGGCCACCCACACAAGTGAGGTATCATATTTATCTGGAGACTTGGGGGAACTCTGGGTGGAATGAAATTTGTGGCTCCTCTCAGATTCCAGAACTTTCTGTCACCAAAATAAGAGGAAAAAGTGTTTTTTTGGTCAAAGTTTGAGGTTTGCAAAGGTATCCGGGTAACAGACCCTGGTCAGAGCCCCACAAGTCACCCCATCTTGGATTTCCCCGGGGGTCTAGTTTTCAAAAATGTGCAGGTTTGCTAGGTTTCCCCAGGTGCCGGCTGAGCTAGAGGCCAAAATTCACAGCTAGGCACTTTGTAAAAAACAGCTCTGTTTTCTTTGTGAAAATGTGATGTGTCCACGTTGTGTTTTGGGGCATTTCCTGTTGCGGGCACTAGGCCTACCCACACAAGTGAGGTAACATTTTTATTGGGAGACTTGGGGGAACGCTGGGTGGAAGGAAATTTGTGTCTCCTCTCAGATTCCAGAATTTCTGTCACCGAAATTAGAGGAAAAAGTGTTTTTTTGGCCAAATTGTGAGATCTGCAAAGGATTCTGGGTTACAGAACCTGGTCGTAGCCCCACAAGCCACCCCATCTTGGATTCCCCTAGGTGTCTAGTTTTCAAAAATGCGCAGGTTTGCTAGGTTTCCCTAGGTGCCAGCTGAGCTAGTGGCAAAAATCCACAGCTAGGCACTTTGTAAAAAACAGCTCTGTTTTCTTTGTGAAAATGTAATGTGTCCACGTTGTGTTTTGGGGCGTTTCCTGTTGCGGGCGGTAGGCCTACCCACAAAAGTGAGGTACCATTTTTATCGGGAGACTTGGAAGAACGCTGGATGGAAGGAAATTTGGGGCTCCGCTCAGATTCCAGAACTTACTGTCACTGAAATGAGAGGAAAAAGTGTTTTTTTTGCCAAATTTTGAGTTTTGCAAAGGATTCCAGGCAACAGAAGCTGGTGAGAGCCGCACAAGCCACCCCATTCTGAATTTCCATAGGTGTCTAGTTTAAAAAAAATTATAGGTTTGCTAGGTTTCCCTTGGTGCCGGCTGAGCTAGAGGGCAAAATCCATAGCAAGGCACTTTGCAAAAAACAGGTCAGTTTTCTTTGGGAAAATGTGATGTGTCCATGTTGTGTTTTGGGGCATTTCCTGTTGCGGGAACTAGGCCTACACACACACAAGTGAGGTACCATTTTTATCAGGAGACCTGGGGGAATGCTGGGTGGAAGGAAATTTGTGGCTCCTCTAAGATTCCAGAACTTTCTATCACCGAAATGTGAGGAAAAAGTGTTTTTTGCCATATTTTGAGGTTTGTAAAGGATTCTGGGTAACAGAACCTAGTGAGAGCCCCATAAGTCACCCCTTCCTGGATTCCCCTAGGTGTCTAGTTTAAAAAAATAAACAGGTTTGGTTGGTTTTCTCTAGGTGCCGGCCAAGCTAGAGGTCAAAATCCACAGCTAAGCACTTCGCAAAAAACAGGTCAGTTTTCTTTCGGAAAATGTGATGTGTCCACGTTGTATTTTGGTACATTTCCTGTCGTGGGCACTAGGCCTATCCACACAAGTGAGGTACCATTTGTATCGGGAGACTTGGGGGAATGCTGAGTGGAGGGAAATTTTTGGCTCCTCTTAGATTCCAGAACATTCCATCACCAAAATGTGAGGAAAAAAGTGTTTTTTTGCCAAATCTTGAGGTTTGCAAAGGATTCTGGGTAATAAAACCTGGTGAGAGCCCCACAAGTCACGCCATTCTGGTTTCCCCTAGGTGTCTACTTTCCATAAATGTATTGATTTGCTATGTTTCCCTAGGTGCCGGTTGAGCTAGAGGCCAAAATCCACAGCTAGGCACGTTGCAAAAAACACGTCCGATTCAGTGTAAAAATGTGATGTGTCCATGTTGCTTTTTGTTTCCTGTTGCGGGCACTAGGCCTACCCACAGAACTGAGGTACTATTTTTATTGGGAGACATTGGGGAACACAGAATAGAAGAACAAGTGTTACTGCCCATTGTCTTTCTCTACATTTTCTCCTTCCAAATGTCAGACAGTGTGTAATAAAGAAGTGTATTTGAGAAATGCCATGTAAATCATATGCTAGTATGTGGACCCCCGAAGTCAGAGATATGCAAATACCCACTGATTTTCAACACCTTATCTTGTGCCCATTTTGGAAATTCAAAAGTTTTCTTGATACCTATTTTTCACTCTTCATATTTCACCAAATGAATTGCTGTATACCCGGTACACAATGAAAACCCATTACAAGGTGCAGATCATTTATTGGCTCTGGGTACCTAGGGTTCTTGATGAACCTATACGTCCTGTATATCTCCGCAATCAGAAGATTCCAGCAGACGTAACAGCGTATTGCTTTTGAAAATCTGTCATCGCAGGAAAAAGTTACTGAGTAAAACGTGGAGAGAAATGGCTGTTTTTTTCACCTGAATTTCAATATTTTTTTATTTCAGCTGTTATTTTCTGTAGGAAAACCTTGTAGGATCTACACAAATGAACCCTTAATGTAATCAGAATGTTGTCTACTTTTTAGAAATGTTTAGTTGTCCAGGATCCAACATTGGTTTCACACCCATTTCTGTCACTAACTGGAAGGAGGCTAAAAGCACAAAAATAGTAGAAATGGGGTATGTCCCAGTAAAATGCCAAAATTGTGTTGAAAAATGTGGTTTTGTGATTCAAGTCTGTTTGTTCCTGAAAGCTGGGAAGTTGGGGATTTTAGCACCGCAAAGCCTTTGTTGATGCCATTTTCAGGGAAAACACCACGTGCTTTCTTCTGCAGCCCTTTTTTCCTATTTTTCAGAAAAAAACGAAATTTACGCTGTATTTCGGCTAATTTCTTGGTCTCCTCCAAGGGAACCCACAAACTCTGGGTACCTTTAGCATCACTAGGATGTTGGGAAAAAAAGGACACAAATTTGGCGTGGTGAGCTTATGTGGACAAAACGTTATGAAGGCCTAAGCGTGAACTACCCCAAATAGCCAAAAAAAGGGCTCAGCACTGGGCTGCAGGCCCAGCAGCTAAGGGGTTAAAGCTGTAGAAAGAACTGCATTGCATTGATCGGTGTCCATGGCAGATTGCTTAACAAGAGAGTCTGAGTAAACAGATCATTTACACACTAAGGCCCATATTTATACTTTTTTGTGCCGCATTTGCAGCACTTTTTGACGCAAAAAACGGCGCAAACTTACAAAATACAATTGTATTTTGCAAGTTTGTGCCACTTTTGCGTCAAAAAATGACACAAATGGAGCGCTAAAATAGTATATATATGGGCCTAAGAACCTGAGCATGCTGTGTGAAAGACTGAGGACTGACCATTAGAATTTGCAATATCCCAAGCTTGGTACAGGGTGTATATCAGTGCTTAATTTGTGTTGTTTCCGATGCTGAGCACCGGCACTTATTTTTTAGGGCCGGCGCTTAGTCTCCTGCCTCAAGCATTTGCTGCAAGCAAAAGACACATATGGGACAGACGAAGGAAGAGAAAAATAAAAAAGTGTCACAAAGGGAGAAAGCAAAAAGCCGCAGGTGTGAGCTTTTAAATGGATTGACGAGGTCCGAGATTGCTTTGGGGTTACTCTGCCTCAGTATTCCGTGTTCGGACATTTAATTGCAGCAGCCGCGTTTGAGGAGGGCTTTGGGCACCGGCACCTTTTTATTTATAAATTAAGCACTGGTGTATATACTGCACAATGGGAAGTGGTGCTGCCTCCTTTATTAGGAAAAGTATCATTTAATGACCTTCGCTCGCTATTCTAAACGGGTCAGGCTGAGACAGAAAATAGGCCATGACACAAACATAAAAGAGGCCCCCATTAGGGAGTCAGATCGCTAAGTACCCCACATTGGCACTTTGGGGCAGTTTTGAACTTGTAAAAATACACTGTATGGGTGTTTCCCAAGGTAAGAAAGAACGGATGCATTAGTGCTTACTGCGAGAAATGTTTGTGGTAATAGCAGGGATGTTAACAGTAAATACCATCCCACCCTCACAAAACAATCCCACAAACTGCCAAAATAGGAGCCTATGCACTGAGCTGCCAGGCTGCCCTATGGGGAAGCTCGATCCTAGGTTTAACATCACTGCATTAAAAGGTTATTTCTTTCACTAAAATGACTTCTCTCAAGAGACACAGCTATGCCTTTATTAAATCTGTAAATGCTGCACCACTGTAGTAGTGAGTAAAGAGAAATATTTATTATTTTCACTGACTAATTGCTACAAGAAAGGTCTAATTCAAAGCAGTAACTGAGTACTGCCAGGATCAAGGAGTGGTTTCATTGTTACCCCTAGGGTTGCAGTCTGGATGAAAGAGGCTGAAAGAGATGTGTATTTAGGAACTACATGGACAAGACGCCATTGATCTGGGTCACCTTGACCAGAGGCATCAGACCGTGTTTCTGCCATCAGATCTCAATAGAAAGGGCTGTGGAAAGAATGCGGCTGTCTCACACCACCAAATACAGAAATGCTTTGTGTGAATGCGCCTCTCTGTGGCTGCTAGTAGGGCTGCCAGAACACCGGCTGCATGGATGACAAAAGGTTTTCTGCATGTACACATACAGAACGGATCTCACACCACCTAGTTCAGAAACTTTAATCCGGGTCCCGGACACCTGTCCAAAAACTGCCAAGCCCGATTGCACCGCGAGGCATGCCACGTGCATATTCAAACTGCTGACTTACAAATCAAAAGTCTGTTTCAGGTTAATTAATAGGCCTGTGAAAAAGTGCACAGCTGGGCTAATTATCTGCCGCTGTCTGGTGCTGCTAACTACAGTCCACGTCCTGCTAAGCTAAAAAAACGTCAAATACGCGCGCGCTTCACCCAGGAGCGGCAGCTATTACCCCAACTTTTCCAGGGGCATGATATAACCACAGTGGAAGCTGTGTACTTTTTAAAGTGTAAAAGAAGAGCAAATATGTTAAACTAAGAAGTCAGTCTGCATTTATCACTCTTCAAATTAATCACCAAGCCCTGCTGTGGCTGGCAAGATAGCTCAAGGGTTAACGCATGTGCGGCTGTGCTCAGTCAGCCGTAGGTTATTCATGAGGTCAACAGTGTAGGGCACCAATGCCACTGATATGAGTAATTGTGAAACCTGTTATTACCGTGTTCAAACTGGGAACCGAGAGAAACTGCCTTGCTTAATATCAACAGTTGTACTTTCTACTAATCACAATTTGGTTACTAACTTTTTTGTTTCCCTTTAACCTCTAATGGAAGTGCTATTCATCCAGCTGCTGGCCAAATGCTAACTACATAATCTTTCATGTTTAGCTGGAAGCCGGCAAAATTGAAGAAAAACCCTCCCCACCAGACAGTCGCTGTGGAACTCAACGCACTCTGCTCTGCCGTCCACGGTGATGTGGATGAGTTTACCGGTCATGGTCGCCGGGGACAGCCAGGAAGCCCTGGGCTAAACCCGGGCTGATGACTTAGAGACCACCAGAGGTGGTATCCAGAAGCCTGCGTACCCCAGCCTCTGATGGGAGGTTGCTGCCACTCCAAGAGCTTCTAAGACGATACATACATATATTCTGGGATATTATTAACGATATCTTGATCTGAAATGACAACCATTTTGTTCTGTACCTCAATTTAGTCTCCTACCACCACCTTTGAGTCAAGCACTGACTTCTTGGGAAGCCAGCTTCCCTGTGCAGTTTCAGTACCCAGTGTCCTAGTCAGTGGGTAGCGCCATTTATTGAACTTTAGATATTGCCGGATTGCCATGCGTGTGTCTCTAACAATAATAATATGGATGACTTTCTCAGTCGTGGAAGCTTCATGTCGTGAAAAAAACAAAAGCTGGATCTCCCTATTTAGATGAAATGTTTTCAAAAGATTTAAACTGAAGAACAACTTGGCATAGATAAAGGCACCACACCAGTCCTGCAGCTCACTGATGAACCCAGCAAAAGTAAATGCAACAAATCTTCGAAGAAAGTAGGTTCAGGTCACGCAATATCAAAGGTTTAAAAATGAGAGATCAGTGTTAAAAAAAAACTTCTGTCTACCAGTATATTGGCTAGATGACAATTAGTGCATCAGAACAATTAGGTGGCACTTGGTCTCATTTGAGATGGCAAGGAATTTCCACCCCTCTCTTCTTGCTTCAAGCAGCAATGGCCTCCAGATAACTTTTGCTGGCGTCTGGTTGCTGAACAGATTCCACCGTTGGAAGAACTGGACATTACCCACTTAACACATGGGATGATTGATCATGAGCAGTTTTAAAGATAGGTGGATGCCTTGCAATATGGGTATTATTGGAGTGAGTGGGAGCTAAATGCCTGACCAGTGACAAATGGGCGAGGCCAGCTTAGAGGACTGAGTACCTATGTATGTATTTTTACTGGATGCACACAGCAAATCAGTTCACTCCAGGTACCTGAGTTCCTTAAAGTAAATCTAGAGTGATACATAAGTGCCATACGAACAGAAAACTGACAAGGAGTTGGTAGCTAAATTAGATCCCAAATAATAATGTCTTTAGATTTTTCCAAAAGGCTGCAAAGGCTTGAATCCATGATTTTCACTTACATTTTAGCTACACCAGGAGGAACATGTCCTGGCAGAGGACATCCTGCTTTCTGTTGTGAAAAAGAAATGAAGTATCGTCAGTGTGCATCACTACCACTGTAGACCTGATCACTGGTAGGAAGCTTGATGGCAAGGACTACGGTCTTTGGCTCCAATATATCTGCATCTGTAATGTTTGAGGCGTGCGTCATAAAGCTTTAATGGAGGGGTACCCAACAGTGAGCACTCAAATGAGCTCTAAGAACTGTGATGTAACTGAAAGCTACATTCTTGAAATGTATAAAGGATATCAAAGAAGTTCATTGGAACCATGTGTCAACCATCTTGTGGGTAGAATGAGATGTGAGTGGACAAAGAACCTTTGACTGTCAGAGTTGCAGTGAATCTGAGTGCTACAAAAGGCAAGGGGGACCCAGCACAGTTTGGCATGAAGAACTAGACAAATGCAGGATTCCGCTAGAAGCCTCTGGAACTATTAGCTTGTCATTAAACTAAGTTCAAGAAAGATGCCAAAGTCACTATTACGGCGAAGAATCGAAGGAAACCCCCTAATAATCCTATCTTTTAGAGTGGTTCCTACAAACAGGTTCTTCTGCGAAGGAACAATAAAATGATGATTCGTATGGAGAACCACAGGAACTTGCCGATCTCCTGATCAACATGGATGTAGCTAAAAATCCTTTAAATTCACTGAATACATCTTTCAAAATCATCTTGATTGGGAAACTGGATCTTAAGTCCTGGAGAGTAAGTCATGGTGGTTGTTTAGATCCAAAATTAGGCAAAGATCTCCTTTCATCGCCACCATAAAATTGCAAGAGCAGAAGTTCTCCCTCTTTCAATCTGAAGGACAGTTCAGAGCTCATAAAATAAGCCTCTCAACCTCTTCCACAAGTTCTGGAGAATGTAACCAGTGGAGAGGTGCTGTGTTCGGTGATGTCTATGGCAGCTGCACAGCTTAGCTAAAGTTGAGAATCAAGTACTTATGGCAATCCTGCTAGAGCAGAGATGGAATGTCTTAGGATATCCAGGCTACGAAGGAGTAAATTCATTTTCTTTGCCTCAGCTGAGAGGCAGACTTGGGGCCCTAGTGTAGCACCTTCACTTGGAACATGAAGTCAAGGTAGAGGAGGTGGAGCTGTCTGAAGATTTGTATCCAAGAAAACCTTTGCCTTCTTGGAAGGAATAATTGACTATGGACAATAAATTAATTCTGACGTGCACAGCATAAATGGAGTTTAGCAAGCTGGCAATGTCCAAGCTGGCTTTATACTGGTCTGCATGCTAGATTTTTTTATACATCAAACACACACATTGGTCCAGCTGGTCAACTTTATAACACCGGTGTAATATATGATGGCCAAAATTGCAAAAATCAATTTGATTAGCTTCAAAACAGGTAATCAGTTCTTGCAACATAGATTTGGCTCTACAGATGTTCCCTTACCTCTGGGAAGTGGCCTATCAGGCGGACACCAGCTCTGGTTGCATAGTTGGCCTCTGGGTACAATGTGAGCACTCCTTTGTTTAGTCAAAGTAAATTTGGAACTGCAACAAGTGGGCCCCACTTTTATATAGTCAAAACATACAGGAGATGTAAATCGACTGGCTCCACTTTCAGGACTGGTGTAGGCTCATTCTCAGGTGTTCTCTCCAGCTGTCCTCCAGAGAAAGCTTTTTTGTAGAATGATGCTTCTCATCGCAAGGTAGTCTGCAGTCCTGGAATACTCACAACAGAGGCACAACGAGGTGTGATCTTTCTGCAACTGTCTGTCATCAGCCACAATAAACAATAATAAGGGATTCACAAACCCAGGCATTCTGCCATTGACGCTCGTTATACTAATCTCAGGACAAGGACAGTAATCCACTGTCCATACAATGAGGTCACAATTGATGAGTCCCTTCAGGTTACAGTACAGGACCTCACTTTCATCAAGGAACAAGCAGAGACCTCTCCGCACACACTAGATGAGTATAAGGCTAGTTGCCAAAATTAAAAACCAAGACATCAGTAACACACAGTCCGGCACTCAGGGCAGTGGACCATGACGGTACAAAATACAGGGAACATCCTCTCCCAAGGGTGTCATTATTGTTTAGCATTACCTGAAATGGCAGGTACTGAGCCTAGAGGAGGCAAGTCGGCAAGGCTGAGCTTGTTTTGGTGTCCAAAGTAGGGAGAAATAAGGAAAAGTCACCTAGTTGATTCGGTATCTGTAAATCCTCATTATGCTTGTGTTCTGAATGTTCATATAGGACAACTCACACCATGAAGGAAGAGCCAATATGTACTGGTGTCCCAGTGCATTCTGGACAGGTACTCTGGAAGCCAGTGGTCACATGCAGGGACCATGAGCAAGCACAGCCCTGATGAGCTGGGCTTCTTTCCAAAACAAAACACATATTATGGTGTGCAAAGGTGCTCCATTTCCACAGCTTGTGGCTGTAGAGTCCCTAGAGACAAAAGGGAGGCTTCAAAATCACTAGAGGTTGCTCTCAATATGCGTATCAATGTTAAGGTGAAGACCCAGATAAGAGGGGAGAATGTTAATAACGATCAATCATTTTTTGTGTAGTCTTATCAAATTCTTGGGACAATGCTGAAACTGAAAAGTGTGATAATTAGCCAATTCCACGTACTTACTTTACATGAAAGGTTATGTTGGCCTCATCAGAAATGCGTAATACAACCCTAGTGGTGTGGAGTTCCTTTAGCCTGACGCCCAGGAGATATTGTTTGAAGTCAAGCACATACAGTTTTCATGTTTATTTTGTGCACTGTACATGCAGGCCCAATCCTCTGCAGCACAAACCCTTTAGTTGCCAGTTTATGGAACCAAGATGTATCACTGAAAGATGCACGATTTGAATTTATACGTATAAGGCCATTGAAGCTGGGCGGCTGCATAATAATGTTCATAATTTGGTGCACCAAGACCTCCTCTCGAAGGCTGGCGGAATACCGCCGACGGTCATGGCGGCGGACGCGGTAAGGTGGAGCTGCTGTCAGCAGCACCGCCACGCCAGCAAAACACTGCCGACCGTCTACTTCTTGCAATGACACAGATAAAAAGCATCAAGTTGGACCATAGGTCATGTGATCAAGACCAGTAGTGGCTGAAACATGTTATCTGTATCTGTTACATTCTCTGCAATAAACTAAGCAATTTGGCTGAGTAACGATTCTCACGATTGGCCTGTACCTTACCTACATAAGTGGTGACGGTATTTTTGAAATATTGGAAAAAAAGCAAAGGTAAAAGTGAAGTTATACGTAGGTGTTCTAATAAAAATAAAGTACCATTTTAAAACAAAAAAAATGACATTTACCAGTTATACGTAACCTCGTTACTGACATAAGTATAACTTGCACCACTATAAATTTCAGATGTCATCGGTGATCTGTAATATGTGAAATCATAAGCAGTGCATCATTGCAGTACAAGTTATGCCTAGGTCAGTTACATATAACTGGTGAATTTTAGGTTTTTTTTTAGTTTTCAAAAGGTAGCTTTTTTATTATTAGAAGGACTTACGTATAACTGTGCCATAAACCTCTGTTGTTTTTTTCAGTGAACTTCTAAAACTTTTTTTAAATAAGTTAAAATTGCACTACCTTATTATGTATAACACTACTTTAACCCCTGTTTTTTCACTGAATCTCTATGTTTTTACTTAACTTAAAGTAAAGTAATATCTTATTACAATAAGGCTGCAGCCAACTCCTACTGCACATCCAAGCCCTGCAGGCAGCCACCCCCCGTTAACAGGCAACTCCCAATGGACCCAAACCTACATTCTTCCATTTTTAAAAAAAGCATCTTTTACTGTCCTGCAGGACTCCCTCTGGAGCAAAGAGCAGTCCAAACACAGTCTAGCAGGACTTTCTCTGGAGCTGTTGAAATCTCCCTGAAGAATCCTACGGGACCAACAGGGTGAATTTTTTTATTCCCTCTAGGATCTCCCAAAAGGGTCTGAGGGTGAGGACACCCCTATCTGCCCTCTACTACCTCCTTTCTTTCTACGTTTGAGGTCACGGGCACTGAGTCCCCATGTCCTGTAATAGCAGTATGTGATGGAGCGCAAGGATCTGGGAAAGACTGGAGGTACCCCGGGGGTACTTCTCAGCCTGCCGGTGTAGAGGTCAAACCTCTACGTCATGCCGACTCTGGGGATGAAGAGGCAACGCCACAACAAATAGAAAGACGCCAGCAAGGAAACGGGTTGAGAAGACACGCGGGCGGGTGGCAGAGACACGGACAAGGGCAGAGACGCAGACCAGGGAAGAGACAGTGGAAAAAGGAGAAGACGGTGATGCGGAAGCAGAGGAGGAATGCAAACGGTCGAAAGGAGCAGAAGGAAGGTGACCGAAGAGAGACGACCACAACGGAGGGCCTTGGCGTCCGACGGCAGGGAACACCACATTGGAACATGCCTCAAGACAACTGAGGGAGAGACTGTGTGAAGGAGCCGGCTAGTTCCAGAAGGAGTACGAACTGGGGAGGGGGTGGGAAGGTTAAAAGGGGCACTAAAAGTGGGGAGCACTGATTTTTTCAAATATTTACTAGAAGACCCACGAAAAAATCACTGACAGATGGAGAAACAAAAAAAACTAACGAAAGGCACTGGGTGAAAGGAACCACAATACTAAAATTAAGAGAAAGAAAATGTTAAAGAAAAAAGGAAGGTATATGAAAGGCAGTGGGATAGAGAGCAAGGGCGTCAGAAAGGGAATAGTGAAGAGCCATCTGGATACTAACAGACTCAAGGGAGAAAAAGGCAAAGGAGAAACAAGAAAATAAAAACAAAGACAGAAACAAGGGGAAAAGAAAAGCCAGACGGGAAAGAACAATACCTCCCAGATCGTCATACGTATCTTTTCTAAAACGGGCTTCTTGTTTTTCTCTCCCTCTCCCGGTGGACGATCTCCTGGGTCCCTGAGGCGGCAACCTGTAACCAGAAAGAAAAGACAATAAGGAACAGGAAAGAAGAAAAAGAAGAATACAGTCTACAGACATCCTCAGACAGATGGCCTTGTAGAACGTTATAATAAAACCATCAAGAATCTCCTACGGAAAACATAAACGATTCCGTTAGGAATTGGGATAAAAAATAACCCTTGGTATTGTATGCCATACGTACACATGTGCAGTCTTCCACTGGACATAGTCCTTTTGAACTCCTGTATGGAAGACAACCCCAGACAATGTTAGAAATGATGGCTGAGCAGTGAGATGAAACAGGGGAAGAGATAAAAGACATACTCACCTATACTAGCGAATTAAAAGACAGCTTACATACAGAATGGGAGGACGTCCATACCCAACTAAAAGAGACCCAGACGAGACAAAAGGCTCTGTATGATACTAGAAGTAAGACCCGTGATCTAACTATAGGACAAACAGTGTTAATACTCCTGCCTACGACTGAGAATAAATTGTTGGCCCATTGGCAGGGACCGTATACCGTCCTTGAGAAAATAACCCCAGTTACATATAGGTTCGAAATACTGGTAGGATCAGATAAAAGTCAAATATATCACATTAACCTGTTGAAGATGTGGTATGAGAAACAAGAACATAATGTAGATTTATATGTTACTACCTGTCCAGAGTCAGAGACACCAGCATTCCCTACCCCTCCTGAGTCCAAACAAAAAAGCAAGCCCCACTTTGGTACTAACCTTGGCCCGTGGCTGGCAGCGTGAAAGGTCTTGTGCATATCATGTATGAAAGGTGTGTGAATGGACTGTAAAGCGGTTGGTGCCTTGCCGTGGCTTTACAGCTCACGAGCTGTGAGTCATTGGTTCAGTTTTTTGGCCTTTCAGTTATTAAGAGTGCATTTCACTTTTGTGAAATCTCTTGTTAATAAAATTTTATCTACTGAACCATCACTCACCCTCGTGCCAAATCCAAGCAGTATGTGTGGTAAAAATAAAAAAAACCTGCTCCGCTGTAATCAGGCGTCGCAGCACACCTGTGACACGCTAGGTGTCTCAGGTGGGACCCCGATGATGAAGCATGCCACCAACCTGGTTGGTGGGTGAGGGGTCTTTTTCACATAACCTAAGTGCGTTTCTTATCACAGTTTTAATGTTTGGCACATCACAGATGTATGTGGACACATCAAAATGATATATTACAAAACTACCTGTGTTTGGGGGCAAGGGGCACCTATGTTTTTGGTCCTGGGTGCGGCCTTCATATAGGGAAACCTACTAAACCCAGACAGTTGTTAAAACTAGACACCCCAGGGAGTCCAGGGAGGTGTGGCTTGCGTGGATCCACCAACATTTTCTTACCCAGACTCCTCTGTAAACCTCACAATTTGCTTAAAAAAAGCATATTTTCCTGACTTTTCTTTGTACGATCACCGCTCCAGCACAAAATTCCTACTCCCCAGCGTTCCCCTCAGTCTCCCAAGTAAAATGAAACCTCACTTGTGTGGGTCCCCAAAGCAGAGTTAGCCTAAAGATGTGTAAAAGAAGAATATGTGCTTATCAACTCGCTGTGCTATCCCCATAATCTCTACAAGTTTGTGGCTTTTTTCTGTTGCAGGCACCTGGCCCATCCACACAAGTGAGGTATCATTTTTATCGGGAGACTTGGGGGAACGCTGGGTGGAAGGAAATGTGTGGCTCCTCTCAGATTCCAGAACTTTCTGTCACCGAAATGTGAGGAAAACTTGTTTTTTAGCCAAATTTTGAGGTTTGCAAAGGATTCTGGGTAACAGAACCAGGGGAGAGCCCCACAAGTCACCCCATCTTTGATTCCCCTAGGTCTCTAGTTTAAAAAAATGCACAGGTTCGGTAGGTTTCCCTAGGTGCCGGCTGAGCTAGAGGCCAACATCTACAGGTAGGCCCTTTGTAAAAAACACCTCTGTTTTCTGTAGAAAAATGTTATGTGTCCACGTTGTGTTTTGGGGCATTTCCTGTCGCGGGCGCTAGGCCTACCCACACAAGTGAGGTATCAATTTTATCGGGAGACTTGGGGGAATGCTGGGTGGAAGGAAATTTGTGGCTCCTCTCAGATTCCAGAACTCTCTATCAATGAAATGTGAGGAAAACAAGGTTTTTTAGCCACATTTTGAGGTTTGCAAAGGATTCTGGGTAACAGAACCTGGTGAGAGCCCCACAAGTCACCCCATCTTGGATTCCCCTGCCGGCTGAGATAGAGGCCAAAATCTACAAGTAGGCACTTTGCAAAAAACACCTCTGTTTTCTGTAGAAAAATGTGATGTGTCCACGTTGTGTTTTGGGGCATTTCCTGTAGCGGAAGCTAGGCCTACCCACACAAGTGAGGTATCATTTTTATCGGGAGACTTGGGGGAACCCTGGGTGGATGGACATTTGTGGCTCCTCTCAGATTCCAGAACTTTCTGTCACCGAAATGTGAGGAAAATGTGATTTTTTAGCCAAATTTTGAGGTTTGCAAAGGAATCTGGGTAACAGAACCTGGTGAGAGCCCCACAAGTCACCCCATCTTGGATTCCCCTAGGTCTCTAGTTTTTAAAAATGCACAGGTTTGGTAGGTTTCCCTAGGTGCCGGCTGAGCTAGAGTCCAAAATCTACAGGTAGGCACTTTGAAAAAAACACCTCTATTTTCTGTAGAAAAATATGATGTGTCCACGTTGTGTTTTGGGGTATTTCCTGTCACGGGCGCTAGACCTACCCACACAAGTGAGGTATAATTTTTATCTGGAGACTTGGGGGAACATAGAATAGCAAAACAAGTGTTATTGCCCCTTGTCTTTCTCTACATTTTTTCCTTCCAAATATAAGAGAGTGTGTAAAAAGACGTCTATTTGAGAAATACCCTGTAATTCACATGCCAGTATGCGCACCCCGGAATTCAGAGATGTGCAAATAACCACTGCTCCTCAACACCTTATCTTATGCCCATTTTGGAAATACAAAGGTTTTCTTGATAACTATTTTTCACTCTTTATATTTCAGCAAATGAATTGCTGTATACCGGGTATAGAATGAAAACCCACTGCAGGGTGCAGCTCATTTATTGGCTCTGGGTACCTAGGGTTCTTTTTTTTAAATATGTTTTTATTAACTGTTTGCTGTTTTACATATGTAGGTCAATTTACAGTAACATTTTGTCCTTGTTGTACATTTCTACTAACTGATCTGCACCTCTGTTCTGCTTTGCTTTCAATGTGTTTCACAATTACCTATTCATTTCAGTAATTTGTATAATATTTATACAACATTGTTTCCATCTCTTAATCACTCCGTTTTTATGGTGTCAGTTCTTACAGTACCCTTTGTTACTTTTTATATTAATGACCTTATAACAGACTTAACTCCACTACAAACTGTATATAAACTTATTGGCTTATGTGGGTGGATCTGCGTCGATTCTAAAGGGGAGGGTTGTCATGTAGTTTCATGTTATGTGGGATTGGCCTATATTCCGCTACCCCACCCTCCTCTATTCTTTTGTTATTGTGTCCTATCCCCCGCAGTCTCTCTCCCTGCGTCCGGCCTGGCGGGGCGCCTAGTGTTCCTCCCGTCATGGTTCCAGAAACCTTCCCCCTACCAGCATAACTGTTGGGCCCTTCGGCTAGTTCATCCCACCCCCTCAGGTGCTATCGGCCCCTTTGTTAGGTCGTCCCAGTTTGTCACTAGGTTTTCCCACTCCGAGGCGATGGGGGTCTGGCGAACTCCCCTGGCCTCCTCAGCCTTAAGGACCTGTAGCTCAGCTCTGGACCATCTTGTGACATTGATTCTCCATTCCGTCAGTGAGGGGGGTGCAGTAGACTTCCAACCCTTCGTAATCAGTCTTTTATAGAGGGCTAGGGACAGGTCAAGAAAACGACCCCCAACCCTGCTCCATCTGGCGCTGGCTCTAAGGCCCAATAGGCATATGTCAGGGGTTGGCCGGAGCTCCGTCCTGAACAGCTCCGTAAGGGTCGCCATCATCGCGCCCCAACCCCTCTGGAGTGTCGTGCATCCCCACATCATATGATCAAAGTCGGGCTCACCGTCTCCACATCTGGGGCATGTCCTGGGCACCCCCCCATATATGCGGTGCAGCCTTTGAGGGGTGAGGTATGTTCTGTGTAGATAGTTGTATTGGATGTACCTCAGCCTCGTGTTGCGTGAGATCACCCTAGGGTAAGCTAGTGCTCTGTTCCACTCTGACTCGGACATATCCCGCCCAATAGTCTTCACCCATTTTTCTCTTAGGGATTGCAGGGGGTCTACGGCTGCCTCTATTTGGGCTCGGTATATTTTTGCAATCAAGTGGGGTTCCTCTCCTGCTGTCAGCAAGAGGTGCAACACCCTGTGGGCAGCGGGTTCTGCGTTGATTGTGTCCCAATGCCCCTTCAGGGTGTGCACCAGCCTCCCGAAGAGTAAAAATTGTCCTTGTGGCACTCCCCCACCTGCTACATCCGCAAAGCTCCTCAGCACCCCCTCCCTGAATTGCCCCCCCACTGTCACTATCCCTGCTCTCGTCCATGGTCCCAATCCTAGTCCCCCTTGCTCTCCCGCACCCGTGTCCAGAGCGACAGCCGCTAGTGGCAAAGCGGGAGAGTACGGTGGCCCCACCCCAGTCCTCCTCTCGCACTTTTTCCAGCATTTCATCGCCACATTGTACATTATGTTGTCTCTAATGGGGGCAATCTTCCTGCCCGCCATATTTGCTGCTATCCGAGCTGTATCAATTTCACTGTGTGCGGTAGCCAGGTCCAGCCGTCCTATACCCGCCAGCCAGCCGGCCACCCATTGTAACTGGGATGCCAGGTAATAAGCCTCAAAGTCTGGGGCACCCAGACTCCCCAACCGTGTCGGTCTGCAGATGGTCGAGAGCGCCGTTCTTCTGCGGCCCTCATCCCATATCAGTTCTCTGAGCAGGGCGTTCAACTCTCGGAACCATGCAGAGGGGACCTGTAGTGGTAAGTTAGCAAAGTAGTAGAGGAGGCGTGGAAGCATGACCATTTTTGAGAGCGCCACTCTGGCCATGATTGTTAGTTTTAATGATCTCCAGAACCCCACCGAGGAGCGCAGGGATCTGAGTGTCTTACCAAGATTACCGTCCCTAAGGTCGCTCAATTCGTGAAATATTTGTATGCCCAGGTATTTAAATGTCCGTGGGGCCCAATTTACGTCAGTTGGGCACGCATCAGGGCGCGCGCTGTCTGGCATCAAGGGGAACACATATGTCTTCCTCCGATTAAGCCGGAGTCCAGATAGGCCCCCGAAGTCTTCCAATATCCCCAGTGCCCACATGAGTCCTCTTGACCCGTCCCTCAGGTAGATAAGTATATCATCTGCATACAGAGAAACTATATGCTCAGTCGGACCCCAAACGATTCCCTTACCCATGCCTTCACACCGCAGCTGCGATGCCAGGGGCTCAATTGCCAGGGCAAACAATAGTGGGGATAAGGGGCAGCCCTGCCTAGTTCCCCTGTATACTGGGTATGCACTGGAGATCGTCCTTCCGGTTTTTACTCTTGCTAGTGGGGATGAGTACAGCAAGTCCACCCATTGCACCCACTCCTCCCCCAGCCCCATTTTAAGCATCACAGTCCTTAAATAGTCCCACCTGATTGAGTCGAAGGCCTTCTTGAAGTCCACCGCGAGTAAGGCCCCCTCTGACGGCCTCAGGTCCCTGGGCATGTGCAAAATCGTGAAAACCCGTCTCAGGTTCAGGGAGGTACTACGGCCGGGGACAAAGCCGTTCTGGTCCGCGTGCACTAACTTGGTCATAAGGGGGAGTAACCGAGCAGCCATTATCTTGCTAAGAATTTTGAAGTCACTGTTTAACATTGATAAGGGCCTAAAATCAGTTACCGAAGCTTCCCTGTCTTTTGTCTTGGGGAGCGGCACCACTAGAGCCTCCCGCATTGTGCACGGTAGCTCTCCGTATTGCAGTGCCTCCGCATACATCCCTGTCAATTGGGGAGCCAGCAGCGATTTGTATTTTTTATAAAAATCCATGGGGAGACCGTCTGTTCCTGGGGTCTTTCCAGGTGCTAACTGCGCTATTGCTTCGTTTACTTCATCCACCGATACTGGTCCCCCCAGGCTGTCTCTCTCCTCTACACTCAGTGTTGGTAGTGGAGTTTGCTGTAAGTACCTATCAAAAGACTCCGTCTGCAGTTCGCTGGGTTTCCCGTACAACTGCGTATAGTACTCCCTGAATGCGTCATTTATGGGGCCCGGCCTGAGCCTGCGGGATCCCTCCCCATCTATCACACATGTGATAGGCTCACTCTGCCCCCCCGGGCGGACCAGCCATGCCAGCAGTCTCCCCGATCTGCCCTCTTCCGCCTGCAGGGATGCTAAGTATTTTTGCCTATTGTGGCACCGGAGCTGCTCTTCAATGCGGGAGTGCTCTCTGCGGGCGCGGTTATATTCTTCATTCTCCTGAGCTGTCTTACCCTGTCCTAGCTCCCCCTCGTGCATGTCCTTCTCCAGGGCATTCAGTTCCTTTTCAAGTGTGCGCCTCACCCCCACCGACTGCCCCAAACAGAAGCCCCTCGTCACCACTTTGAGTGCCTCCCATTCCAAGGCCCTGGAGGGGGTGGACCCACTGTTCGTCTCAATATATTCTGCCAGGTGACCACGTAGGGCCTCTCTGTACGCCTGGTCCTCAAGTGCTGAGGGAGAGAGTCTCCATGACGGTATGGGGGGTCTATCCTCCGACACCCTCATCGTTATTAGCAAGGGATTATGGTCAGACAAGGTGCGGGCTAAGTATTCCGAGCGTGTCATATTATTTATCAGGCCTGCCGTACAGACTACTCTGTCAATTCTTGTGTGCACTCGGTGGAGACCCGAGTAGTATGAGTAGTCTCTGGCAGTTGGGTGATGCATTCGCCAGATGTCCGACAACCCCCACGTGTCCAGCCATTCGCTCAACCTTTTGGCTGTTTTAATTGTCGCAGCCCCCTGTAGAGGCGTGGTGGACCTGTCCATATTAGTGTCTAGCACTGCGTTAAAATCCCCCCCTACTAATAGTTCTCCGGCACTTTGGCGTGTGAGCTGTCTCGATAGACTCGACATGAAGGGAACCTGGTCTTGGTTGGGGGCATAAATGCAGCTTAAGACTATCGGTATACCCTGTAGCCTCCCTTCTAATATCACAAATCTTCCCTCACGATCTATGTTGGAAGAGGTCACTGTGAAGGGGACCCCCGCTCTGATCCATACTAATGCACCTCTGGCGTAGGCTGAGTATTCCGATGCAAACACCTGCCCCCTCCACCTTCGTCTTAGCTTCTCTCCCTCTCCAGGCGCCAAGTGAGTTTCCTGCAGTAATGCCACCTGTACCCCCCTTCTCTTTAAGTAAGAGAGTATTTTGTGCCTTTTAGCTGGTGTGCCCATCCCCTTAACGTTCCAGGTCAATAAGTTGTAATCAGCCATTTCATGATAACAGTCTGGTGACAATGTCCCCGCTTCTCCCAAGCCTCTGAGTTATTTTCCCACGTATTCATGTCTTTGCCATGGTCTAATTCCGCCACCCACTTTGCCATATTAACTCGTAACTGTGTATCCCAACTCCCGATCCCCAGGGCACCTCTTAACCTGTGGGCTGCCCAGAAAACTATGCAACCGTGCAACTTGTTCAATCTCTTATCAGCAGTTCTCGCCATTCTATTGAATAGGCGAGGTTCTGGTCCGGGGGTGGCCAAGTCCGGAGGGGCCGCTATTTCACATGACTTGTCCTGTCTCCGGCACCTTCCGCAGGCCCAGGCTAGCCAAGCTCGTCAGACGTTTGTGGGGTCACCTTCGGGGCTCGGGCCGAATGCTCCAGGTCTCCCGCAGAGGACACCAATGTGTCATCCGTTTCATTCCCAGAACCTTCCTGGGGGGATGCCTCACCACCCATGCGTGCCGCTGCTTCCAGTGCTTCCTTCCTGCCTTTCTCTTTCTGTGTTTGCGTAGGTGCCAGTCGTCTACGATCTTTGGACTTCCTTCCCTTCAGAGCTCGGCGAGCCCTGCCCTCAGTCGGGCCCTCTCCTGTGGAACCTCCCGCTTGGGAGCTGTGTGTCTCCAGCCATTCCCATGCCTCCTCAGGGGATTGAAGGAACGTTGTTTTCCCTTCCAGCATCACTCTTAATCTGGCTGGGTAAAGTAGCGAGTACTGGATTCCTTCTTCCCTTAGGGCTCTCTTGACTGTCAGAAACAAAGATCGCTTATTTTGTACCTCCAGGGTGAAGTCCGGGAATAGTGTCACCTCCCCATTTGCGACTTTAAATGGGCCCGATTCCCTGGCCCTCTGCAGGAGAGTGTCCCTGTCTCTGTAATGTAAGAGTTTAGCTATCACAGCCCGGGGAGGGTACCTAGGGTTCTTGATGAACCTACAAGCCCTATATATCCCCGCAACCAGAAGAGTCCAGCAGATGTAACGGTATATTGCTTTAAAAAATCTGACATTGCAGAAAAAAGTTACAGAGTGAAACGTAGAGAACAATTGCTGTTTTTTCACCTCAATTTCAATATTTATTTATTTCAGTTGTTATTTTCTGTAGGAAACCCTTGTAGGATATACACAAATTACCCCTTGCTGAATTCAGAATTGTGTCTACTTTTCAGAAATGTTTAGGTTTCTGAGATCCAGCATTGTTTTCATGCCCATTTCTGTCACTGACTGGAAGGAGGCTGAAAGCACAAAAAAGCGTAAAAATGGGGTATGACCCAGTAAAATGCCAAAATTGTGTTGAAAAATTGGGTTTTCTGATTCAAGTCTGCCTGTTCCTGAATGCTGGGAAGCTGGTGATTTTAGCACTGCAAACCCTTTGTTGATGACATTTTCAGGGAAAAAACCACGAGCCTTCTTCTGCAGCCCCTTTTTCCCATTTCTTTTAAAAAAATGATTTTGGCTATTTTCTTGGCCTCCTTCAGGGGAACCCACAAAGCCTGGGTACCTCTAGAATCCCTAGGATGTTGGGAAAAAAAGGATGATAATTTGGCGTGGGTAGCTTAAGTGGATAAAAAGTTATGAGGGCCTAAGCGAGAACTATTCCAAATAGGCAAAAAAAGGCCTGGCACAGGACGGGGAAAAGGCCTGGCAGCGATGGGGTTAAAGCTTACTTACCACTAAAGAGGCTGCTTCATGTATAGTTTTAAAATATAATTTTTTGAAAATAGACTCTGATGACCAATCCGCAGCATTCATAATGTCTTCTCACCTGCCACCCTCCTGGATGGCCTTGGAGGCCATGGCACCCCGAGTGGAATGTGCCCCAAAAACCCATTCGTTGATACCCGCGTCTGTCAAGATCCATCTGATTCACCTGGCTATCGAAGAAGAGGAAACTGCCTTATAAGGTTTCTTCAGCGAAATCAACAATTGGCGTTTTCCAGGAGGTCGAAGTCAAGCCGTCACCTCTTCATAAACCTTTAAACATCTTACCACACATAATTTAGGTGCATGGGGAAAAGCGGGATAGGTTACCGACCTGATATTACATCTAGTCCTCCTAGAAACGGTGAAAGTTACCCCTTCTTGGGAAAACACTCTAGCCAAGAGGTCCAGGGCCCTAACATCCGACACCCTTTTGCACGATATAAGACACAATAACATAGCAAGCTTAGCTGACAGCTCCTTCCTTGAAAGATACTGATTATCCTGACACAAGGATAACAGTCGAAGAACATGATTGACGTCCCACAACTCCGAATACCTGGGTTTCGGAGGTTTGGAAGTCTGATACCTTTAAGTAAATTACATACCCAAGGGTGCTCTCCAACCGGACGATTGTGCAGAGGGGGATGGCCTGCCGAGATGGCTGATCTAAAGGAATTTACGAAGCAATAAGAGAAGCCAGACTCCGCCAGCTCCGCAAGAAAATTTAGGATAGCCGTAATCTGGGCCCCCTTGTGATCGGTATGTCTGTCCACACACCAACAAGCCCATCTATTCCATGCGGACCTGTACCGCTTACATGTTCCTGGAGCCCATGTCTGTGCAATGAATTTCTTAGCATCCTGTGAAAGCCGGCAGGCCTGCCAGAGAGTCTGGAAATCTTCCAAGCCACTAGAGAGAGGTGGCCTTGAAGGACCAGGGGGTGAAAGTGCCCGGCAGGGTCCTGGAGAATTGCGGGAGAGTCCGGGAGGCGAATCGGAAAGTCTCACAAGAGTTCCAGAAGCGACGGGAACCACGCCTGGGACCTCCAAAGAGGGGTTTCAGAACCACCGTTGCGTCCTGACGATGTACCTGGGCTGATACTCTCGGAATCAGAAGGAACGGAGGAAACGCATACCCTTGATACGGTCCCAATCTCGCAAGAACGCGTCCACCGCCGCTGCCCCAGGGTCCGGGCGCCAGCTGAAATACGTCTGTAGTTGAGTGTTCCATCTGGACTCAAATAGATCCACTGAACAAGGACCCCAGCGTCCCATGATCGCTTGAAAAACGACTTGGTCCAGCTGCCAAATGCTGGAATCCACCAGAAATCTGGAATTCCAGTCCGCCAGAGTGTTCTGGGAACCGGGAAGATACTCCGCTGTCACCGAGATCTGATGCTGAAGGCAGAAGTGTCAAAAATCCTTTGCCAACTCCGCCAGGGCTTTTGAGCGTGTGCCCCCTAGGCGATTTATGTACTGTACTGCCCATACATTGTCCACCTGAAGAAGAACCACACAGGAGATCTTGTCCTGAGTCAGAAACCTGATCGCAAAGGAACCCGCCAGGAGTTCCACACAGTTGATATGCATACTGAGCTCCTTTAGGGGTCCATCGTCCCCCGAACGAGACATCTCTGCATTGGGCTCCCTATCCCTGGCGACTGGGGTCCGACTCCATGACAAGGTCCGGAGAGGCTCCGAAAATGCCCTGCCATGTAGTCTAGGCACCATTGAAGTTCCGTTCTCGCCTCCTGGGAAAGGGAAACGAGTTTGGAATACGTTAACCTGCGTCAAAGGTGATAGGCCTTTGGGCGCTGGAGAGCCCTGTAGATAAGGGGGCCATGAAAGATGGCCTGAATCGATGAGGAGAGCAGTCCCACTACTCCGGCCAATTGCCTTATCCTGTTGCGTCTTAGATCCTTCCTTAATTCCTTCTTGATCTTGGAAATCTTCTGGCTCGGGAGACTGAGGGATGCAGACTGGGAATCTATGAGAAACCCCAGAAAAATCATTGACTGCGAGGGCAGAAGCTCTGATTTCTGTTGGTTGATCACAAACCCCAAATCCTGTAGGAGTACAATAGTCGTGCTTGCATTGGATATAAGTTGGAACCTGGACTGATCCATGAGGAGGAGATTGTCCAATTAAATGATTAGGCGGATCGCTCGAGAGCGAAGGAATTCCACCACTGGTCAGAGTAGTTTGGTAAAGCACCACGATGCTGACGACAGTCCGAAAGGGAGAGAGGTGAATTCCAACACCTGATCCCTCCACAGAAATTGAAGGAACCTGCGATGAGGGGGAATAATTGGAACCGTCAGGTAAGCATCCTTGAGGTCCAGACGGACCATCCAATCTCCCCGTAACAGGAGATCCCTGAGCATGTGAATACCCTCCATTTTGAAGTGTCTGTAGATCACCCACTCGTTGAATGATCGGAGATTGATGACCAGGCGAAAGCCCTGGTCCTTCTTTTCTACAAGAAAAAGATAGTTCACAAACCCCCTAGGATGGAGGACAGACTTGCATATGGCACCTTTCCAAAGAAGGTCTTGGACCTCCGAGTCTATAAGAGCGGAATCCGCTGCTGAAAAAATTAAGGGTCTTGGAAGACTCTCCTGAATCGGAGTTCCCCAGAATTCAATGTGAAACCCTGTCACCATCTGCAACACCCAGGCATCGGAGGTTATTTGAGCCCAATTGTGCTTGAATAAGTGTAACCTCCCTTCAATTTTTTGAGGGGAAGAAGGGGTAATCCTTACCAGAAGGACCTCCTGGAGCGTTAGCTCCTCCCCGGGCGATCCTGCTTGCTTTGCCTTTCCCTCTGCCTCGATTGGGAAAGAAGGCTCCTTGGCGACCGTCTCGCCATCTTTTATTTCTGTAGGAGATGGGGCCTTGTTGATACGGGTGGCCGGAGGAGCGACCCCTGCCTCGTCCGGCCCCTCCAAAAACCTTGCCCGGGAACATCTTCCTGATAGAAGATTGTGCCTTGTCCAGTGCAGAAAAAGTGGCGACGAATTTGTCCAACTTCTTTACGAACGGATTGCCGAATAAATTACCCTGGGCGACCGCCCCCTGCCTCCGAGCTAGACAGCTCCCCCAATTTGGAGTCTATCTTAATAAGTAAAGACTGGCACCTCTCGGCCAACATGGCGCAGTTAGCATTGCCCAGGAGACAAACAGCCCTCTGGGCCAACCCGGCTACGATATCCGTTGGTAGGGGGGTGACAGATTGTTTTGCACGTTCAGCCAGTTGAATGATCTGTGTTAGGGGACCTAACACGTCAAGGAGCTTGTCCTGGCATGCCCTCCATGACCGGTCAATACCCTTCTTGGGGTCCTTGGTGTACTTCGCAAAGAAAGTACACATCTTCGGATCTATATCCGGATTAGCTGCTACTCTATCAGGAAAGGTAGGCCGTGGCATTCTGCCTTCAGGCACCTCCTTGTCGAGAGGCTGACGAATCTTACTAGCCATGTATTCGGCTACCTTCTGGTCCGGCCGCCACTCGGATGATCGAGGGTGATAAATCCCCTCAGGTTCAAACATATTGGAGCCGGAGTTATCCTGCTCCTGTGGATCTGGCAGAGAGGCGCCAGGGGCAGCCAGAGTCTTGATCCTCCACAGAGGAGGAATCCCCATGAGAGTCTTACGTGATGCGTTTGGGTGATCCCTCAGGGCCTACTATGTGGTGAAGCTTTTCACCGGTCGCTCCGGGTAGACAACACCCCCGGAAGGGTGTGCGCTTATGCGCGTGCGCACTCCTATCGAAGACACTGGTGAGGCCCACAAAATCTTCTAGGTGCCCTGTGTCGCGCGTGCGTGATTTATTGGGAGCTGGTATCTTGGAAGTCCTAAACTCAGCCCCTGTCCCCCCAAATATGCCTGACCCTTTGGACACCTGCTCCGCAAGCTGTGCCACGCTCTCCTTAATAGGGGCTAGAGCCTGGGAGATAGCCTGCAAGAGCAACACATCTACCCCAGGAGGTAGAATGCGTTGTGAAGGGCCTTCTCCTGGGGACATGCTGGGGTAAGAATCATGATTCATGATCCTGCGCGGACTGCATCATGGGACTCAGGGGAAAAAACCTCAACAGAAGAACACCCTAAAATAGTAATAAGGGTAGCCTCCCCACAATCCTGTCAACAAACGGCAAATTATTTATAAGCCAAGACTTGAAAACGCACCCACAGGGTCGCGATGTGGGTAGCAACCGTTACCATTCTTACCGCAATGGGAGTCAGTCAACTGCAAAACGTGGTGCATTTGTGTGGGTTGGAGGGGTTAACAAGAGCCTAGGCTCAATAACCCCTATTGCGCCGTAAATCAGAGCGCCGAGCGCAACGTGACTCGAGCGCTCGAAAACCGTGCTGATTGTAGCACAGCGGCGCAAGAGAGCGCCCTCTGGAGGGCCCAACTCATCACCGCCTGTAGAATCTGCTCTTGGGCAAAGAAAGCCTGCTGCACTCACAGTACGCATCCTTAGAGACGAATGAAAAGCACACACTGCAATTCAGAAACGAACATGCAACAACACTCTGAATTTAAACAATTGTAGAAAAAACAAGCACTTAGATGCAGTAAAGGGCAAACTTAACTGACACTGGCAGCAGTGGCAGTGTTGCCAGATTTTAAAAGCCTTCTATAGCCCAAAGCTGTTGAACGACCAGCCCAAAGTAAGCCCAAATGAACCGGTCCCAGCCCAAAATGTAGCCCAAACTTTTAACACTGAACTAATGCAATCGTACGCTGAAGCAAACATTTTAAAGCATAAATCTAATTTCTATTGTAAGCAAATATGTGAAACTCACAGTGCCTAGATTATTCATTGCATTACACACTAAAAATGGAAATAAACATGGAAAAATGGCCACTCACTTCTTATGATGAGCAGCAAATTGGAACAAGTAGTAAATCTGGACTAGGTGAGAGAAGTAAATCTTTGATTATGTGCACAGCAATCCTTCTTTGACAAACCTTTTGACATTGAAGCCTGTAGCAGCTACTTTATTTTCTTTTGTTTGGAGACAGAAAGATAAACATCGCTTTGATCAAGTTCACAGCAGTCCTTTTGACACCAGTTTTGGCATTGGAGCCCTTTGTAGCAGGCAGATCATTTTCCTTTGGTTGCAGACATTAGCTCTGTCATTAACCTATGATAATCAACACCCCCCCAAATGGATTCAAAGCACAACCTTTGTTCTTTTCACTGCCTTTCAGATGCACACGGTAGAGAAAGGTGAAATGCAAGTAGCCATATAGCATTCCCAGTGTGTATCTGCAGTCTGCCCTACTACTGTTCTACTTTCTGGACTTTTCATTAAATGGACAGAAGACCAACATTTCACTCATTTCCTGCCTCATTCAGATGTACTCAGGCACTACCCCTACATTTGTTTTAGCGGGCTACCTCTACCCTGGACAGTGGAGGTCAACAGGGCCCTGCAGAAAAATACATCCTTGTGTGAGGTGAAAAAGGCTGTTTGTATGAGGCGATAGACACCCTTCTGCAAATTGCTACCAGAGGCCAGAACAGTGACCCAAACTCCGTGAACTTGAACTTAAATTATTTGTAAAGGCTAGTGTTTTGTGTCAAATGCAAGCAATGGCTACGCTGAGCAGAGCATGACTACAAGTGATGTCAATAATTTAGGCACTAAGATCACGAACAGAACCATGCAGTGAGGCTGAGCACTGACCATGTACCCTCATTTCGCTCAGCTCAGCCAATGAGACCACATTTGTGCTTGCACTGCCTGCAACTGGAGTGAAATAAATGAATAAATTAGCTGAGCACACAGCTCAAAAAGCATTAAAAAAATTATGAGAACAGTGATGCTGCATGCAATGGGGCGGGGTTAAACGTGTGGCTATAAAAAAACCAATATATTCTCTTTCAGGTAGCCACATACATAACTCATGCCTTAAAATAAAAAATAAAGTTAAGTTAATCACTGTATATTATGAAATCTCTATTAGTTAATGCACTGAAAGGTCTGTGTATAACCAAAAAGCCACAGAATGAAATCTTCACTGCTGCAATGGAGAATTGTGTGTTGTGCAAATGTAAGTCATTAGGTTAAACTTGCACTACTGGCTGTATAAGATAGACTGCTACCAAACGTGCAAAAAGGTTTCAAATAAAATGGTTTAAGTAATACCCAAACTGAATGATTTATTTTTATTTAACTGCCCTGCAAAGCACGCACTGCGCAGCTGGTAACCCCCTTGCATTACGAGTTGAAAATAATAACTCTTTGTCATCACCAACCTTCATGTGATTCCATCCAGTGCTTAATTTGTGCTTGTTGTTCCTGGTGCACCGGCACTTATTTTTGAAAAGGACAGCACTCTTTTTTCCTGCCTCAAGCATTTACTGCGAGCAAAAGACACATATGTGAAAGACGGAGGAATGCAAAAATGAAAAAGGGCATCGGAAAGGGAGAGAGCAAAAAGCTGTAGGAGTGAGGTGAAATGGCTTAAAATGGACTAAAAAGGCCCAACATGGCTTCAGGATTACGCTGTCCTAGTATTCCGTGTTTGCACATTTAATTGCAGCAGCCGCGTGTTTAAGACGAGAGCTTTGAACACAGCACGTTTTTATTTACAAATTAAGCACTGGCTATGCCACTCATTCTTATTCAAGCCTGCCATGCTTTAGATCCTATGCACTCTCAATCCACAATTAGCCCCTGAATATTAAAAATAAGGAATACATCTACTCACAACAAGTCACAAAGGCAGAAATTTGAGGGCACTTACCTTGCCTTCCGCAGCTGTGCACCAACCGGCCGCACGTCAGTGTAGTAGGTAGCACCTACACAACAGGAAGGGGCTAGGGGGATGTCT
Source organism: Pleurodeles waltl (assembly GCF_031143425.1). NCBI lineage: Eukaryota > Metazoa > Chordata > Amphibia > Caudata > Salamandridae > Pleurodeles > Pleurodeles waltl. The sequence continues at coordinate 78,481,056 of NC_090443.1, read as the reverse complement.
CCCCTCTCCCGGGCCCCAATCTCGCACTCTGAAGCTGGCTTTAATTCGGGGTCCACTCCAAGAGCACAACAAGAGAGACTTTTCTGGGGGGGGGGCACCACCACCACACCAGTGCAGGCTGAGGCACACAGCGGGGCCCAAGAGAAGAGCCACAGACACCACCACGTGCGCAGCAGCCAGTGAGTAACAGACAGTGCACAGTGCGCTGCGCACTCGCTGACGTCTGACTGACTGTGATGATCGCACGCAAGCAGGCATTTTAAAGAATGCCGCGGGTCAGGCCAATAATTTTTGGCTGGGCCGTCAATTGGTAGCGCTTTCGCGCGCTACTAGATTGACGGCCCAATCCCACCATCATAATGATCGCACTCAGTTTGTGCCACTCGTGGCTCAGAGGCTCTGTATGCGCAGCGCGCCACGCAGTCGCAGACTAGAGGCAGCAGCCTGCGCTGCCGCACAGACAGGCAGGCTCAGCCTCAGTGATGATGTCACTGGGGTGGGGCGGGCACCGGGCGGGCCTGGGGCAGTGCATGTCCGCTGCTGCTGTGCCGGCGGCGCCGCCTCGCAAACATTTTTCAGTACAGTGGGCTAATAATAGCCCAACAATTAGCCTCCCGCAATTGGGTTTTTTTCCCCGCACAAATGGGAAAAATATTGCCCATTTGTGAGGGAAATCGCCCAATCTGGCAACACTGAGCAGTGGATGACACACAAGGAACATTTATACACATAGTCGGAATGATGGCTGATTGGACATTGGTTGCTATGGAAAGTCCTCATGGGAGTTGTAGTTCTTGTAGTTTTTAATGACTTTTGAACTTGCTGTTAAATAAAAAGTGAAGAAAGATGTGCATAATCCTCACCGCTGGTCCTGACAGAATTGTGCCGAAAGTTTTTACACATAAACTAATGCAGAAACATTTTTGAAATTAATATAGTTTCCTCATATCTATTTGAACACGATTGTCCTGGGTAAGAGAAGGAAAACTCAACTATTTGAATATCATATACAAAGCGTTTAAAACAGCGTAAAATAATGAATATATCTCAAAACTGGAAATATCTAACATTGCAAAATAGAGAATTAATGAAACACCTTGCCTTTATTCTTAAACCTAACTTTCCGAATGTGGGGCCCGCTCAGTCTCCTAACTGAAAGATGGCGCAAACAGTGTCATTCCTTGTCCGTTGTCTATTTCCATGAAAGCCTTCAACCGAAATGCGTCAATCACCCAAAAAAACTTTCTTTTTCGAATGGCGACACCTTGCGTCTTTCGGCAACTTGGGCGGGTCTAGAGGGTGCTAAACAATTTTCGTTTCCGATTGGCCGAATCGGAAGTCCGTTGCTACGGAGAACCAATACGGGCTGTGCAGAAGTCGCGGAGGCTATGGCGGGACCCATGAAAATGGAAGCCGGGGCTTGGGCCTACTCTCGGCGCAGGGAGAGGCCAAGGATGGGGCTTCGGGCTCTTTCCTTGCTTCCAATGCTGCTTGTTTTCTGCGACTGGTGCAGCGCAGGTGAAGTGAGGGGCGTGGTGCAACCTGTTGGTTTACTAGTCATTCATGGTACTGTCTTTCTCTGTGAAACTGTACTCCTGTGGGAGGCGCTTGCACTGGAAGAACAGCGGCTATATGTTCTGGTGTGTGTTTTTTGTCATTTGTGTTTAGGGGGTTGTTACTGTACTATCCCATTCATTGAGATTTTAACTACATCGGAACCCGAATCTAGACTATCAGATATGAAATTATAGAGTTGTTTTTTTTTATCATTAGTACGTTACGGAAGAGGAAACAGTTGATTTAATGGAATACGTGGTTATAAAGAAAGGGAGGTACTTGTTTGCTGAGTCAAGTATGCTTAGCGTTTTCACGCTGCCCTGTTTTTCTTCAGGGGTATGGTGCGCGATGTAGAATTTACAATACAGTGGCAGGACGGTGGCTACTTTCCAAGTTTGGATTTCCTTTAAGCATGCCGTGACCGGTATTTACCCGGAAAGTAAAACTGCAAATTCCAAAACGCAGTTCTCTGTAGAGGGGACTGACTGAAATCTCTAGTTGACCGTTATTTTAGGCAATTCATGGTCCAAGTCAAGCCACGAAATTCATGGGTGCAGCGGCGAGCCAAAACCAGACGCTATGTAAAAAAAAAAATGTGGTGTGGAAATACTTGATAGATACCATTCCGAATTAAAAACGAGTTATTTCTTGAACACTTGTTTCCCGTTTTAGTACGTTAGAGTATATCACAGAACTGAAAATACAACTTTAAAAAAAATCTGAACACTTCGCCTACAGTTCTGACAACTCTGCCACGAGTGAACCTAGAGAGATGTCAGTTTGTTATTTGCACTTTATATGTGGCCAGTGAAGTTGCATGCAATAAGCATGACAGCAGATTTGGTGACTGCTTATAACATGTAAACAGAAAAAATGAAACTTAAGACATTTTTCTAAACTATTGTGAAACTTTACCATTTCTTTCATGCATCATTCAGTAAACCATATTGGATGCATGTTAACGGTAAAAAAGATTAATAATGGCCAGTCAATGTGCCACAATTAGGGGCATCATTACGGTCAACATGAAGATAAATTAGGGGCCACTTCCAAACAAAAAATTGTAAATACGACCCTGTAGGTATAATTCCTTGCATTGGTGCAGATTTACTACTTCCAGGAATTCACAAGACTGTAGATACAGCGCTGAAGACCGTACTACCATAGCAAGCTTCTGTGAATCCCATTTTCACTGGAGCAAAGAGCCCATGTATATTTGCGTATAAAAAAAACTGTATTGAGCAACTGGCGTCTCATTTTTCCCTACACATTCTTTTTCCTACATTGAAACCATTTTTACTTAAGCCATTGTTATGAGTACCTTTTTAACTTTTTACAGTGTGGGAGAAAGTGGGACAGAAATTGTGAATGCCCTTGAACATGTTAGTCCGTATACACCCAAACACTGACCATATATTCCAACCCAAACTACTACTACTACTCTGCCTGCTTCCAGTCTTTCTATGTAGCTATACAGAAATCCTTGCAAGAATATAAACCCTCATATGATACAAGCTGTAACAAAACCGAGAAGGGTGTTTATTATCGCAGCTCTGATATAGCAGAATTCTGCCATAACTTGTCACCTCATTGCATGTTACCAAAAGAAACAAGTGTCTTTTTAAAACATTTTTTTTAAACAAGGCAAGTAGATTAGTGAAGCATGCAGTTGCTTGCAAGTATGTATTTTGTGAAATTCCACACCACTGAACATAGCAACTTCTCAAAGCTGCAGTGAGGGCATGTTATCCAGGGGTGTGGAAGGTAATAAAATATCTCCTTGTCCGTGGGACAGGCTGCTTCATAAATCTACTTGTCCCTTCGGTGCCATGTAGTGTGGCAACAAATTATGGCAGCAATCTCATTATATATGAGCTCTGACATTAGTCTCTCTGATTATGCCATAATAGGGTTTAAATTCTAGCAATTTCTTTACATTTCCATCTTTTTGCAGATCTACATATTGGTGCAGGAGGTAGCGGTAAGCAAATGTTCAAGGGTTGGAACGCCCTTTTTAGTCTGTGCAAACATACTAACGTCCATGTTTTAACGACTTTCACCAGCTTTTCTGTAATCTTTTCCCATACTAGGAAAGGTTGGAAATTTACTCTTGACAAGGGCAGACGTAAAACCTCTTCCAGGGTTAGAAAAAAGTGGTTAGAGGTTAAGTGAACTTGTAAACACTCTACAGATTTTCACATGAGCAAATCTACATGCATAATTACTTGTGCTAAAATACAGTTCTCAAATATTTTCTAGGAGTACAATTTCTTTGTCTCCTGTAAATTCATGAAATATGGAAATCTGCACTAATGCAACGACCTATACCATGAGTGCACTTTTGTGACTTTCTTTAATAATTGGGCCCCTACTTAGGTCTGGCATTAACTAAGATATTTTGTTTTTTAGTACAGTTCTATCAATCTTGCTATCCATCAGCTGGCTTCACTGTGAATGATCACAATCTGCTCTTTCATTAGGAGCATATCGGCACAAAAAGTAGGTTTGGTCAATGCTAGGAACTACTGTGGCAGTGTGTGGTTTTGCTGTGTGACAGTGTTTGTTACTATAGTGAGGGCCCGGCAGCTCTCGGAACAATAACGTTTACAAAAGCCATGTCAAAACAAGGCACGCATTGACAAAACCATAAGCAGGGCCACTGGAATTAGGCGGCAGGAGAGAGTCATATTATTCATCAGGGTTGAGCAAATTAAGCGGCAACAAAAGCCAAACTATGTTGCATAATGCAGCACATTTTGGCATCTTTTTTAGCTTTTGCTGTTTTAAGGTTTGTGTGGTGACATCTGCTTTTTATAACTACTGTGGCTTTGATGTATTACATTTTAGTATTCTAATAGAAAGAGGAAAATAGAATAGCAAAATAAGGAAAATCGTTTTTTAATCAATGTGTGTGTTTGTTTTTTAAAATTTAGCATTTTTAAATTGTGCAAAAGTCATTTCTGAGTATTTTTAATGTTCTGGGGGTTTGGGGAAGAGGAGTTTAGTTAAAATAGCCTGTGGAGGGAGTGGAAATCGTTTTTACTTGAATTAAACAGGAAGTGAGGGTCAGTAAGAGCCCTCCTTCCTGTTGGGACCGCAAGTTAGTGGTCTAGTGTTAGGGAGCCGATTCTGGGCTGGGCCTCGTTCCTGCAGGCATAAATGTGCCGGAACGAGCGACCACGCAGCAGGTGTGCCGCTGGTGTGCCGCTGGCAAGCCCGTCTGCGCCCGTCCGGGCCCCAGGGCCAGAAATGCTGCCCTTTTTCATAGCTGTGCAGTATCTGGGGGAGAGGAATATTACAGTAAACTATCGCCTAATCCCACTAATAATGTAGTATCTAAGCCTTTAAGGAAGGGTGGAGCTATTTGGACCTGTGAAACCTGTAATTGGGCTATTCAAGTCCCTATAGAGGCAACAAAGGTAAGAAACCAAGACATTAGGCCGGCAGGGTTGGGAGAGAAAAAAAATGAAACCGAAGGCATTTCATAATTACAGCTTTCAGTATGCCTTAATAAATGCTAGGTCCCTTTCCAAACATAAACAGGAAATCTGCGAAATGATTGATAATTGGCAGATTGATTGTGTATTACTGAAACCTGGGGTAAAGTAGAATCGGACCCAGACTTTGTCGCCTCTCCACCAGGTTTTACCTTCCACAGACTTGATAGACCTCGGAACGGGGGGGGCTGGCCATTATCTATAGGTCTACGTTGGCATGCACATGCATTAGTTCTTCGACAGATTCATGTGAGGCAATGACATTTACAATTTCTCAAAACAGTGGGGTACTACTAGAGGGGCTGTTGATATATCGTCCACCGGGACCGACTACATTTTTTTTACAGTCTTGGCCTAAGTTGATAGAACCTATGGTTCTGTCTGCAAAAGCTGTGATATTGGGCGATTTTAACAGGCACTTTGATGAGACGTCAACTCCTAAGATCCGTGAATTCATTGACTTTATGGAGGCCCTGGATTGGACCTCCAGAGTCTCGTCGGCCACCCATATTGCAGGGCATATTCTGGATGGGGTGTTTGCACGAGCTACTCAACAGGTGGAGGTAACCATGATACAGTTGAGTTGGACGGATCATCATCTGCTGAAATTTAAACTTGCCTCAAAGAATGTTGGGGCTGCTAACGTGGAAACGAACAAGGTAGCCAGGTTATGGAAACAGGTCAAAGTAGAGGAATTAGGCCCAGCTTTAGAAGCTGGTTGGGATAAGGCTATAGCTATGGCCTTGCCCCTGATTGACAGCTTTCTGAAAGGAGTGGAAAGGACCATGGAAGAAATGTTACCCCCCAGAATTAGAAGGCCCAATAGAAGAAACCAGGTCACCCTTGGTTTACAAAAGACCTCAAACTACTTCAAAGAAAGTATCGACAGCAGGAAAGACGGTGGAAACTTAATCCAGTACCTGAGGAAAGGGTGGCCCTTAAGTCCACTCTAAAGGCTTATAAAGCAGCACAATTTATGGCCAAATCTAAAATTTATACTACCAAAGTAAAGGAGGCTATTAATGCCCCCAGGGAACTTTTTAAGACTATTAAGGCCCTAACTGAGCCCATGAAGCCGGCTGGTCTAGAAAACTCTCAGGGTTTCTGTGACAAAGTTGCTTATCATTTAGAAAATAAGATATTGCAAATACATAGCAACTTTGATACCCAGATTATTCCCGAAGTATTACCCCCCATGATACCCGAGAGTGCTACAGCAGATGACCAGTCACTAATGTCATATTTCCAACCCCCTTGCATGGATACTATTAAAAGGAAGATTCTTGAAATTAAATCGGGCTCCCCTCCTGATCCGTGTCCTCCTTCCATTTTTCACTTGGTTCCGGATTAAATGGCACGGATGTTGGTCCCCATTTACCAAGAGGTAGCTATGTCTGGGGAGTACCCATCTATCTGGAAAGAAACAATAGTAGTACCCCTCAAGAATAAAACAGAGGGGGATAATCAGGAAATGAGTAATTTGCGGCCAATAGCACGTCTTCCGTTTTTGGCAAAGATTCTAGAAAAAATTTTGAACTCTGAATTGATCGAGTTTTTGACAAAAGCGGATGCTCTTGATATCTCCCAGTACGTGTTCAGAAAAGGGCATAGTACTGAAACTGCCCTAATTTCATCCTCTGATACTATTCGAAGGATGGTTGATGAAGGCAAGGGGGCCGTTTTGGTTCTTTCAGCCGCTGCCTTCAACACTATCTCTCCCACACTATTAATGTCCTGTTTGCATCATGTGGGTTTGAGGGACAAGGCGCTTAAACCTTTGAAGTCTTTTCTTACAAATAGATGGACCACAGTTAGCTGTGGTGATTTCAAATCTAGACCTTATCTTCTGCCATGTGGGATTCCGCAGGGATCTTCCCTCAGCCCCACATTGTTTAATGTGTATGTAGCGCCTTTGGCTAGTCTAACTAGTAAGTTTGGTTTCATTCCATCTTCCTATGCTGATGACTCCCAGCTTATTTTTCCTATTAATCAGCCATGGGAGGAGGTTGCAGATCGGTTTAGTAACTGTATGGTTGTAGTGAGTAAATGGATGAAGACCAATTGGCTAAAAATGAATGCCACTAAAACTGAAGTTTTATGTTTTGGACCTGGAAAGAATTTATGGAACTCACGGTGGTGGCCCTCTGAATGTGGTAACTGCCCTGTGCCCACTATTGTTACTAGAAACCTAGGCATCTTGTTCGAACATCTGTCTTTTAAAAAACAGATTAATCATGTGGTAAACATCAGTTTATGGTCAATTAAAATGCTCAGAAAAATCTTCCCCTATCTGTTACATGAATGGAGAGGATCTGCTATCCTGGCATTGGTAATGTCCATGATAGACTACTGTAATGCACTGTTCCTTAATTTGGATAAGGGGATGATAAAAAGTCTCCAATTAGTTCAGAATTCTGCTGTCAGAGCGGTTCTTAATCTCCCACGATGTATATCAGTTACAGAGAGTCTTAGGAAATTACATTGGTTACCAGTGGCGCAGCATATCCAGTTTAAGTCGCTCTGTCTTACTTTTAAGGCAGTTCATGGAATAGGACCACAGTACCGGACTTCCAGACTCCTCCTGCATGTACCTAAAAGAAGCTTGAGGTCTTTCCAAGCTCACTTGATTTAGGTCCCTCACACACATAAAGCCAAATGGGGAGACAAAGCTTTTACAGTAGCTGCAGCCAGAGGATGGAACTCTCTCCCACAGAATGTTGGGCAAGAATCGGGTTATATGAAATTTAGGAAAATGGTGAAAACTTGGCTCTTTCCTCGTTAATGTTTTGGTACATCAAGATCAGGGTCTTTGATTTAGTTTGTTTCAGTTTCTTCTATTGGATGTTTTTCTATCTTCATTATTTCTGTTATTTTTCTTATCCTCTGTCTATTTTTTACTAAGTGCTTTCTTCCCAGCGCTTCGATGCTCTTTGAGTAGGAACGCGCTTTATAAATCTCGAATTACATGACATTACATTTCTCATTTTTAAACTTGGCAACACTCTGTTCATTGGTTGCAGCTCATTAGTACCAGTTTAAGGCCCAAATAAGCAATGTAAAAGTGGCAAATCCAGCTTTGTAAAGGGGCTTCCACTGAGTGGCAACCTATGGCTCTGCATTTTTAGTAACTTTTGAACCGTTTGTGGTAGAAACATTGTTTTTTTTTGGGTGGGGTAAAATCTGCAGATTATGCGGCAGATGATGGATTCTGTAGCAAAGGTGGAAAATCTATAACTATGTGAAAATATGTGCAGCAGCACAATCACATAATTCCAGTGGCCACTGGCCATAAATCTGACCATCAATGTCGGACCTCTTGGATTTGCCAGTGCTTGTTTATTTTCATGTTTCCTGTAGTTTTGTTGGAACTAGCTACACTAATTTTCCATGATGAATATTTTTTGAAATTACTGTCATGCATCAACACATTTACTAAATGATGCTGGAAAAAAAATGGTACCTTAAATTTCACAGTAAGTTTGCAAAACATTGTTTTCCTAGTTGCATTTTTTTAATTGAACATTTTATTTTGAAACCAAAGAATCATCAAGCTTGCTTTCAAGCTTCTTCAAGTATCTGCATCTAATCAGTGCATTATATGTAGCCTCATATTGTTAAACTTTTCAAACGTGCGTGCACTGAACCTCTGTCAGTAGTGTAGTCCGAGTTTACAACATTTATTTACAGTGCTCACACTATTAATAAAGGCTTTGCATTAATGAACTTTAAATACAAGTTCAAACAACATTAACATATGGACAATCATATTACATCAACTGAAGACAATTTCCTTCCCTGCTCCATAATGTAAACTGGCAGCCAAAGGGATTGTGTGGCAGGGTGTTGGGCCTACTTGTCCCAAAGACAAAATGGGCATGAAAACTTGTCCTTTACAACAAACAATATGTTCTGTGTGTCGGGGTATAGGAATTCCACGCCCATGATTATCATTGAAATTTGGTTCTAAGATTAATTTTGAATTGCAGTGCATTGAAATCAACTTTTATTTTAATAAGGGTTCTTTTATTTAATGTACCATGCATGCTGCAAACAAAATTGTTTTGTGGCATACTTTAACAGAACCGATGTTATGAGCTGGCTTAGTAGGCTAGTTGAAGTTATGGTTCCTGAAATCCACATTCGTAGGAGTACTTAGTTTATTTTCATGGAAAACTGCTGTATTTAATAACAATACTGCACAAAATACCATAACTGAGTGGTAACTCATTTGGCAGGTATGACTACTTCGCAACATATGTTTTCTTTAGGACCAACTTTATACTATAACCTACCTGCCCCAAAAAGATTTTTATGCTTAGATGGAGAATATTTTCCCCCAGTTTTGCAATGAACAGTTCAAGGAGCAAAAAAAAAAAAAAAAAAAAAGTCCAACAAACAGGGCATATTGTTTGGGGTCAAGAACAACACGTTTTCATGTTTATTTTGTCCTTATGACATGTATGCCCAACCCCCTGTAGCGCAAATTCTTTGGCTGCCAGTCTACAGTACTACATTATGGATCAGGGAAGTGTATTATTTGCAGTTACGATAATATTTGTGTCCATATGTTGAGGATATTCTAACTTCTGTTAATGGTACATTAATGCAAATTAGGATGAACACTGTAAGGAAATGTCAGCTCAGACTGCACTACTAACAGTGGTTCAAGTATAAAAATGTGTACATATGTTTGTAAAGTTTAACAATATGAGGCTACGTATAATGCTGCCAGAATGCGCTCTGATTAGATGCAGATATTTACGGAAGCTTGAAAGCAAGATTGATGATTCTTTGCTTTAAAACTAAAATGTAAACAAAAAATGCAACTAGGAAACACAAAATGGTTTGCTAAACTACTGTAACATTTTATGTTTCTTTGAAGCATCATTTAGTACATCGTGTTGATGCATACTAATATTCCCAAAAGATATTCACAATGCAAAATCTGTGTAACCAGTTTTAACATGTTTATTGGAAACATGAAAATAAACAAGCATTGGCACATCCAATAGGCCTGACACTGTTGGGCAGCCTTTTGTTTTTGTCAGTGCATGTCTTTGTTTGATATATATATATATATTTTTTTTTGTAAAACGTTGTTGTGGGAGCTGCCAAGCCCTCACATTAGAACAAACATTGACAAAAAGCAAAAATATTTTGTCTAAAAAAAAAAAGCTCACCCTGCCACAGTACTTCCCGGCACTGAACAACATTACTTTGTGTGCTGGTATGCTCCCTGTGAAAGAGCAAAATGCTGTCACTCACAGTGAAGCTGGCCAATAGATAGAGAGATGGCATTTTCATAAAAACAAAAGGTCTTGGTTAATACCAGACCTAATTAGTGCCAAGTTATTAAAGAAAGTCTTAAAAGTGCAGCCATGTTGTGTACATTTGCTCATGTGAAAATCTATTGAGCGTTTACAATTTCTCTTTTCCTCCTAAAACTTTTCCCCCCCAATTCTTGAAGAGTTGTCAGGAGTACATTTCTAACCTTTCTCAGTATGGACAAAGGAACACCATAACAGTTCAATAAATTATAAATAACAATTCAGTACATCTAGTTCAGACAAGAGTTCAGTGGTAAGAGTGCGACATTTATTCCATTGAGAACAGACAGCCGACATGTGTTTCGTCTGTGATGAATTTTTCAAGTTTCCGATGCCAGTAAGAACCAAGTGTAGTCAAAGTGAGAATCATAAGGAGAACAGGTGGATCCGTAACAAAGTCTGCAGAGAAAGGAGGGCAAAGGTACAGGCTCCTATGGATGCATCAAGTCTGGCTGTCACAAAAGAGAACTCCTGAAGTAAAGTCAAAATTAATCTAAGGGGGGGAGCCCTAAGTCCCCTAAATTCTGCTGCGGCATGTAATTGAAGGTCAGTGGTGTAATGCTTTTGTCAGTATGGGAAAAATTTTAGAAAAGAGCTGGTGAAAACCCCTAAAACCTGCAAGTTAGTAGGTTTACACAGACTCGCAAAGGCATTCCAACCCTGGAACTATTGCTTACTGCTCCTTCTAAACCCAGTATGTAGATCTGCGGAAAGTTGGCAAAAAAAGAGAATTGCTATTTATTCAAACCCTGCTATAGTTTGAGCCCTGGCATAATCAGAAAGGCTTTTATCAGATCTCTTATATCATAAGTCTGCTCCCTTATTGTGTTGCAGCACTAGATGGCAAAAAAGGGACACGTGGATTTTGTAACAGGATCAGTAGGTTTATGAAGCAACCTTATGACAACAACTCTGATTTGCCACTCTGCCAGGGTGTGTGCGAATACTGTTGTAATTGTTAATTGGCCCCTGTCTAATGTACACTATGCCCTTGGTATGGCACTGCAATGCCTTTTTGATATTCCAGGTCCAAACGTTTTCTTGCAGTCTGGAGTCTAGTTTTGCAGAGGGGTGTGTTCAATAGGCTGGTATGTATGCCACCTTTAAAGAGATTTTTTTTTTATTTGTGTGTCAGGATAGAATGCTGTATATTCCCTTACTTGTTAAGGATGCAAATTTACCAGCAAAAGTAAGTGTGTGTGTGTGTGTGTGTGTGTGTGGCAATTAGCTGATGGTAATGGTGGTGGGTGCCTTAATATGCAGTCAATTGCATTTTGGAATATGTTGGGTTTTATATTTAGCTTTTTCTTTGTGTTTACTCTTAGAAGGCTATGCCTCCATGGGCAGTACATTTGTTAGCTTGTTGACATCTAACTGCGTGACTTGCCTGTGTTTTATTTAAATAAGTTCTAAAATCTGTAGGAGGTTCTGGTACTGCTCATTGTTATTTAGTTTCCACGACCCATAGGTAAGTCTCCGTGACCCATAGGTAAGACACATTACTTACCTATCATAAGGAGTTTGATATGGCCCTGTAGGAGGAGGCCTGCCTATCGGATACAACGTGTATGACTAGTAGTGCTATTAGGCTTAAGGTTGTCCAGAGTCACTGAACATCTTGAGGAATTTTATAAGGAAAAATTGATAGCTACAATATGAGATACTCATAACTACAGACAGCTCAAATCTTTGCAGAAACAGTTTGTGATAGCAGGTGTGAACCGTGGATTTTCAGCCTTTCATCTTTCAGATGTGCTGTAAAATGTGTGGTGTTGATTTGGGTAATTCTTTTATGAAGGAAAAGCAAAGACTTGGAGTTAATTATAACAGATTGGTGCTGTAAGTTCAGCTCCTTGAAGTTACTTTAAAGCTGATCCGAGCTTGCCTTAGTTGCACAGGGGGAATATCTAGCTAGTTTTCTAGTGCAGCAGTCTGAAATTATTGTAAATGGGATGTTAATTGTGTTTATATTTATTTGAAGTGGGTAATTATTTCTGTGAAATCAGCATTCCAGATTTGGGGTGCCTGACAAAAAGGCCTTTATCGCATAAATATTTTTCCACACTAATATATAAGGAATGCTGTAGAAATCTGGTTAGGACTTTTGAAGTAGATTTTGATTTCCCCCCCTCCCCAAAACATCTCTACAGAAATAATGAAATAGATTGATAGTACCATAAAACATAACGGGCACCCACTTAAATCAAAAACAGCAGCACAAAAGCTTTAGAAAAACAAGAAAAAACAACTAAAACAGGGAAGCCTGCAGTCAAATCCTACATCATCAACAAAAACGAGTTCAAAATCAAAAATCCCCTCACAAGCCAACAACCCAATCCATTTTTACCAAAGCCCAGGTTTGCTTTAAGTATTTTCTTTCTGGGTTCCTCGGTGCAAGAGACATCTCCAGCCCATAAATATCTATAAATTGCTTTTACTAACTGACAATGATGGATCAGGTTCGCGCCAGTGCCTTAATATAAGAATCCTAGCTGGCAAAAATAAATATAATAACTCTCTATTACAATGTAACTACACCAGAGGTACTAAGGATAATTAAATGTGTGCAGGGGTAGGTAGGACTTCTGATGACCCTGGGGCTCTCCGTAAAGACCCTCTTCCAGTATTGAGCCATATGCACTGTATCTGCACCTTACCACACCAAAAACATTCAGAACTCGTCCAACAACCTCCAAATAAATGGCCAACATATTGCAAGCGTGACCTTGATCAGTATTCCGTATGGACATTATGAGGAAAAAAAGGAAAGTTTGGATAGAACCATGAAAATGTATAACGTATAATAAGAGAAGTAGTTGCCAACTTAACGTTACCATTTTCCCAAACCTGTGCGTGTTTCTGAAGAGACTTAAAGGGTGTTCACTTAAAATGTGACTGATCATGGACTGTACCTGCATGCCAGATTCAAAATATACAGACTGTAAGTACATTGATTTGTCAAAAATCATGACTTGGGACAATTGTTCAGAAAAAGCTGACCAGAAGTATCAGTTCAGATTTGGAAACAACCATCCACCCGTATCCTTTTGAAAGTTGTAAAATCCAAATTGCACGTTGTGGGCATTTATATTGCCAGTTAAACTAACTTCATGATCTTGTCACCTGAACTAAAAAGAAGTGAAAAAAAGTTAGGTATAGCTCTTATGTAAATATTTACTTAACTTTCACTCAAGTTAGAGCACCCAAAAAGACCAAGGGGTAGCCTATTCCAGTGCACAAGGATTCGCTTTGATCTCTATACTAATGCCTCATAATTGAGCAGGCCTCAAATATCACTAGATCTACAGGTCGAGTAGCTTGAATAATCTACTCGACCTGACTTTAATGTACTTGACCCGGAAACGGGTCTCTAATTGTGTGATCCCAGGCAAATATTGTATTTTACAGTCGCCTTTTTCTTCATTCTCGTATGAGTGCACCTTCAAATATGTGAGTTCAGCATTTCTGCTGTTTTAAAAAAAAAAAAAAAAATCCTCTTATTTGATTAAATACACTAAACATTTGCTCCATGTATAATAAATCTAGCCTACGCAAAGGGTACAGATGATCCATGCATGACTTGCCTCTTAGTTTACAGACAGTAAATTTACAAGAAAACATTTATCATTTGCACATCACCAAGTAAAGTGTTCTGACTTTTTTTTTTTCCATTCTATTAAAAAAAAAATTCATCACACAGAAGTAGAAAAAATGGTCTTTCACAGCTACAGAAATATATTTTGAAATGTCTGTAAAGTTGAATTAGTTATATAAATTTTGTGTGTTTAAAAGAAAAAACCTGATACCAAAAGCCTTTCATTTCACATAGGTCAGACAGCTCCTTACAAAATCCTGAAACTCAGCAATGGCAAGGAAAAGTATTTGCATTGCAAGAAGACAAACTGACTTTTGACCTCTGTCTCTGGACACAGAGCAAATGTGACAAGAATAAGATATAAAGGCATATTCATTGCTATTTCAGTTTTTGACTGAATAGAACACCTGTTCTTTGTCCACTCACCAGAAGGGTTGAGTGGAATCTAAAATAGCTTGACCTCATAAAATAAAACTCACCAATGCAAGTGGGCTTTTTCGAGCCCTGTTTAGCGATACAATATTCTTAACGGGAAAGAGTCCAATTTGCAGCTACAGAGCAGACTCTACATAACGCTTCTCTCTCTCTGGCCTAGCTTGAAAATAAAGACTTTGTATCTTGGACATATTAAGCTTGTAGTGTGACAAAACCTCAAATGACAAAGCATCACTTTCAGTTGCCACAATAGAGTTGGATGGATCTAATGTGAATACTGCCACATCATCCGTGTATACTTCTATGCTGTAAGCCTGATCCTAAGTGGTATCAGCTCCACTGAGTTCCTTGAATGATGCAAATACACTTCAAGGTAAAGTGCAAATAATAACGGGGACATGCGAACACCCTTGATGTGTTCCTCTTTTAATGACCACGAATATCTTGCTGCAGGATTCATCCTGTCTACATGCCACCTTATTCTGAAGAGAGAAATAGCTTAATGTAGTGCCACAGCTTTCATGGTATCCCAAACAACGACTGGGGGTGCAGAAACTTGATTCTCTTGAAATTATTTTTTTAATTTTTTTAAAATGTATATATGTAAATAAATCAAGGTCTCTGTCATAATGAAGCTAGGCAACATCCGTCAACCAAGAGCGATCAAATGTCCATCTTTAGACATACCCATACTGTTAGAAATGGGGTCTCTAGATGGCAGTTGGTTTGCACCCTGTCCAAGTAGGGACCCTCACTCTAGTCAGGATAAGGGAGATACCCGCTCAGATAACCCCTGCTCACCCTCTTGGTAGCTTGGCACGAGCAGTCAGGCTTATCTCAGAAGCAATGTGTAAAGCATTTGCAAATAACACACAGTAATAAGTGAAAACACTACAAAATGACACCACACCAGCTTTAGAAAAATAGGCCAGTATTTATCTATATAAAACAAGACCATATACGATAAGAATCCAACATACAGTAAGAAAAATGTGAATTATGCAAGATTTACTCAAAACTACAGTTCCTTGAAGTTGATAGCTCCACCTGGGGCTATCAAGGTGTTGTGATCAACAAAACCAACAGTTCAGGCCGGCCGCGACATTGCAGGCCAGCTACGGTGTGGGGAAGGCCCGCAAACAGTACCCTGGATTTGCAGGGTGTCGTGATCCTTGCGGTGAGCTCCGGAAGGCGGCGCCACTGACGTCGCAGCGTCTGGTCCGGAGTCAGTGCAGGAGTCGTCGGGCCCTTGAGGTCACACGCGTTGCAGATTGAACTCCAGGCTGATAAAGTCAGGTGCGCCGGCGTGGATGGCGTCGGGGATGCGGTGTGAAGTGGGACGATGAGATGTGCAGTGCCCACAGGTCACGGTGCAGGCAGCTGCTCGGTGACTGCGTCCAGCGGCGTCAGTGAGAGCAGGGCTGTGGTGTGAAGCGGGTGGTGCGACGTGCAGTGTCCACAGGACACGGTGCAGGCAGCATCGTTGTTGCTCAAGCGCTATCGTCGGTAGGCCCAAGCCAGCGGTGCAGGACGGGACGGTGCTTCGTGACACTCAAGAGTGGTGTCCACAGGCCACGGTGCAGGCTGGATGCCTGGGGACGACACAGGAGTCGATGGTGCTGGGGTCGGTGGACCGGGGCTGCGGTGCGGGATTGGACGGTGCTTCGTGTACCTCACGAGGGGTGGCCACGGTGCAGGCAGCGGCGCCGGTTTCAGCAGGAGCGTCGTCGGGGATGCCCAGGCTGCGGTGTGAGCAGGCGATACTGGAGTGCGGGGCCCACAGGTCGCGGTGCGAGCAGCGGCTCAGTGAAGTCGTCTGATGTCGGTGAGACCAGAGTTGCGGTGCGAAGCGGGGCAATGCAACTCCGTGTGGCATCGGCAGGTCACAGTGCAGGCCAGTGGCGTCGTTGGCAGCGTCGCAGTGGTTTCTCCTCTTGAACAGCACAAAACACACAGTTCCCAGTGCTGCAGGTCGAGGAAACGGAAGTCTTTGGTGTCCCTGAGACTTCCAACAGGAGGCAAACTCTACTCCAAGCCCTTGGAGAATTTTCTCAAGCAGGACACACAGCAAAGTTCACCTTTGCACTCTTTTTCAGGCAGAAGCAGCAACTGCAGGCTAGTCCAGCAAAGCAACACAGCAAAGGGACAGTACTCCTCCTTCAGCTCTTCTCCTGGGCAGAGGTTCCTCTTGATTCCAGAAAGATTCTAAAAGTCTGGGGGTTTGGGTCTGCTTCTTATACCCAGTTCTGCCTTTGAAGTTTGCAAATTTCAAAGCAAAGTCTCAAGTGTTTGCAAGATCCTTTCTTGGCCAGGCCAGGCCCCAGACACTCACCAGGGGGTCGGAGACTGCATTGTGTGAGGGCAGGCACAGTCCTTTAAGATGTGAGTGACCACTCCTCCCCTCCAGCACAGATGGCTAATCAAGATATGCAGGCTACACCCCAGCCGCCTTTGTGTAACTGTCTAGAGGAGAGGTGTGAACAGCCCAACTGTCAAACTGACCCAGACAGGGAATCCACAAACAGGCAGAGTCACAGAATGGTTTAAGCAAGAAAATGCCTACTTTCTAAAAGTGGCATTTTCAAAAGCACAATCTTAAAATCAACTTTACTAAAAGATGTATTTTTAAATTGTGAGCTCAGAGATCCCAAACTCCACATGTCCATCCGCTCCCAAAGGGAATCTACACTTTAATCAGATTTAAAGGTAGCCCCCATGTTAACCTATGGGAGGGACAGGCCTTGCAACAGTGAAAGACGATCTTAGCAATATTTCACTGTCAGAACATATAAAACACATTACTATATGTCCTAACTTAACCATACACTGCACCCTTCCCTTAGGACTACCTAGGGCCTACCTTAGGGGTACCTTACATGTAAGAAAAGGGAAGGTTTAGGCCTGACAAGTGGGTAATTTTGCCAAGTCGAAGTTACAGTAAAAACTGCACACACATACTGCAGTGGCAGGTCTGAGACATGATTACAGAGCTACTTATGTGGGTGGCACAACCAGTGCTGCAGGCCCTGGGCACCTCTAGTGCACTTTACAAGGGACTTACCAGTAAATCAAATATGCCAATCATGGATGAATCAATCAACAGTACAATTTCTATAGGGAGCAGTTGCACTTTAGCACTGATTAGCAGTGGTAAAGTGCGCAGTGACAATAAACCAGCAAAAACAGACCTGAAAAATAGGAGGAAGAAGGCAAAAAGTTTGGGGATAACCCTACAAAAAGGGCCATTTCCAACACATACCATCCTCACCTAACAGTGCAGCTGTGGCCTGTAATGCATTATGGTAGGACAATATGGGGGTTATTCTAACTTTGGAGGAGTGTTAATCCGTCCCAAAAGTGACGGTAAAGTGACGGATATACCACCAGCCGTATTTCGAGTTCCATAGGATATAATGGACTCGTAATACGGCTGGTGGTAAATCCGTCACTTTTCTGTCACTTTTGGGACGGATTAACACCTCCTCCAAAGTTAGAATAACCCCCTATATGTGGAAAGAGGTGAGTTAAAATGCAGCTAACCATTTCTCCTGAGATGGAGATCATATCCTGCCTAAAATGACCCTGATGAGCAATCTAGTAATGTGTAAAACCTGGTAGTGCAGCATGTTTATAGCACCAGCTAACAATCAACCCGTATATGCTCACCAGTTGAGACAGGCAGCACACGCTTGCACATTCCTGACTCGCTACTCCTATTTGAGCCATTAGTATTAGAGATCATAGTCACATTAAAGTCACCACAAACAATTATCGGATCCTCCCATGTGGCCAGCTCTACAAAAAGCTGTTGCGGTGTTGTTGAGCCATCCTCATTTGTACCATAAACACAACACACGGTTAATCTTGCCCAACAAAAGCTGAAATGTGTAATGATCCATCACTCAGAATTGTCCTCTGGTACTTTTTTTTTTTTTCTAAACATATCCAGTACGTTCCTCAATGCTAAAATGGCTATAGTTGACTTCCCATACCCAGACACCTCCATTATCCGATATCCTAATCCTCCAACCTTGTGACTCTGTCCTTGTCAGAGGAGTTTCCTACAAGAAAACCAGCAAAGGACTAATCATTCTCAATTCATGCATGATGTTTTGAATTTTTGAGGAAGATGGTAATCCATTGACATTCCAGCTTAATTTGCTCAGTTCTTGTACAGATAATGTATTATTTAAATTGCTCATTTAAAAAAAATATATATACAAACACAGTCACTCTGTGCACCATCCGGCAAACATGAAGAAGGAATACTGAACAAACCCAACCCATCACCACCCAAAGAACACCCCCACAATCCAACCCTGAAACTACCCCGCCCTTGGCTTTGAGGTAAATACCTGCCCCATCCTGCGACTTTCAGGGTTACCAACTCACTTAAACCCTGACTGCTCCTATCTACTTACAAACTAACTGCAGTAGGCAACATGATCACACCCAGGTATTGCTTTGTTACAAACAACTATGACTCAATTTATATCCAGATGAAATATGGTCATTCACTGCTCTTCTCTACTGTCATTATTTCTGTCAGTCTGTATCAGAAGATTTGGACCATTGCTCTAAGGGATACTTGGCATGAGATTCCCAGTTTGGGGAAGAAAAACAGTTGCTTGTAGATTAGCCTAAGTTTTGCTGGCTCCTGCAAAAATACTTCAGCGGCCAAAGACTGAAAGCACGAAATCAGGCATCAGTGCTGCCAACGCTGGGTTATAGTAGTCGGGCAAAACTCAGACTGAACAAAAAATCTAATGTGACCAACTGCACCTGGATTTGTTTGGGTGAGCAGCACTACAAAGAAGCCGGCAGAATATAAAAATGACCGTAGCCATGAGAATTGCCATTGGCTTGGTCCCAGCTTTGTTTTGCTTAAACTGTTTTCTGTTTAGGTCCCGTCTGCTAGGTGGCACAAGCTGACTGGTTGCAAAAGATCTGTTGTGAACTTTCAGTGAGCTTCTTGTCCACCCATTGCTGACAGCTGATTGGCTCTATTTTCAGTCTCCATTGCTTGCTTATTCGATGGCTTATCAGCCTCTTGTTGTTGTCTCACCTGGACAACAGCCACTTTAGCACCTGTTTGAGTAGCTGACTTGTATCCTTCCGCTGCTCTCTTTTAGGGAGCTACTTTTTTCCTTTTGGTTAAGCACTGTGATGAGAGTGCATGTGTTTTCAGGCTTTCTCCCTTGCGTGCTTCTCCCACCCAACTCTCTTGCATGCTGCTTCTCCCACCTCCATGGTCCTGTTTTATTTTGCACTTCTGTACTAAAACAGTTGGTTCCTGCATCATTTTGTAAATATGCTTGTGCATAGAGAATGATGACCCAGTGACAGCATGGACATTACGGATTGGCAAAGCCAGTGGATCCCAAAGGCAATGCCTATTGCTTATTATCATTGTTTTCTCCTCTGGCACAGAATATGATTCAAATTTGTGGGTATGTCACCAGTGTTGAGAAGGTGAGCAACCACAGAGGACTGCTTCTTTCAGTGGGTGATTCTTTTGTTCTAGAAGTCATCTATTTTTTTTTAATTATTTTTTTTGTGTTTTCTTGTTGCAGTCAAGAAGGTTGACATAAGTGCATTGCTGTTAAGTGTGTTTTCAAGGTGCTTGCACATTTAACCTTCATGTACTCTGCAGAAATGTATTCTGTTTCATAAAAAAGACGTTCTCTCATTAGGACCTTTCTGATGGATACAACTATCTGTGGATTCCTCACCTTATGAATTCTCCCAATGCGCCAGCACTCAACGAACATTTCCTTCCTAGCTCATCACGTCGACGAGGATGTCACAATTGCACAGCTCTGCATGCGACTCCGTCTGACATCATCGGAGCCATAAGAAGTCCTCGCTTACGTCAGTTACCTTTTTTCTGTGCCTCAACGCTTCCTGCCTCTTGGTAGTTACTGTTTTGAAGGAATTGTTTTAGAGCACTACAATGTCTCCACCCAAAAGAAAAAAGGGGTTTTAAGCCTTGTAGCGAGTGCGGGGGTCACTGGTCAGTGACGGATCCGAACAAAAATGTCCTTTGGTGCCTGAGCTCGGATCGCGACGTGGAGGGTGCGTGTCCTAGCAGCGAATGAACCGAAGGCCTTAAAAGTGAGAGAGGTTAAGCTTTTCTTGGCTAAAGTTAAGAACGTGCAGAGAGGTCGCCGCAGATCAAAGGCAAGGGACACTTCGTCACATAGATCCTCAAGTTCTCATAAGAAGCGATGCCAACAGCATGAATCTCAACTTCATTCGTCCCGAGATCGGTCTCTGTCTCCTCCAAGATGGAGCCACATAGCATAGGAGATCAGCCCTCCAGTGTCTCCTCATAGTCCACAGGCTTCTCCGGTGACGACTTTAATTGAGATCTCCGACTCCCCGGCAAGCCCAATAGCTCATTTTTCTCCTGCATCCACTCATGATCAGGAGTCCGATGTACTAGCATCAGATCCAGTCCAGCGACCTCAAGAGGAGGAAGGGTTTGCTGCCTTCCCTGCTCCAGGAGCGGTTCCATCAGCATTCCTCAATGCTATGTTTAGCATGTTTAACAGAGCTATGACCCACTCTGGTGTCCCTGCTGGGCCCACTGGTCTGTTGGCATTCACGCTGGGGTCACCTGCACTGTACAAGCAGGCCCTGTTTGTACCCTTTCTTCAATGTGAAGGTACTGGTTCGGTGCCGATGTCGTTGTCACCTCTACCTCGAATGATGGTGCCAGCGGTGCTGACGGAATCGATACTGGTGCTGGATAGATCCCGATTGGCGCGGAGTGTGGATTCGCCTCACTCTCCTCCGCCAGAGCTACCTTCTACTTTGAAGCCGGCATCGTTGACTTCGGTTAACTCTGTCGATGCCACGTTTGGAGTCCAGACTGAGCTCGAGAAGGAGGGCCTTGAGACTCTTGGAGGAGCAAGAGTATCGAGAAAAAATATTGGAGGAAGGAGAAATTCCAGAGCCTGCAGGTGAATTTCAGGGCCTAGACTCTGCTAGTGGTTTGGATACAACTCCTGAGTGGGAATTTTCATCTCCTGGAGGTGAACTCGCAGCAGAGGCAGCTTCTTACGGTGTGATAAGGAAAGCTGCTGAATTTTTGGTCTTACCACTTCCCTCATTGGAGAAGAAAACAAATATTTTAACTGAGGTGTTTCATCCATCGGCTACATATTCTGAGGCTCTCCGCCCTTTCAATGATCCTCTCACTGAGCCCATTTTAGAAATTTGGAGGAACCCTGTTACAACACGAGGTTTCGAAGACTGTGGCTAGGAGGTACAGAGTTGCTCCAGGAGATCCTCTGTTGTTATTCCATCAGCCAACACCTGAGAGTTTGGTGGTGCAAGCCTCTTGTTCTGCGCAGTCGACTCCTGGTTCGTTCCCTACGACTCCATCTGGTAGGGTGTCTAACCATATGGAGCAGACAGCTAAGATGTGCTTTTCCTCAGAGGGCATGGCCTTAAAATCTCTGAATGCTACATGTGTGCTGGGGAGGTATAGCTATGCCTTAATGGACACAGCAAGAGCAGTTGTACCAATATTGCCACAGGATGTGCAGGGGCACTTTAATGAACTCCTGCAGGATAGTCAAGCGGCAGCAAAGCAGGTCATTCAGTCAGGTTTGGACACTGCAGACTCGGTTGGTAGGGCTATGGGCACTTCTGAAGCAACTGGGAGACAAGCGTGGCTCGGAGGTTCTGGTTTCTCCTTTGATGCTCACACTACGCTGATGGACCTCCCTTTTGATGGTGAGAAGCTGTTTGGGGCTAAAGCAGACTCAGCCTTAGAAAGATTTAACGAAAGCAGGGCTACTGCAAAATCTTTGGGTTTTCAGGCATCGCCTTCTGTACTCTTCAGATCTTTTAGTAGATTCAGAGGGTTTGGACGTGGGTCCCCATTTAATGGAAGGCTACAATCCAACATCCAGCAGCCTACCAACCCTCTCTACAGGTCTTATAAGGGTTGTGGGAGAGTTAGAATGCGAGGAGCCACACAGCAGTCTTCCGCTTCATCCTCATCCTCTGGGGGGTCCATCAAGGAAAGCAGCCCTAGTTTTCCCTCCATATACCAGCATATTTTACCCGTAGTTGGAAGGCTGTTACATTTTCTCCACGAGTGGGAGTTAATTACATCAGACTCTTGGGTGCTGAGTATAGTGGGAAAAGGTTATGCCCTTCCTTTTTGGGAGTTTCCCCCCCTTCACCCCATCCCTCCCCGTCATTCATTTTAACAGAAGAGCATCTCCTGTTACTCCAGCAGGAGGTACATGCCCTTTTGTTAAAAGGTGCAGTGGAGTTTGTTCCAGAGCAGGAAAAGGGTCAGGGAAGTTATTCAAAGTTTTTCCTTATTCCCAAGAAGAAATGGTTGATTGAGGCTTATCCTGGATCTGAGGATTTTGAATTGGTTGCTCAAACAGGAGAAATTCAAAATGCTGACCCTAGCACAGGTGCTTCTTACGTTCAACAAAGGAAGACTGGGTGGTGTCTATTGTCTTACAGGATGCTTATTTTCATATCCCTATTCTGAAGTCGCACAGGAAGTATCTCCGGTTCATGGTAGGGTCGCAACACTACCAGTTTGGGATCCTTCCTTTTGGTCTTACTTCAGCACATCAAGTCTTCACGAAGGTGATGGCAGTGGACCTCAGACGGAAAGGAATATCTGTATTTCCTTACCTGGACGATTGGCTGATTAAAGCCAGGTCCCCAGAGCTCGTGCTGCATCACTTGAAGGTGACAACCCAGTTGTTTTTCAACCTGGGCTTTAGGGTAAAATATGCCCAAGTCTCTCCTGGAGCTCTCTCAACGCCTCCTGTTCATAGGGGCAGTACTAAACACAACATTGAACCGGGCCTACCCTCCTCCGCAGAGGATTCAGGACAGTCGGGAGATGATTCCAATGTTTCAAAAGGGAGCAGCTGTTCCAGTCCTCAAGGTCCTACGTCTGC
This sequence comes from Pleurodeles waltl, assembly GCF_031143425.1. Lineage (NCBI taxonomy): Eukaryota > Metazoa > Chordata > Amphibia > Caudata > Salamandridae > Pleurodeles > Pleurodeles waltl. Next base: position 78,457,703 of record NC_090443.1, on the reverse strand, counting down.
TCATTGTTTGCTTCCTGCATTCTGTTGGTCACTTATGGAAGTTGGCACATGAGGGCTCCCCAGTGGTGGCTCTGCAAGCAGTGGTTTCATCACAAAGGGAATCTCGGAGTCGATAACTATCTCCAGAGACGCTGCAGTGGATCTACGATGGTGGACTGTGGACGGCAACCTCTCTCCAGGAAGGCCGTTTTGTCTTCCACAGTCATAACGGTTGCTTCCACTCTAGGGTGGATAGCTCATCTGGGGGGAACAGATGTTTCTCATCAAGCTGTTAGAATTGCGGGCGATATGTCTGGCTCTGAAGGCCTTCCTCCTGTCCATTCGCGGTCAGTCAGTTCAAGTCTTGACAGACACTACCGCAATGTGGTATATCAACAAGCAGGGAGGAATAGGGTCGTACTTCTCTGCAGAGAGACTCTGGTCCAAGGCGCAGGACCATTGGATTTGCATAGTAGCGAACCATCTGGCCGGAGTTCTCGACTTTCGCGTGGACAGTCTGTCGGCCCTTCTCATCCAATCACGAGTGGCGTCTCCATCCGGACGTTGTTCTTCACATCTTCCGGATGTGGGGAGTTCCTCAGATCGACCTGTTCACCACTCGTGAGAACGCACACTGCCCTTCATTCTGCAGCCTCCAGTATCCGGTTCAGGGGTCGTTGGGGGACATGTTTCAGCTGTCTTGGGGCAACCAACTGCTTTACGTGTTTCCTCCCATACCCTTGATTCCTCTAGTTCTAAGGAAGATTCGCCAAGATCGGGCTCAAGTCATTTTGATAGCCCCAGATTGGTCAAGAAGGGTGTGGTATACAGACCTTCTTCAACTCTCACTGTGCCTTCCGCTCCGTCTCCCTCACAGGGTAGACCTTCTTTCGCAGGGGCAGGTTCTACACCTCCAGAGCCTGCACCTACATGCCTGGAGATTGAACGGGGCAATCTGAGTTCCTTTTCTCTCCCTCCAGAAGTGGTGGATGTTATCTTATCGGCCAGGTGACACTCCACCAAGACTGTCTATGCCAGCAGATGGGCAAAATTTGTTACTTGGTTTGGAGAGAGACAAATTGATCCCTTAAAGGCCTATTTATCTGATATTTTACTTTTTGCCCTTTCCTTGGCACAGAAGGGTTGCTCAGTGGCTACAGTTAAAGGATATCTGTCAGCGCTGTCTGCTTTTCTTTGCCTTCCTGATCAGCCTTCATTATTAAAGTCCTCTATAGTTCTTAGGTTTCTGAAAGGCTTAACTAACAAGTTTTCTTCCATTCTTTCTGTATTGCCTCAGTGGAATTTGAATTTAGTTCTGACTTTTTTTTAATGCGTTCACCGTTTGAGCCTATGCTTACTTGCCCGTTGAGGGCTTTTCGTTTTAAAAACAGTTTTCCTAACAGCCATCACGTTTGCTAGATGTGTGAGTGAGCTTCAGGTTCCTGGTGTGAAACCTCTTTTTACAACCTTTCATGCTGACAAGGTGGTGCTGAGAACCAGGGTGACTTTCCTTCCTAAAATAGTTACTCCCTTTCGTCTGGGGCAGTCTAACACTCGTCCTTTTACCCACCTCCTCATCCTTCAAAGGAGGAGGAAAGTCTGCATTGCTTGGATCCAAGAAGGGTTCTGAGTTTCAACATTGAGAGGACGAGAGACTTCAGAATTGATGATCAACTCTTCATTGGATATGTGGGCAAAATGAAGGGCAAAGCTGCCCACAAGAGAGCTATTTCAAGGTAGGTCATTCTTTGCATAAAGATTTGTTATTCACTGGCAAAGAAGGTTCCCCCTGAGGGCATTAGGGCCTACTCCACCAGGACTAAGTCTGCCAATTCAGCTTTTGCTAGAAGTGTGCCAGTTGTTGCCATTTGTAAGGCAGCAACGTGGGCTTCCCTCCACACTTTTGCCAAGCATTAATGCTTAGAATCTGAAGTTAGGAGGGATGGCCCTTTTGGCTGATCTGTTTTGCAGGACTTCTTGGTTTAACCAGATGGGCACCCACTTCTGAGTGCGGGATTGCTTTGGAATTCTATTCATAAGGTGAGGAATCAACAGGTAGTTGTATTCATCAGAAGAACAAGTTACTTTCCACCAGAAAAAGCGTTACCGGAGGTTACAGTAGCTACTTGTGGATTCCTCACAGTCCCGCCTGCCTCCCCGTTGCCTATCTGGTCATACCAAGACTTTCGATTATTGTCATTGATAGAATGTATATATTTTGTTTTTATGTAAACAAATATTGTCATTTATATATATTTGTGTGTGTGTGTATATATATGTGTGTATATATGTGTGTGTGTGTGTGTATATATATATATATATATATATATATATATATATATATATATATATATATATATATATATTCATTCCACACTGCAAACTCCGTTAAAGAGGAGTTAACACTGGAACGGAGAATCCTGTGAAATTGATCCAAAAAACAAACAAAGTGCAGGAGCCCCGATTCCATGTAAGCCACACGTTTATTTCTCAATAATACTGGCAGCAGAGATCACTTTCCTGACGCGTTTCGGCATTGTTGCCTTGTTCACAGGTAATTACAAGTTACCATAGGTGCTTAAATATCATTCAGTCACGTGCCAATTAGCGTATAATACTTCAATGTCCATAATGCATCCTTATAGTCTTTAAAACAATGGTGTAGTCTTCAGTATTGCTTAATAGCGTTATTTCACCACAGTTTCTAATTGCATATTTAAAGGTGCCAAATATTCCTGTTCATAAAGTGGCCACGTGCACTCCATTATATATGATTTTTAGCAACTCGCATTTCTTTATACTCACTGCCATGAATAGTCTCTTTAACAAGTGGAGAACAGGAACGTGAAAACGAGGTGAATCCCTCTTACTTCGCCCTTTCTCACCTCTGTAAACATTATAATAGGTTAAATCCTTTTCTTTCTTTATCAGAGGCGAGGGAGTCATGCCCCCTAAGTAAATAGTCCACACTGCAAACTCCGTTAAAGAGGGCCTCCAACTCTGCAGGGCGGCTCCACAACACGGGAACGGAGAATCCCGTGAAATTGCTCCAAAAAACAAACAAAGTGCAGGAGGCCCGATTCCATGTAAGCCACACGTTTATTTCTCAATAATACTGGCAGCAGAGATCACTTTCCTGACGCGTTTCGGCATTGTTGCCTTGTTCACAGGTGATTGGATTGGCACATCTTGTGCTTGTGAGGTCGGTATTCACCTGTTCGCCTTGAAGGCAGGGTAAAAAATGGTGAGCGGAGTCCCATGCGGAGCCGTGCAATTGTGACGTCCTCGTAAACGTGAGGAGCTAGGAAGAAAATTTCCATCGAAAGCTGGCGTATTTGGAGAATTTAGAAGGTAAGTAACTTGTTCTTCAGGACCTCAGGGGCAATATTCGGCCCAACCACCAGCCACGTGTTTTGCAGACAATTCAAGGCCTCTCTAAGTTAACCTTTGTGTCCCACGATCACCCTGTTGGAGGCCGACTCACCTACTACCTCTCGGGATGGAGAAGCATATAAAAATAGTTCAGTGGGTGCTCCAGATCACGGCACAAGGTTTTTCTCTATGCTTCCAGTCCATCCTTCTTTCTGAACATCCCACCTCCACCACAACATCTGTTCAGGCACTCTTGTTTCTCAGTTTCAGAGATCGGGACTGGTTGTTACTCCTGTTATTTCCTAGTACCAAAAAAGGATGGGAGTCTTCATCCCATTTAAGATCTTCATTCCTGGATTTCTTTTTAAGAGAGGACAAGTTAAAGATGCTCAGCCTGGCTCAAGTTCTAACTGCCCTGGATCCAGGAGACTGGATGGTAGCATTGGATTTGTGGGATGCATACTTTAATGTTTCCCATCCTGCAATCTCACAGATGTTAGCTGTGTTTTGTCACGTGAGACAGGAACATTTTTAGTTTTACTTCGTCTCCTTAGGGCTTATCAGTGCTTCTCAGGTGTTCACAAAGGTGATGGCGGTGTTTGCAGCTCATATGCAGAGGTTGGGAATACCAGTCTTCCCAGCCCTTGACAACTAGTTATTGAGGGTGTGCTCTCCTAGAACAGTTGTGGACCATCTCCAAACGATGGCCGACCCGTTAACATCATTGGGTTTTATCATGAATGTGGCGAAGTCACAGCTGACTCCTTCGCAGAGACTTCATTTAATTGAAGCAATCCTAGATAGGGTGTTGCTGTGCAGGACATTGGGGCTGTAATCCAGATGTTTGTCTGCAGCCTGGGTCTCGGTGAGTGTAGCTCTCAGACTTGTTTCTCCTGGCCTCCAGCATTCTGCTTGAGGACCATGCCCCTTGTCAGGTGGCACATGCAGGCTTTGCTGTGGAATTTGAAGTTACAGTGGGCTCGGCTCCAAGGAAATCCACCAGATTCCATTTGGTTTCGGAGGAGACTGCTAAAAACCAGCAGTGGAGGCTATTTGACTGCAGATGATCTAGCAGCAGAATTCTATCTCTCTCTTCCCCATCCATAACTGACCTTTATGACTGATTTAACATTACTGGGTTAAGGAGGACATTTGGGAGGGATGGAGATCAGAGTACTCTGGTTCTCGGCCAAAGCTTGTCTTCACATCAGTCTGTTGGAGCTTCAAGCGATCTGATTAGTTTTAAAAGCTTTCCTCCTGAAGATCAAGGGGAATGAGTACTGCTGAGTGGTATTGTAACAAACGGGGGGCAGTTGGGTAGTGGGTTCTGTGCTTAAAAGCTCTGTCTTTGGAAGTGGCTGAGCGATCTGGGCACATATCTGATTGGACAACACCTGATGGCATCTTTTAAACTTCAGGGTGAAAGAACTCAGCTGGTGTTGCCTAGCGGATCAAGAATGGCATATATACTCCGAGATGGCACTTGCATCTTCCAGCTATTGGGAGCACTTGGCGTGATGTAGTCGCCACTGGAGACAACATGCAGTGGCCAGAGTTTTGTGTGTTGGAGTATCCAAGGCAATCCTCTCTGATACTTTTTGCCTGCATTGGATTTAGGGCCTCCTTTAAGCCTATTTAACTTTTCCTTTTTTACTCCGAGTATTTAAAAAGATCAAGAGCGACTGGGCCCAAGTCATGTTAGTGGCTGTGGACAGGGCGAGGAGCGTGTGGTACCTGGAACTACTGGCCATTAGCATCGGTCTGCTAATCCAGCTGCCCCTTTAGGAAGATCTCTGGTCCCAGCAGCAGGTCCAGGTCTTCCATCCAATCCTGCACAGCCAACACTTCCATGCATGGAAACTGAGTGGCTGCAAGTTATAAAATACAATCTCCCTCCTGAAGTGGTAGGTGTAGTCCTGGCAGCCAGGCTTCCTTCCACAAAAACTGCTTATAGTGGGCGCTAGGAGAAATTTGTAGTGTGGTTTCCTCCTGTCATATACAACCTTACAAGCTTCCCTTTCTGAAATTCTCTGGTTCCGTTCATCACTGGCCCAGCAAGGCCTTGCTGTGGAAAAAGCTAAGGGTTATTTAGTGCCCCTTTCAGCCTTTTTACATTTGTCTGATCACCCGTCTCTTTAAAACGTATGATGTGTTTCTTGCAGAGGTTGCGCCATATGTTTCCTTCAGTCCCATTTGTAATGCCTCAGTTAGATTTGAATTTTCGTTTTTTTGATAAGCTGTTTCACATAAAACTAATAAAAATGGTTTACAGTCCAATAGGTCATTGGTACAATCAGCACAGGTAAAGTAATACACCATATAGATCCAAAGAATGATACACTAATGCACACACAGGAGCCACTGCCCCACTTGTCAGATTACACACATCCCATAATGGTGAAACTAGGCTTCTTGCCCCATCCCAACTCCCCCACACCTTTGTGTATTTGGCTGGGCACCCTAGTGCTTCATAGACCACCTTCTCCTGCTGAGCACACCAGTCCACCCCTGACGCCATTTTACGATTGCAGGAGCGGCCTCGGCCTTCCAGTTCGCTGCAATGTCTCTTTTGGCCACCAAGCAGGCCACCCCCACGAATGTCTGATGTGCTCTGCTGGAACCCACCCCGTCGACCACCCCAAAGACAACTAGTAGTGGAGCCACTTCGCCTTCCACCTGTATAACTCTCGATCTCTCCGAGCACCGCCCTCCAGTAACAGGTAATTTGGGGGCAAGTCCATACCATATGAAAGAAGTCTGTGTTGGGGCTTACACAACGAGGACAGTACGCCTGGAGCCGCAGGCCCGCTCCATGCAACTTGTCAGGTGTGAGGTATGCCGTATGAAGAAAGTATACCTGCATCCCTGTGAGTTGAGAGGTCGTAACGAAAGACTGTGGGGCCATCAACGCTTCCCTCGAGTCTCCATCGTCGATCGGGCCCACCCAGTGCTCTCATCGCTCTCGGACCTTGTCAAGTGTTTGGGTGGTGTTACTAACTAATGAGCGGTAGATGTGTGACACTCCCCCTCTGCCCAGGGTGCCCATCATAGTTTTGGCCTCTAAGGGGCTGAATTCCGGGAGTTCTGTCCCTGTCTGAATAGGTGCCTGCAATGCGTGGCTAAGCTGCAGATACTTGTGAAATTGGGACATATGCAGCTCAAATTGCTCCTGGAGCTCCTGAAATGATCTCATGCGAGAGCCAGTCCAAACATCACCCAGCTGAGAAAAACCTATAAGGTCCCATTTATGGAATCCCCAAAACACTGAGACCTCCCCTAGCCACCGTCCCTGCCACAGCAGTGTCTGCTGGGTAAGGCGGCGCCACCACCCCGTCGTTCGCTGCGCAGCCCTCCACCCCGCCACCACCACCAAGTCACTTCCGGAACATTACGCTGCAGGGGGTCACCGTACAACCTCCCAAGCAAGCCAGAGAAGCCCATCGTCAAGAGTTCTTGCTGATACGCCGGATCTGACCAACCCCCCTCTCACTCAGTCATGGATGACCAATAAATGCATAGCTAAGTAGTATAGATAGAGGTTGGGCATTCCCAATCCCCCTTCATAAACATCCCCCTGACTGCTACGGAGCGCTAGCCGGGGGTGCGAACCATGCCATAAGAACAGCCTCGTCACTGCCTCCATCTCGCTAAACCACTTCCTAGGAATATGGTGTGGAAAAGTTTGAAGCATGTAGAGGAGCCGAGGAAGCACCATCATTTTATATAGCGCAATTCGGCCCAGAATGTTGAGGGGGAGAGACTGCCAGCGCTGGAGGTCCTCCTTGACTCGGAGTCAAGGGTGTCACATTGAGTGATCACGCCAACTCAGGCAAGAGTGCTACATGTATCCCAAGGTACCGGAAGCTCTTGCGGCAGAGGGGGAAATCCTGCTACTAATCAGTTATCCCTGGCCGGGCTCACCGGGACAGGAGAGACATACCGGGATTTACTACCAGACCCGATGCTTCTGCGAACAGGCCTAAGAGCTGCAACACCCTCGGCCTGCTTCTAGCTGGGTTTGCTAAAAACACCAGTACATCTGCGTACATTGCAATGCGATCTTCATGCCCAGTGGGCCAGGCCCACCCATCAATCAAGGGATCCTACCTTATCAGCCTCGCTAGTGTGAATAAAAGTGGAGCACTGACGAGTCCCCCTCTGGATGGGGAACAAATCCGACACCACCCGTTCACCTGCACTCGGGCTGTAGGGTTAGAGTAGAGGAGCTTCACCAGTGCCTGAAATTGCGTGCCGAACCCAGCCCTCTCCAGCACCCCCCCCCGAGATAGGACAAATCCACTATATCGAACGCCTTCTCGAAATCCACGAGAAGGAGTGCCAGTGGGGGGAAGAGGGCTCGGTTAGCCAGAGCTATGTGCAGCCGTCTGATACAATGCCTAGTACTCCTATTCTGCATAAAACTACACTGGTCCGAATGTATTAGTGAGGGCAACACCTTTCTCAACCTGGCGCCCGGAACTGTAGAAAAAATCTTATTCTCTGTGTTAAGGAATGAGATGGGTCGATACTCTGAGCAGCTCCACGATGGAGGCTTTGTCTTGGGAATTACTACAATAGTTGCCCGGTCAAGCCCCGGCGGGAACCCCCCAGTCCTTTCTGCCTCCTCAAACATGGCTAGCAGGTGCGGGGAGAGCACATCTAGAAACTTACTAAAGAGCTACGCCGGGAACCTGGAGTCTTACCCGGCGCTAACTCTGAGATGGCGGCTCCAATTTCCTCAGCATTTACCAGCTCGTCCAAGGCCTGTCTGTCAGCCACTGAAATCTTCGGAAAGGACACCTCATGAAATAGAGGGTCGTCCCTCCCCGCCAGAGGTCTGGGGGCGCTCCTCATACAATCTCACATAATAGGTGGCAAATCTCTGCGTAGTCTCGAAAGGCTACCTGGAGATCGCCCCTGACTCATCAATGACCTCCAGAACTATCCTCCCCGCCATCGGCCCAGTTGCCAGCCAGTGCAGAAGCTTGCCATTTTTGTCTCCCCACCCATAAACCCGGGCCACGGAAGCTCGCCACACGTGCTTCGTTGTCTCAAGAGTAGCGGGCCTAATCTCCTGCCGAGTCAGGATGAGCTGCCTCGTGACTACCTTACTGTCGGCCTCTGCGAGTCAGCCCTCCAGGCGCATCGCTTGGGCCTCCAACACTGACACCACCTGACTACACGCCTGGTCCCTCACACGAAGAGGGTATTTGGCATGCCCCCAAATTGTAGCCTTACAGGCAGCCCAAAGTGTACCTGTGGACAACACCGAGCTGAGGTTAACAGAGAAATATTCTGACAGGCATTCTCCTATGGCCTGAGCGTAGTTGCCATCCTGAAGAAACGACGCATTAAGCCGCCACATCGGGCGTCGACCCGCATCAATGTCATCTAGTAAAAGCAAGACCGGCGTGTGATCCAGCCCTCGACATACCGAGGGTCCCGGAACAAGAAAGAGGTCTATCCTGGCATGAGTGTGGTGCGGCGCCGATGAGTGGGTGTACCGCCGCAAACAGAGATGCCATGTCCGCCAGACTTCGCAGAGACCCTCCACCCAATTAAGCAGCCCTGACGCTCTGGCAGCCCGACTCGAGGACGAAGGTCCTATAATGTCTAACTCTGGATTCAGCACCGAGTTGAAATCGCCTCTCAAAATAGTCAGTCCTTGGGAAGCCCCGTCCACCACATCCCTGAGGGTCATAAGAAAACTCTGTAGCGCTCCCAGGGGTGGTGGGGGGGCATAAACACTAAGGATGTTGATGGGGCACCCTCCCCCCAGCCCGGAGATCACCACATACTGGCCCTGCAGGTCCGAGTGAGAGGTAGCCACCACCATGGATAGAGAACGGTGCAATAAAATGGCCGTCCCCCGTGAGCCCCCTGGAAAAGCCTGCATGATAAACCCTGTCATACCCGCCTCTCAGCAGCCTGGGGCATCGAGTGGGAAGCAGGTGGGTCTCCTGCAACAGGACCACAGACGGTGCGAAACGACGGAGGGGGCTAAACACCGCTGACCGTTTGATTTTATCCAGGAGTCCGTTTACGTTCCAGGATAATACTCGCTTAGCAGACTCTGACATAAGCAAAAGAGCAAGAATAGTTCACCCCCTGCGCCCACCAGACATTTCCATTGTGAGCTATCAACCCAACCCTGAAAAATGAAACACTGAGTCAACCTTAGCAAAAAAACGCTAAACAACCCCTGAACTCCCCCAACTGCCCCTCCCCATACTTCCACCCCAGAAGCATTTGTCGCCCCAAGCAGTATGTCTACAGTGAATGTGAAATGGTGGACCCCTCCATTTGAGTCGGAGTTCTGAAATGTGGCCAATCACTGTCCCTTGCCTTGCCTCGGGGGTGGGTGGAGGGGGGGAAACGCTCGCCCGAACTCTCCCACAGCACCAGGAGTCAGTGTCAGGAGAGCAAGGGAGATTGGCTCAGGTGCTCCCCCTCCACATCTCGAGTCTGCCTCTTCTCCTCAGGGCCATCTGGCACAGACCCTCCTCCAGCGGGGGCCCACGATCGAATCCAACGCTCCAAGAATTCAATCGCAGAGCTTGTCTCCACTCCTTCCGGGAAGCCCACAAATCGCAAATTATTAAACCTAAAGCGTTTTCGGCATCTTCTGCTCTGTGGTGCGGTTCACCGACAAGGGTCTGCAGCTGGGCAACCATAATCTTAAGGTCCGTGATCTCATCCTCAGTATGAGAGACCCGGTCCTCAACCTCCTTGAGGCGGGTTACCGCCTTTCGCAGGTTCTGACGCAGGAGGCCTACATACCCCTTCACTTCACCAACCTTGGCTTCCACTGCCAACTGCGAGGTCTGGATAGCTTGTAGAATTGTGTTTACTCCCCTGGCTGCAGTCTCCGGCTCGCCCATCGCCCAAGAGGATCCTTGCTTAGTAAATTGGTCTATATGCTGCTGCGATGCCGGCGGCTTGCCAGCTTTGTCTCTCCCCTTCTCAGGTGTGCGGTCAGGGCAGCGCCACTATCGCCGACCGCCCTCCGCCCATGTGGTCTCGAGAGCCCCAAACAAGGTCTCCAGCTGCACACTTCGGCCCCTCAGGGTATCTCTGGGCCGGTGGGCAGATCACAGCTCTTCTCTCCCGGGGAGCACCAGCACAGCCTCTGATCATTGTCTCCACAGGTGCAGTCCAGGGCCCATTCACACCTGACCACTAATCTGGGCTCACCGGTTGTTCACCGCTCCCTGGTCTGATCCGAGAGTTGGTCGCCTCACACCTCTTACAGGGGCGCCACCCTGCCCCCCACGACTCCTCCAAGGGCCTCTGTCTCCACACCCGGGGCCCCCTCAAAGGCCGCCGCCGACTGTGCACGACACTGGTCTCCCCCTAGGGAGGGTGGGAAAGGGAGAAGAGAAGAGAGAGAAGGGAGTCAGGGGTCCCATGTCGCCTCAGAAGGTCCTCGGATGCTCCTCACTGGGCGTGTCCAGCCCAATCGGTCTACTGCTGCCAGCCCCTCACAGACCAGCCATCACCTTCATGGGGCCCCGCCTGGCTCGTGTCCCTCTGCCGCCACAGCTTCCAGCAGGGCCACAAACTGTATCGCTGTCTGCCCCCGAGGCCCTGGGCTCCTTATTGCCAGTGTCCAGCCCAATCAGCCTGCTGCTGTTGGCCCTTCAACAACCTTCACTTCTGTGGGACCCACTTCCTTCACTGCTGTCCTGACCAATGGGGCCCGACCGCAGTGCTGTCTGCCCCGAGGGCCCTGGGCTCTCCGTATCCACCCGGGCGCCCCGGTCCCAGGATCCACAACTGGCCCTCAGTCTAAGCCCGGCTGGATCGGGGGCCCTGCAGCGCTCCCTCTGCTGCTGCTAATTTCAGGGGGGGGGGGGTGCTGGCAAAATCTTGGGCCCGAGTGCGGGGAAGTGCCTACTCTTCACGCCGCTTGGCCGCGGCATGGACGACAGGCCGCGGCCTGGGGGGGGGTCTAAATCATGAAGTCTTTCCTTCGCCGCCAGTCCGGCAGCGGCACCCTGGTTCCAGGTGCGCCTCCTCTGAAAGCCCAGCCGCTCTCAGCGGCCCCCAAGACTTCCAACACATTGCTAGTCTCATGGAGTGCCATCATACCTTTAATCGCTTAATTTCCCTAATGGCTATCGGTGTCTGATTTGGAACCCTGCCTGTTGGTCCATCAGAGTGCACATCACTGAGTACTCGGATGCAGTGTAACATAACCTTGTATGCCATTGCTGGAGTTCTCTGGTTGTCGTTGTTTTCTTTATCATCGATACATAACGTTAAGTTCCAGGGGCCCAAGTAAAAACATTCTGAAGTTAGAGTGAACAAAAAAGTAAACAATCAAAAGTTACACATCTTGCAAGGATTATACAAATTAATGGTAAATTGAACATTGCATTGGGTTCCTGATTATAAGTTTACATCTAATCCATTCTTTTATTTTTATTTCAATGTAGAAAGTCAGAAAGAAGTGATACAGTTGCTTGAAAACCGAATGTATAGTAGGAATGAATCACAATATTTTTGTTACAAGAACACATTTCTACCGAAGTGGAATGACATATGGACCAAGATGCAGGTAAGGTAATGTGAATAAAGGTTCACTATTTTGTTCTGTAACCAATGTGATCTTTACTTTAAGTTTCACAACATAAAGGATCAAAGGGATAAAATGAATCCCCAGAAAGCAGTTTTTAAAGGAATTTTGACTCTAGGTTCTTTATTAATAACGTTGCATGTTGAGTCTGCATTACATCTGTAAATTTATCGGAATCTACTCTTCTTTTGGGGAAACACATTTTTTGGCACCTTTGGGTACCATTTTTGCTTTTTTAACACATGATGTTTGAGCAGCCGCAGAGTGTCTAATGTTGCATGCTCCTTGTTCTTGTTCTGCTGATCCAATCTCGCTTCTGAGCCTCAGGTGTGAGGATGCAATAGATCATGTCTGTATCAGTTGCAGCCCCACCTGTGAGAGCCCTGGATTCTTCTGTGCTCCCAACTCTAGATCTCGCACAATGATTTTAATAAAGTGTGTGTGTGTGTGTATATATGTGTATATATGTGTATATATATGTATGTATATGTATATGTATATGTATATATATATATATATATATATATATATATATATATATATATATATATATATATATATATATATATATATAACCTAGTGGCAGTCACCACTAGGTAGTTATAGTTAGGACCTAGTCTCTATAGAAAAAACTTTATTTTTATTTTTTACTAATAACAATGATGATGAATCTTCACAAAAGTTTTCCAAAAAAAAGGCGCTCACTTCAGCTGCTGTCTGGAAAGTTTCAGGGTGATCAAAGTGGGGGCAGAGAAAAAGGGTGGAGGAGGCCAAAATGAGTTTTCCTCATTCATTTTTCCATAGTCAACAGCGATAACGCCCAAACTACTGGACAGAATTACACCAAATTTGGCAGAAAGGTAGCTCTTGGTCCGGAAAGAAGCCTTTTTGTTATTTGGTGTAAACCCGTTCAGTACTTTTTGCGAAATTAAAGAAAATCCAAATTTGTATTTATAGGGACGCGAATGCTTCGTGAACCCTCCCGATCTCGTGCTGAGATCTGAGTGACTGCTAAAACTTGAACCCGGAAGTGTTTGGCAGCCATCTTGGGACTCGACTGTGTCCCTTAGAAAGGTTGGACAACGGAACACCGATTTCCTAAACAACTAGTGCCTTAAAAATGAGGTCGGAACACCGACCTCGTTGCTACTACTAATGATTTTACCATGAATGCCTTAACAACAATTTTCGTTGTCAAGGCATTCCTGATAAAAGCATTACTAATAGGCACCATTGACCCTACATCCCTCACCCAACCCCCCCACCCCTCCCCAAAACCAAAAACGCCTCACCCCCCCAACCCCACCCCAAAAACCCCTGACACCCCACCCCAAAACCTAAAACCCCCTGACCCCCCACCCCCTCCCCAAAACCTAAAACCCCCTAACCCGCCACCCCTCCCCAAAAACAAAAACGCCCAACCCCCCAACCCCACCCCAAAACCTAAAACCCCCTGACCCCCACCCCTCCCCAAAACCTAAAACGCCCCCTCCCCAAAACCAAAAACGCCCCACCCCCCAACCCCGCCCCATGGTTATGACTGCCCATCTCTTCTTGCACCGCTCCATCCATCCCTGTCTCAACCCTACCACAAAGCATGCTGGGACAATTTAAAATGACGTCACCCACAAATCACTGGTCACAATTCTGCTGGAGGGCCTCAACTTCTCTGCTTGCTGACATCACTGCCAGTGTGTTAGACCTGGCATCTTTAGGGTGGTCTTATCCCAGACTTTGTGCCTTTCCCTCCTGTTTTGTTGCTGTACCGTTTTGTTGGCCTTCGGACTCTGAGCACTTGCCTCCTACAAACATTGTAACATTTATATACTCACAATTGGCCTACTTTAATGTACTTGTAAGTACCTTGTAGAGTGGTAAATCATACTCGAGAGCCAATAAATTATTGCCACATGACATTTCTTGGAGCACTGCCAAATTGAAATAGCTCAAATCACGGATGAAGGAAAAATCTGTTTATTTTTGCATGCACCTAAGAACATACAGTCTGTTTATTTTACCCTGTGGAGCCCTTTTTGTGAGGCATGCAGTGGGGATCACTGTGGGGATAAATTGCACGATTACTTTACACTGCCTTCTAAGTTTAGCCTGCCTGCTCTGTGCCAAGCTACCAGAGGGTGAGCACAGGTTAACCTAAGTTGTGCTTCTGACTTCCCCTGACTAGAGTGGGGGAAATCTGCTTAGTCAAGGTACATACCCTAGCCAACCAAAAGCCTGATTTCTAACACAGGGCCTTCCGTCTCTCTCCCCCCCCCCCCCCCCCCTCCAAAAACAAAACGTCCAAGCAGAGTTCCCTTCTGTGTTGGCTCCACAGGTCTGAGCTCTCTTCTATAATCAGTGGGCTTGGGCTGGCCCATCCATGGTACAGGGTGACATCTATTTGAAAAATGCTTCACCCCACCCCTTTCCTCCTCAGGAGCTACTTGAAGCATTGTTTGTTGCACCCTTTGTGTGGGGAGGGCTTTTTTCCTACTGCAGGAGAGAAATGTAATTAACATGGCACAGCAAGGTGAAAAAAAAAAAAAAAGCTTGGGCTCTGATTCTGAGTAAGCCAGAGAATTATGCCAATCCTGGTTGACCCATAAGCTGTACAGATCTCTCCCTGAAACTCGGATGTGGATTTGACTAGCATGTTCCACCTCATTTTGATGTGCCACTGGACTCTGTAGGCCAAAGGGAAGAGAAACTTCACTCTAAGGAAGTCCTCCCCCATGTGTATAATGGAGTGCCAGACCTTAAGCCGCACTGGCTTTCCCTGTAAGTGTACACTAACATTATAAGACCTACCCAGGTCAATACCCAATCCTGCAGAGTCCTCTCTGCGCCAGGCTCCCTGTATGCAGTTACCAGGCTGCTCACAACAGGATTTTCATTGGTTCAGCTCTTGCAAGTGTTCACATGTAACCAGCCAAGAGCCCCACACCCGTCCTGTGTCATTGAGGTGGACATTTGTGGCAAACATGTGCAGTCCATTTACTGTGTGTTTACAGTGGGAGAGTCACCAGTTGTGAGGCTCACCCACAATAAAAAAAAAAAAAACAGGTGATCAAAAAGTGAAAGATCCAGGCGGATTATATGGGCAGAGCCCACTGTTTACACTTTTCTTTGGTGATCACGCAAACATGAGATGATAATAGAAACAATTTATGCTTGGATTAGTCTTTTATGGTAGAGCCCACATAATAAATGCATATATTGCATGCTTTGTGGGCCGATTGTTTTGAGGGTCTTATTGTGTCCTTGTTATTCAAAGTTCTATTTTGAGTGTTTCTGCCTCTGAATTTGTTGTGGTAGGCAAATGGTCAGGTTAAACTCATCCTGCTTTTTTCAGCTCCCTAAAGACACAATAATTGTCTTCAGCATTAAACTTTGCTGGGCCCTCACCTCTGCAACCTGTTTGCGAGAGTATTCAAGATCTCCTCTCTAACATGCATTTTAAGTGGAGCAAAAATAGCTGTAATTCTCAAGGTCAAAAACCTGCTAGCAGCTTCTACTCCTATTATCCCATCTCTGTAATATTGGAAAATACTAGGAATCTGTCTTACTCGTGTGGTGAGGTCAAAATTGGTTCCTCCCTGGCTGCGGTACCAGATCACACGAGGTCTTGGCGGACTGTGAGCTGCTATTGTTAGATATGAAGAAAGCATTTGATTCGATACATTGGCCATTCCTGCATCAGATGTTGAAGAAAATGAACTTTGGGGACCACTTTCCCAGTTTTGTAGAAATCCCGTTCACTGAACCATGGACACAAGTTTGAGTGAACTGTACTCTCTGTACCATTTGGCTTGGAGAGGGTCTTTTGGCAGCTTTGTCCCCTCTCCCTACTTTTGTATGCACTAGTTGTAGAGACATTGCACAGACACAAAAGCAGGGGCAAT
This sequence comes from Pleurodeles waltl, assembly GCF_031143425.1. Taxonomy (NCBI): domain Eukaryota; kingdom Metazoa; phylum Chordata; class Amphibia; order Caudata; family Salamandridae; genus Pleurodeles; species Pleurodeles waltl. The sequence continues at coordinate 78,441,875 of NC_090443.1, read as the reverse complement.
ACTCTGTGCAGAGGACCGAGAAGACAGAATCTCCCAAAACACAGACAACATACTATCTTGAATAGAGACTTTTAGCCACAGATTCTTTACATTTAAATATCTCCAGGCGTCCGACTGGATATGGCCGATTTTCAAGCTGTACCCCTGTGCTCTGGTAGGTGGTGTAGTTTGAGCTTTGCGTTGGTCGAAGTAACACATGCAGTACCAACATAAGTGCTACCTCAGCTCGCTGACATCCGTTACTTTCGTGACTTTCCACACCCGGAGCCGTGATGAGAACTGACCACTGGTGTGGAAAAGACTAAGGCCCTGAAAGAGGTGACCCTCATAATTGAACCAGTTCGCAGAGTGTGAAGGATGGGAGGGTCGGTAAGGAATCTGTGGCAATCTAGTCTCTTCCAGAGAAGGAGTTACCGAAGGTAAGTAACTTGTTCATCTGATAGTGGCTTCTAGTCTTAGATTCCTTTTGAGTAGATACCCAAGCAATACCTCCCCAGAGGTAGGCCTGCGAGCACAGTTAAAGCAAAAGATCCTGTAGGACTGAAGGAGCGAAGTGCCAGTCACAATGGATCTGACTGTCAAGACAATAATGCTAATTTTCTCTACCAGATAAGGCGTTACCAAAGGCAATTAACTTGTTCTATAAGTTCAGTGGCCCAGAACTTCAATCCCATGCCTTATGGACATTCTACTAATACACAGCAATACGTCTGGCTTCAAAGTCAACTAGGGGTCATCTATGTACACCCCTGTTTGTGGGAGCCTGCTCTTCATCCTCACCTCTCAGATAGCAGGAGACCATTTCAGGTATGTGCAAATGGAAATCACAAGATGCCAGCACCGATGCTGCAAATTAAATATCGTGCCTATCCTGGACAAATCAAAGTGGGAGCTTAAATCCTGGGCCTCTTGCTCCCACCCGGTCAGGTTGATGAGACTCAGTACGTTGTTTAAAATGATCTCCATCCCATGTTTCCTTTATACTCCACAAAATTACCTGTTTCTGCTCGCTGACCTTTTTACAGATTTACAATCTCAGATTAGGGGCTTTTTGTGGGCAGCGTCAGCCCCATAAGTTCCCTTCAATAAGTGTAGACAAGGCCCTTACGATGACAGGTTTGGGTAGCCACGACTGGATATTTGCCAATAGGGTTGACTCCCCCACATCAAATGGAGCTAGACCTCCTTGACCAATTCGACGTACCTCACTTATTGTAAGATATGGCAAGTCCCAGAATGCTACCAGTGGTCACTAGCTTAATTCTCCTGTTCTGGCCGGAAGCATTAAGCCATATACACTGGTACACCGAACCCATCAAGGTAACTACGCTTTATCAGGGCACTTGGCTCGCTCAGTTGGCCGGACTGGTCTGCTTTAGTCAGTGGGACATGATAGGTATATCTTTGCTGGGGGCCATGTGGTGGCCTGACACTGTTAAGTCTATTGAAGATCTTGTTCTAGATTTCCAATTAAATTTTTTTTTTCCCAATACCCTTAACTACGGCACACGCTCGAGACACAAAAGCAATCTGGTTGTACCTCCAGAATTGAGTCCTCTCAAAGTTAAACTAATTGAAGGTTTGGTGGAAAAAAGGGATGTTACAGATGTATACATCTCTACTGACTATAAACTCCTCCCCCCCCCCCCCCCCACTCTCCCCTCCTAACCCACTTAAAAATTGAGAAGGATGTAAGACTGGTTACACTAGATGACGGCAATTGGGTGGAGGTGGAGATGGCTCCACAACCATTTGCCATCTCTGATGGTTACGCTTCATTCATTTCAAATATTTACACAAGCATTATTACAACCCTTCACAGCTATGGGGAAAGTAAGTACTCCCAGTTGTCAAAGATGTAACTCTTCTTTTGGCAAGTAATACCACATGACAAAGCAATGCCCCCAAGTGACAGAATACTAGACTATTGTGAGCCCTATGGTGGGGAGCAAATTGGTCTTGGGCCCCAAGGCGATGATTTTAGGAATTGATGATTGGAGTAGGGACATGGACTTCTGGTTTGCTGTCACTAATATATTTTGTACTCCTGAGACAGTTATGATCGGTTGCTTCCTTAAGTACTGCAGATTTTGTTACAATGACTGTCTGACTCATCCTATTCTGTTTTGCATTATTTCTTGGAATCATATAAAAGCAATAATAAAAAAAAAAATAGTAATGCAGGTACATGCTTGTGATGCTTGACCCAGGCTATAAACTGCATAGATATGTGTTGAACAGTTGTGTGCCAAACAGCATTTGATGTGGCTATGCTTTCTGACTTTTCCTATGCCCTGAGCCCACAATGTTGGTCATTATTAGCGAGTGGAGTGTTTGAATCTAGGGTGTGTGGTTTTTCAGTCTTTGCAGCAGTTAGCAAGCAAAATTAGTACATTGTGTATTTTATTTAGTTTAAGAAAGAAATGCCTCTGTCTTAGATCGAGCTAATCTTTTGAGAGCCTGAAACTACTGAAGCAGAGTAAAAGTCGGCTGGTGAAGTTTATTTGTAACACTAACTTTCTTACAACTGCTTCCAGGTTATTTGACACACTGTAAGCATGCAGAACTGCAAAATAAAAGAATGATTCATGTTATTACAATAAGCAGACTTGGAACTGTTCATCAAAGTTTGCATACTGGAAGATGATCTCCTGACATGTATTCTGTGATATTGAAAATACCACCCCCTACAATCCCTCCTACTTGTTCCCTCTTCTCAAAATGCTACCACTTTCATGGTCGGGCTACTGCCACTCAGCTAAGGGCTGATCTTGGTTTGTGCATTTGCTTCAGAGTGCAATTGATCTTTTGGATGACACTTTAAAAAAAAAAAAAAAAATTAAATATATTTTTATTAACAAATCGCTGTTTTACAGACACATAACCGGTTATGGCATAATCTTGTTCTCACCTTGTTCACAGTTAACAGTGTTGATAGCACATCTGTCTGTTACAAGTTCTGGGATTTTCGTCACGTTACACATTCAGTCTACGATTCAGAGTTAAACGGATTCAAAACAAGTGTGTTAACTCGACTTGTCTGAACTTTCCTCACGTGCGAACATTGTATTACCATTTTGTTCCTATGACTACACAACAGTCTTAACTTGTATTAAACAGTAATTAAACATGATGGCACCGTATTGAGTAGGTAATTACATTTGCTGGGGTAGGCCACACTTGGGTTTCTCCGGTGTATGGGGTGGCACCATTCTCTTACTCCCCACATTCCCTGCTGGGTGGGCGGCCTTCCATATCCAGCCTGTCCACTCCCCCGTGCCCTCAGCTAAGTCCGATTGTTATCTCTGTACTAATTTTACCCTTGGTCTCGCTGTCCCTCTATCAGGCCTCACTCTAGTGGGTATAATATCTTCCCTCCCTTCCTTCTGTCCTCTTAGACTCCTACTCCTGCTAGTTCCTCCGTGGGTGCTCCCATCCCCCTTGTTATGTCGTCTCATCTCGTCACTGTGACCTCCCACTCTGGGGCAATGGGATTTTGACGCAGGCCTCTCGCCTCTTTCCCTTTCAGGACCTGAAGTTTGGCACTAGACCATTGCGTCATGTCTCCACTCAGTCAGTGGGGGATGTCCTGGGGCCTTCCAACCCTTCGTGATCAATCTCCTATAAAGAACCAAGTCCAGGCCCAGGAAGCGACCACCCACCTTCCCCCGCGGCAGACCCATCCCGAGGCCCAGTAAGCATACAGTGGCGGTCGGAAATAGGTCCATCTCAAATAATCTCGACAGGTGAGCCATTACCGCCACCCAGCCCAACTGGATCTCCGGACAGCTCCATACCATGTGGTCAAAGTCAGCGTCTACGTTCTCGCATCTTGCGCATGTCTTGGGAGCTGCACCATATATTAGCGACAGTCGGTGTGTGGTGAGGTACATCCTATGGAAATAATTGTATTGAATGTATCGCAGTCGTGTGTTGCGGGTAACCTTCTGGGGGTAAGCCAATGCTCTACTCCATTCTGCGTCCGTCAATTCCCCACCAACTGTCCTTCCCCATCTCTCTCTCAGGGGCCGCAGTGGGTCTAATGCATCCTCAATTTGGACCCAGAATAGTTTAGTAATTAAGTGGGCCTCCTTTCCGGAGGTAAGCAGGAGATGTAACACCCTGTGGGTAGTGGGCTCTGCATTAATCTTATCCCAGTGCTCTTTCAGGGTATGTACTAGCTTTTGAAATAGTAGAACTGCCCCTGGGGGACTCCTCCGTCTGTAAGATCAGCGAAGGATCTCAGCACCCCTTCATGGAACAGATCCCCAATTGTTTCCACTCCCGCTCTCTTCCATGGTCCCAGTCCTGAGCCCCCGGTTTCTACCCCCCCCCCCCCCGTTTCGAGCGCAAGAACCGATGATGGTAGTGCTGGGGAGTATGGCAGGCCCACTCCGACCCTCTTCTCGCATCTCTTCCAGCATGTCGCCGCCACTCTTGTCATCAGCGATCTTCCTATTTGTCATATTGTCGCGTGGGCTCTCATTATCCTAAATGAGACTACTGGATTTCTAGGCAGCAGGATTGATAACGGTGTGGGGGACTGAGTCTGACCCACGTGTAAAGAACTCTGTCACCCTAAATCCGGTTTTTGCTCCGGCTAACTAGCAGTGCCTCATTTCTCCCACGGGGAAGAGATGATTGGGCAGCCGAGCGCATGACATCTTTGGAACTTCTCAGGGAAGTCGTGGTCACTCAGATCCAAACCAACTCTCTGCAACCTTACCCCACAACAATTTGTGTTTAATGGTGTTGCCCTTAGAATCTCTGTACCCATTCAACTTCCAATAGTGTAGATATTCATTGAAAGACTGAAACACAGTAGTAGGAGTCACAGACCAGCAAGGTTAAAATCGCCGGATCCGCGTGCTCCAACGCTAACAATAGAGCTTTGAGCTCAGCCAGCTGTGCCGTGCAATCTCCCAAGGTTTTAGTATAAGTATGTTGGGGGCAGAACACTTCCCCCTCCATAGTGCCGCTCACCACCGCACATGCAGCAGAATACTGTTTAGACCCAACCGCTGGTTGCGGAGAGCCATCGGTATACATGACCACCTGATATTGGTTAATAGGCACTGTGCCAGCAGGAACTGGGTACTCCATTTCATATTGAAGAAATTCTTGAGTCTGCAGTTTGGGGTCAAATATGTAATCTACATCAGTGGCTGTCAAAGACGTAGCCCATTGTATCCATCGCGGGTGTAAAGCTTTCGAATTAGGAACACTCGCTTTTGTAACAGCCTCTAAGGCTGGAATCGGGGGAAACGACAATAATGCGTTGGCCCTAGGCAAGAGGTCTTTCTTTAATCACAGCCATCTGTACTGCAGTGAGTATTTTCTCAGTCTGTGCAAATCGTTGTTCTGCAGCAGAATACAAGTGGGACATGTATGCAATCGGGACTGTCTCACCCTCATTAAAGGTGACATACCTAAACCCAACAGCCCCAGATATCCCCCTGATGACTAAATGTGTCTTATTGTCCCGTGTGTGTAAGTGTTTAACTGCTAAGAGATCAGTCTGCAAATCTCGTAGTATATGTGTATGCTCAATCATCCAAAATCTACTCGAAAAATTCAGACGAATCAACTCGTATAAGGGTTTTATACGCGTAGCATATTCAGGAATGTAAGTTCTGCCAAAAATCAGAAACCCCAACAATGACTGGAGCTTCCGAACCGTATTAGGAGGCTGCAATTGAGCACATTTCTCCCAAAAATGCCCTCTTGCCCTCTCTCGACAACTCATATCCTAGGAAAATGACGCTGAGGAAGGCAATCTTCGATTTCTTAAAATTAAACTTATAGCCAATTTCAGCAAACCCCACAACAATGCGTGATACACGCCATAAATGTTGCAGAATCTCATCGTCTGTCAAATATGTCATCAACATATGATAACGCTTCAGGGTCCAACTCGTGCAGAATTTCAGTTACACGAGCCGAAAATAGTCCTGGGCTATTCTTATACCCCTGAGGCAAACAACAAAATTTTTCTGAGAGCCAAACGCATTGAAACTGGTATAGTCCCAACTTTCGGGCGCTATATTTTGGCAGAAAAATCCATTCGAGATTTCTAATGTTGTTTTGTATTTTTTACGCACTATATTATTCATAAGCGCTGCGCTATGTGAATTCTGTATTGCATATGTGCGAGTATGACCATTTAAATGTCTGTAATCCACCACTATCCTATATGAATGGTCCGGTTTAGCAACCGGAAATAAGGGATTATTCATCGGCGAGACACAGGGCTCAATTACACCCTGGTACTCCAATTGTGTAAGAATATTCCTAACCGATGCCCTTGCTTCAAATTTGATAGGATACTGCGGCTGAGGTTCACCCTTTATTGGAATTACATGATAAGGTGATTGTCTATCCCACCCCACATTATTTCTATATAGTGCGGGGGCCTGTGCAAGAGCCCATATTTTATTATAGGACTCCGCTAGTTCTCTCGAAACAAGTGGTGAGAAGGAAGGTGTAATAACTTCTTCCCCCACTGGACAGTCACGAACAAAGTCAGGCGGCCAATCTTGTTCGGCCAGCAGAACGTCATGATTTTACCACATGGTCCCAAAAGATGGCGTGTACAATGCGGTCAATGTCCCCTTCTAATTGCAGAGTCACGTCATATACTCTATCAGGATCAGAGACTCGCATATCCGCCGTTTCGACTTGTATGAAGTCATCAGATGCTTTCACCTCCAGATGCTCTAGAAGACTCCGGCGAACTATTGTGACCTCTGCTGCGCTGTCTAACAGTGCCAACGCCCATGTCTTGTTCGTCAAGAGAACTCTCTTCTTGAGCGGCATGTCTAACTGAGATTGCTGCCACTTTCTTCTTTTTAAATTGCTGTTTTTGTTGCTGCGGTTTCTCTTCTTGTTTAATAGAAACCTCCGTTGAGCATTGTGAATCCTGTCATGGTTTCACGTACTCTGTTCTCCGCTCTGACCGCCCACCTCTCTCACTTCTTTTCTCTGAGGAGTCCTGAAAGGAACGAGATTGGCGTGTATCAGTATATTGATATCTGTCAGGCGTCTTCAAATTATCCCTATTTCTGAGATTATACCTATTCTGCGGGGTCTCCGGTTGCGGAGACTGTCCCCCATCTTTCTTAGGTGTCTGCTGTTTCTTTTCCCAGCGCTTTTTAGTACCCTCAGGTTGCTGCTGTTTAGCATTATCTTTATTATTTTTACCCTGTAATTGGGGTTTTTGCGGTCTAGCCCCTAGGCTATCGCGACCAATACTAGAATATGTTTATGCTATTATTCTCGGAAGTTCCGGCTCCTGATTAATCTGCGGAACGTCCCGAAGACGCATTCGCACTGCTAGTGCTACTGCCTCTCCCTTGAGATTACTCAAAATAATAGAAGAAACTGCGGCAAAATTGCCCATCAACTGCATGCCCAAATCTAAAGCAGGGGCAGCCCCATATTCATCTTGAATTTGTTTAAGCACTTCCGGTAAATTAGCTAATGTCGGTGTGCTGTAGTGCAGAGCGCGGCAAACACCGTGCCCCAGGTATTACAAAGGTCCACTGGAGGAACCATCCCATACGGCAAACACATCGTCAATATTCTATGTTTATCCTGAGGTCCCGTATGGGGAAATACTGCTTCCAGAGTATTAATTTTTTGCGTCAGACAAAATGGAGTTTCCTCACGTTTACCCATTACTGAGTGTACAGTTGCCGGATTTATACCCGGAACCACTGCTTGTGGGTGCGCCGGAGCAGCACGCGCTGCATTAGTATTTAATGCCTGCATTACAAACTGAACCAGTCTTCTGTATGTAGTTGCTACGTCTATATATAAACGACGCACGTCAGCCACTGCCAAATGAGCAACCGCAGGATATGGTGTGTAAGTAGCCAATAAAGGCCAGGTTGGACCATCATTACTCAGTGGACCTAACCTTACTTGTGCTACTTTGTGTGGGAGGGCGCCATCAAGCCAATTATGGTGTTCTTGATAAGATAAAGGTATCTCTAAATATGCATAAGCCCTGTACTGTCCAGGGACATTCGCAACTGTGTATTCGTGAAAAGTGTTTGTACCCCCATCAACCGCTGGAAATACGACCCAAGAATAAAAAAGTTCTGTTCTATAGGCTGCATGGGCGTCCACCACAAAAGTGACCGGACCCCCTTGGACCGTCAGTCAATGTGCTATCAGATGTCCTGTGAGCGGTTGTCGCATATTGATTGCTATATTCACTACATTAGGATTCGCCATTTGTAAAAAAACAGCTCTAGGTCAGAGAAGGCACACCAATATCGGGGTTTTCCTTTTAAAGCTCAAGCTTGAACAACCAACCACTAAGTAATAGGATGTCTATCCCGTGGTGGCGGAAATCCTCAGCTCCATGGACGTCTCCGCTACGGAACCGAGTAGTCAATATATATATGAGACCGAGAGAGTCAGCCGGACCTAAATATTAGAGCCAGACCAATCATTGGCGGCGCCATGTCGCGTGGGCTCTCATTATCCTAAATGAGATTACTGGATTTCTAGGCAGCAGGATCGATAACGGTGTGGGGGACTGAGTCTGACCCACGTGTAAAGAACTATGTCACCCTAAATCCGGCTTTTGCTCCGGCTAACTAGCAGTGCCTCATTTCTCCCACGGGGAAGAGATGATTGGGCAGCCGAGCGCATGACATCTTTGGAACTTCTCAGGGAAGTCGTGGTCACTCAGATCCAAACCAACTCTCTCATTTACAGTATGATCTCCTATACAAATGACAAAGGCAGTATAAGTTTTATATAATGTTTTTAATAAAACGACTGCATTTTAGATAATAAGGCGTGAGCCGCAATAACCAGAACCATACAACACAGTAGGATTGAAATAGTTACCAGGAGAGTAAAACATAAGAACAAAGCTATCATCGTGTCTAATAGTTTCTACTCTCCCTCTGCTTGTTCTATTTCGAGCAAAGCATGTTAAACTTCTAACTTGCCTTTCTGAATCACTGGGAAGACATCAGCCCTCATACCTGAGCAAAGGCCTGTGATCTTGGTTCAGCATCTGCAACAAGGCAGTCAGCGTCTAGTTGTGGTTCCCTGGTCGGAATCTCCCTCTTGCGTGTATTGGGACAAGGAAGTGTTTTTATAACTAACATGTCAGCGTGATCACAAAATGTCCCTACGCAGGAATGCCAAAGACTAAACTCCTACCACGTCTATCGGCAATGTACCAGACTGTATCCTTGACTGAAGCACAGAGTGAACAAGAATGTGTTATGGAGAACTCCAGTGCTGAAGTAGGCTAAACAGTGTGATATGAATATAAAACAAGACCGTAGAACTGGCTATTTGAAAAATAACAGTACGAAGCCTAATAAAAAAGCATTTAGAGCAAAGTGCACAGAGGCTCTAAGCTGCAAGCAAATGAATAAAATACATCCAGGGCAAAGTGCACTAAGGCCTGAAGCTAATGCGCAAATGATACGTAAAACTAACCACACTACAATATGTGCAATAATCCGATTTATGTCTACTTCTTCATGGGTGGTGCACCTGTCCAAATGTCCCCTACCGGCGAACCAACCTGCCGCCCACTGTAATTGGGGCGCTAAATAATAGGCTTCGAAATCTGGGGCACCCAGGCCACCCAGGCGGGTCGGCCTGCAAAGTGTTGAGAGCGAGGTGCGTCTCCGACCAACATCCCATATAAGTTCCCTAAGTAGGGTGTTCAATTTGCGGAACCACACTGATGGGATCAGTAGGGGCAAATTAGCGAAGAAGTAGAGGAGGCGGGGGAGCATGATCATTTTAGATAACGCTATTCTGGCCATTATCGTTAATTTCAAAGATCGCCAGAACCCAACAGAGGCCCGTAGGGAGCGGAGTGCTCTACCGAGGTTACCCTCCCGAAGATCTACCATGTCATGGAATACTTGTATGCCCAGATACTTGAAGGTACGTGGGGCCCAACTCACATCACCCGGGCATGCTGCAGGGCATTCGTAACTCGGTGATATGGGGAACACAACTGTTTTGCCTCGGTTAAGGTGTAGTCCAGACAGTGTCCCGAAATCTGCTAGGTTCCTAAGAGCCGATGGGAGACCCCCTTCCCTAAGGTAAATGAGTATATCGTTTGGCGTATATATGCTCAGAGTGCCCCCACTCCACTCCCATACCCACGCCATCCCGTCGCATCTGGGACGCCAGGGGTTCAATGGCTAGAGAGAATAATAGTGGGGACAAGGGCCATTCCTGTCTGGTTCCCCTGTATATTGGGTAGATATCGGATACTGTCCTGCCTGTCTTTACCCTTGCCAATGGAGATGCGTATAATAAGTCCACCCATTTTACCCATCCCTCACCCATCCTGTAGGAAGTTGGCTCTGTATGTACTATTTCAAAGTAAGAAATAGCATGCACAGAGTCCAAGGGTTCCCCTTCGAGGTAAGATAGTGGCAAAAAGAGATAATTCTAATGCTCTATTTTGTGGTAGTGTGGTCGAGCAGTAGGCTTATCAGAGGGTAGTGTTAAGCATTTGTTGTACACACACAGGCGATAATTGAGGAACACACTCAAAGACAATTCCAGGCCAATAGGTTTTTATATAGAAAAATATATTTTCTTAGTTTATTTTAAGAACCAGAGGTTCAAGATTTACAAACAATACTTTAAATGAAAGGTATTTCACTCAGGTATCTTAGGAACTTTGAATCATCACAATAGCATGTACAGTTTTGGCAAAAATGGCAATAAGCTATTTTAAAATTGGACACTGCAAAATTCAACAGTTCCTGGGGGAGGTAAGTATTTGTTAGTTTTTCAGGAAAGTAAAGCACTTACAGGGTTCAAAGTTGGATCCAAGGTACCCACCGTTGGGGGTTCAGGGCAACCCCAAAGTTACCACACCAGCAGCTCAGGGCCGGTCAGGTGCAGAGGTCAAAGTTGTGCCTAAAATGCATAGGCTTCAATGGAGAAGGGGGTGCCCCGGTTCCAGTCTGCCAGCAGGTAAGTACCCGCGACTTCGGAGGGCAGACAAGGGGGGGGTTTTGTAGGGCACCGGGGGGACACAAGTCAGCACAAAAAGTACACCCTCAGCAGCACAGGGGCGGCCGGGTGCAGAGTGCAAACAGGCATCGGGTTTCCAATGGGTTTCAATGGGAGACCCAGGGGTCTCTTCAGCAATGCAGCAAGGGGGGGGCTCCTCGGGGTAGCCGCCACCTGGGGGTCGCTCCTGCACTGGAGGTCGGATCCTTCGGGTCCTGGGGGCTGCGGGTGCAGTGTGTTTCCCAGGCATCGGGTTCTTTGAAGTAGGCAGTCGCGGTCAGGGGGGAGCCTCTGGATTCCCTCTGCAGGCATCGCTGGGGGGGCTCAGGGGGGGTCAACTCTGGCTACTCACAGGGTTGCAGTCGCCGGGAAGTCCTCCCTGTAGTGTTGGTTCTCCGCAGGTCGAGCCAGGGGCGTTAGGTGCAGAGTGGAAAGTCTCATGCTTCCGGCGGGAAAGGTGTGGTCTTTAAAAGTTGCTTCTTTGTTGCAAAGTTGCAGTCTTTGTGGAACAGGGCCACTGTCCTCTGGAGTTTTTGGTCATTTTAGATGCAGGGTAGTCCTCTGAGGCTTCAGAGGTCGCTGGACTCTGGGGGACACATCGCTGTTGCAGTTTTTCTTGAAGTGGGGAGACAGGCCGGTAGGGCTGGGGCCAAAGCAGTTGGTGTCTCCATCTTCTCTGTAGGGCTTCAGGTCAGCAGTCCTCCTTCGTCTTCAGGTTGCAAGAATCTATCTTGCTTGGTTCTGGGGGCCCCTAAATACTCAATTTAGGGGTGTGTTTAGGTCTGGTGGGTTAGTAGCCAATGGCTACTAGCCCTGAGGGTGGCTACACCCTCTTTGTGCCTCCTCCCTGTGGGGAGGGGGGCACATCCCTAATCCTATTGGGGGAATCCTCCATCTGCAAGATGGAGGATTTCTAAAAGTCAGAGCCACCTCAGCTCAGGACACCTTAGGGGTTGTCCTGACTGGCCAGTGACTCCTCCTTGTTTCTCATTATCTCCTCTGGCCTTGCCGCCAAAAGTGGGGCCGTGGCCGGAGGGTGTGGGCATCTCCACTAGCTGGATGAAGTAACAAAGGGGGGGAGCCTTTGAAGCTCACCGCCAGGTGTTACAGTTCCTGCAGGGGGAGGTGAGAATCACCTCCACCCAGCACAGGCTTTGTTACTAGCCACAGAGTGACAAAGGCACTCTCCCTATGTGGCCAGCAACATGTCTGGTGTGTGGCAGGCTGGCAAAACTGGTCAGCCCATACTGGAAGTGGGGTATGTTTTCATGGGGCATCTCTAAGATGCCCTCTGGGTGTATTTCACAATAAAATGTACACTGGTGTCAGTGTGCATTTATTGTGTTGAGAAGTTTGATACCAAACTTCCCAGTTTTCAGTGTAGCCATTATGGTGCTGTGGAGTTCGTGTATGACAGACTCCCAGACCATATACTCTTATGGTTACCCTGCACTTTCAATGTCTAAGGTTTTGCTTAGACACTGTAGGGGCATAGTGCTCATGCACCTATGCCCTCACCTGTGGTATAGTGCACCCTGCCTTAGGGCTGTAAGGCCTGCTAGAGGGGTGACTTATCTATGCCATAGGCAGTGTGAGGTTGGCATGGCTCCCTGAGGGGAGTGCAATGTTGACTTAGTCATTTTCTCCCCACCAGTACACCCCAGCTGGCAAGCAGTGTGTCTGTGCTGAGTGAGGGTTCCCCAGGGCGGCACAAGACATGCTGCAGCCCTTAGAGACCTTCCCTGGCATCAGGGCCCTTGGTACCAGGGGTACTAGTTACAAGGGACTTACCTGGATGCCAGGGTGTGCAAATTGTGGAGACAAAGGTACAGTTTTAGGGAAAGAACACTGGTGCTGGGGCCTGGTTAGCAGGCCTCAGCACACTTTCAAATCATAACTTGGCATCAGCAAAGGCAAAAAGTCAGGGGTAACCATGCCAAGGAGCCATTTCCTTACACATCCCCATTCGGAGCATCACGGCCCTCAAGTAATCCCATCTGATCGAATCAATAGCCTTCTCGAAGTCTACCGCGAGCAACACTCCCGATGTGGGTTGCTCATCATTAGGCATATGTAAAACAGCGAAAAGTCGCCTCAGGTTCAGGGAAGTACTACGATTCGGGACAAAACCGCTCTGGTCCTCGTGTACGAGTGTGGGTATGTGGCTAAGCAAACGGTTGGCCATGATCTTACTGAGTATTTTAAAATCACTGTTCAACATTGACAAGGGGCGGAAGTCGGTCACTGATGCCTCCTTGGATTTTGTCTTAGGGAGCGGAACCACCAGAGCTTCCCTCAGTACAGTTCTACTAACTGGGGGGGCCAGCTGTGTCTCATATTTTTTTATAGATGTCCATAGGAAGGCTGTCCGTTCCCGGAGTCTTTGCAGAGGCCAGTTGTGCTATAGCTTCACTGACGTCCTCTAACGTCACTGGTCCCCCCAGTCTGTCCCTCTCTTCGGTCGCAAAGGTCGTCAGTGGGATCTGTTGTAGGTAACTATCAAAGGCCTCTGTTCTAATTTCACCAGGCCTCCCATACAGGTGGGTGTAATATTCTTTGAATGCGTCATTTATAGGGCCCGGCCTAATTCTACATTCCCCTTCCTTATCCAGCACACTCGTGATGGGCTCACTGTCCAACTCCCCCCCCCCCCCCCCCCCCACCCCCCCCCCCCAGCCTCACCAACCACGCTAACATTTTCCCTGATCTACCCTCCTCCGATTGTAAGGAGGCGAAATATTTTTGCATATTGTGGCATCTAAGTTGTTCTTTGACCTGGGAGTGGTCTCTCCTTGCCTGGTTATATTCCTCATTCTCCTGTGTGTCCATTCCCTGTCTCAGTTCCCCCTCATGATGTATTTTCCTCTCTAGGTTAGTTAGTTCCCTTTTGAGCGTACGTCTCACCCCGACCGACTGTCCCAGACAATAACCTCTTGTTACCACTTTAAGTGTTTCCCATTCCGTTGACTTAGAGGAGGTAGATCCTTTATTTGACTTAATATGGTCTGCCAGTTGTAGTCTCAGGGCGTCTCTATACGCCTGGTCATCGAGTGCCTCAGGGGCCAGTCTCCATGTCGGGATGGGGGGGGGGGGGGGGCCTGACCTCTGTCACCCTCCATGTTAATAATCAGGGGTTATGATCGGACAGAGTACGTCCAAGGTATTCCGAATGGATCATTCCCTGTGCTAGTGTTGCTGTACATACCACTCTGTCAATTCTGGTGTGGACCCGGTGAAGGCCTGAGTAGTACGAGTATTCTTTGTCGTTCAAGTGTTGTTCCCGCCAGACATCCACTAGCCCCCAAGAATCCAACCACTCTCTAAGCTTTCTGGTTATCTTACTTGTCACTGCACCCTGTAGCGGTGGTGTGGACCTGTCCAAGTCTATGTCTAATACACTATTGAAATCTCCCCCGACTAGGAGTTCTCCACTCCGCTGGCGGGTGAGGTGACTCGATAACCGTATCATAAAGGGGACCTGATCCGGATTGGGAACGTATATATAGCTCAGGACAATCGGAGTGCTGTGTAACTTCCCTTCCAGGATCACAAATCTGCCTTCACGGTCTATTTTGTATGATTCTACCTCAAGGGGAACCCCTGCTCTTACCCAGATCATTGCTCCCCTTGCATATGCTGATTATGCTGAATATTCCGTAGAAAACACCTGCCCCCTCCATCTGCGTCTCAGTCTCTCCACTTCTCCAGCTGCTAAGTGGGTCTCTTGCAGCATTGCCACTTGTATACCCCTCCTCTTTAGGTAAGACGGTATTCTATGCCTTTTAGTCGGTGTGCCCATCCCCCTGATGTTCCATGTTAGGAAATTGTATTCTGCCATGTTGGTATTTCAGGCTTATGGTAGCACCCCCATTCTGCCCTAGTTGTCGACTTCCCCTTGCGTTCTATCGGACATCTGATATAAACTAACCACATCTCCCACAGTGCCATCCTAACTTGTAATTGCTTATCCCAACTCCCCCTCCCCAGGGCGCCTCTCGAACAGTAGGTTGCCCAGAAAACTGTGCAACAGTGCAACTTATTCAAACTTATAACGGCAGTTCTCGCTAATCTGTCTGAACGGGCGAGATCCCGATTGGAGGTAGGCCATGCTCAGAGGGGCCTCACGTTCACCTGTTTCACCTTCCCCCGGGGCTCTCCTGCAAGATTATTTATCAAAGGTCGTCCGCTGTCTGCGGGGTTACCTTCGGGGCCCGCGCCGAACAGCACGAGCCCCTGGCCGAGGACATCAGTCTCATCCGATTCACCTCCAGAACACTCCGGGGGGGGGGCCCTCTATGCTCATGCGGGCTGCTGCCTCCAGTGCCGCCTTCCTGCCCTTTTCCTTTTGTTTCTGGGTCGGCGCCAAGCGGGGGCGACCTCGGGTACGCCGCCTTCTAGGGCCCCGGTGGGACCCGCCTCCAAGCGGTCCCTCTCTCGCATGCCGCCCTGGTTGGGTCCCATGGGCCTCCAGCCATTCCCACGCCTCTTCAGGGGATTGGAGAATTGTAGTTGTGCCGTCTAGTATCACTTTCAGTCTGGCCGGATAAAGCAGAGAGTATTGAATCCCTTCTTCCCTTAGGGCCCTCTTAACTGCTATGTATGAAACCCGCTTGTTCTGGACCTCCAGTGTAAAATCCGGGAACAGCGTCACCTCACCATTCGCTACCTTAAACGGGCCCGCCTCTCTTGCCCTCTGCAGAAGAATGTCTGTTTCTATAATGTAGTAATCTGGCGATCACTACTTGGGGGGGAGGGTGTCTGCCCGGAGCAAGAGGTGTATAGTGTTCCAGTGTATAGAAGGGGGTCAGACGATCCGGTGCCACAGCTGTGCACAGCCATTTCTCAAAGAATTCCACCATATTCGTTCCCTCTGCCCCCTCTGGGAGGCCCACCACTTGTACGTTGTTCTGCCAGTTTCTCCCCTCTGCATCCTCCGCCCTTTGTTCTAGGCGTGCCACTCTGTCCGGGAGGCATGTCACCTCGGCCTGTAGGTCTTCTTTTTGTTTTGGTGCAATTTCCGCCAGTGTGGTCTCCGTCTCTTTGACTCTGTCCGTCAGCTTGTGGTGGTCTGCCCTCAAGAGGCCCACTTCGACCGCGACCTGGTTGATGTCGTGCTGCAGCGTTGTCTTTGTGTCTTTGATTGCCCCATATATTCTGTCCAGGGTGTCCTGTACTTTAATTTGCGACGGGTCCTGCAGGTCCCCCCCTTTGCGCTCGGAGGGTGTTGTGCTGTCCATGATTCTAGTCTTGTGCTGGTTCTTGGGGGACATTGGGTATATGAGGGGCCGCTCCTTCGGGATCAATGCGGGGTCCAGACTGTTATTGCGAACTCTCCACCACCTGTGGCCTCCGCCGTTAGCCCAGTTCAGGCCTCGCAACAGCACCTAGTTAGTCTCCCAACAGTCTCTGGGTTATCGTACTCATAGTCACTGGCTTCCAGTGAGGCCGATGTGTGCTCCACAGGGGTGGGAGGCTCTACGTTATTTTAACCACGGGCGCCCGCTGTCTCCAAACCCAGTCCGGCCCAAACACACCCACTCTCAGTGCCCGCAGGAGGTTATCCCTTTCCAGGCCTCGACATGGGGTTGCCAGATCACCCCCCCTGCCGTCTTCACCGGGCAGTTCCCCATAGGGTGGCTCGTCTATTCCCAGTAAGACGCCACGGATGGTTGCTCGGCTGCTCCCCCTCTTCGAGCCAATGTCAACTGCTCCAGTGTCTCCTCGGCTCCGGAAGCTGTTGGGGCGACCCTGGTGTCCCGCCGCTCGTTGTTTACCGGGGCGTGTCACGGAGCCCCGGGTCGCCGCACCTCTAGGGCAGAGTGTTCCCCCAGGTTTCGCAGCCGACGCGCTGTTCACCAGGAGATCGCCGTTGTTACTCTTTTGCTTTGGGCCGTCAGGGTCGTCCGCCTCTCCACTCCCTAGGAGGCCACTTCTCTGACCTGGCTTTGTCCCATTGATTTATGCCTCCCCGGGTACGCGCCCGGGACGCCAGAGCCCTACCGGGCCTCACAGGGCCCCCCTCCTGTTCCACAGGTTGTCGCTTCAATTGAGATCCACAGCCCCTCGTAGGGCCCCAGTCTGCTCGACCCGTTTCAAGGGGCTGCCGGTACTCACCTTGACTTGGGTTAGTGGGTTCTCTAATCTCGCCCCACCGCTCGGGGCAGCGCACGCCCGTCCCGGCCGCGGCTCCCTGGCAGTCAGTGCTGTTCCTGGTGACCAGCTGGTTCGTTCGCAGTTCGGGCCCCGCCCAATATGGGCCCGCGCCACCTCTTCTTGTCCCAGTCTCCGGATATTCTGTGGTGTGCAGCCCTTCGCGGCGCCACCCCCGGCTGCTATAGCGCCCACTCAGGGGCCGCCGGTCTCCCACGGGGCCTCAGGCTGACAGGGCCGCCCTCCGCACTCGCTCACCCCGGGGGCACGCTTCTCCACTCCGGCCGCAGTACTCCAGCGGCCAGAGCCGCTCCAGTTCGTCCTCGGCGTGCACAGTAGCCAGCTCCGGTCCCGCACCGGTCCGTGCCTCCACCCGAGTCCCTGGCTCCGACGAGGGACAGACCGCAGGTTCTCGAGTCCGCTGGCACGGCTCAGGGCTGCACAACAGGGCTCCGCCGCTCCCAGTCAGGCCCCTTCGGGTCCCCACCACAGCAGCAGCACTGATTGCCCCAGGGTCGGCTCGTAATGTTAGGATAATTACAGGCCCCTCTGGAGCGAGGGGATTATGCGTGCGCCATCTTTGGCTTCTTGGCCACGCCCCATCTTTTGGATGACACATCAATTCTAGCAGAGTTTGTAGATGGATTTGGTTTTGTGATTTCCACAGTTAAGGCAGATTTGCTCTTCTATGGGAGTTGGAGGGCATGACCTGGTGCCTTCTAATCATTTTGAGTGAAAACCTGTCCACCGTGAGTGAAGCGATAAGCAAAGTTGGTCCACTGTGTGAGAAAGGAAACAAAAAGAGCAAACCTTACAGGCAGATAAATAAATGAGGAGGTATTGAGCGAGGCAGACACCACAAGACTGATATGGAGGCAAAAAGAAGCATCCAAAAATAATTAAATGGACAGGCAGGTGGACAGGTGGAGAGAGACCAAAAGGCGTATACAAAAGGGTTGTGAGATTGACAGATGAAGAGACTTTAAAAATTCCATTAAAGTGTGTAGAAGGCAAGGCAATAGGCATGAACATTTGTGATAGGGGAACATTTTTTGCCCAAAAAGCAAAAGAAAGTACAAAAGACTATACTCCCCCCACTAACTCCAGCACCTGAATTGTCCTAGGTTATGTTAATATTTTTTTTTTGTTTAATTTAAAATGCACCTGGTTTTTCTAGCATATAATTTGTATTTCATTACAAATAGTGTATTGTCTTTCCTGCTTTGCAGATCCGAGTAAACAGCAGCCGGATGATCCGAGTGACTCTGGTGGACAGTGAGGAGAAGCTAAAGGAGCTGGAAGAATTTAATTTTTGGACCTTTATTTATTCATTCTTGAAGGAGCAACTAAATGACACGTATATTAACGTAGACCTGTACAGCAATGAAACATGTATTGCTGTCCACCTGGACGACAGGGAAGGCACTTACAGTGTTCTGCTGTTTCGAAGTAAGCCTTCTGCTGGCATTGAAGAAATGGTTGAGGGTAACAAAGTTCTAGGGTTTGGTTTTAAATTGTGATTAAAATGATCAAATGGGACTTAGGGAAAGAATTAATTCTGCAACATTGTGGTCGGATGAAGTTTGTGGCTACAGGATGCAAAGTATATGCCTGTGTTTTTCCTGCGTTGCCACGATCAAGCCAGACTGATTGACTATTTAAACAGGTGGATAGCGTAACTTTGAGTGTGTGTTTATTAATATATGTTCACGTGTGTGACTTGCACAAAATTCTTAACTAAAACTTTTAAAAAGTCTCCTACAGTGGGGGGGAAAAACAAACAAAAAAGGTTTGTTTTCTTCATAGAATTAATGTGTGAAATGATACAGCGTGATATGGTTTACTGTACTTCCGAGATATTAACTAGTACCTTATGCCGTGCCTTGCAATGCAAATACAGTATAATAGATGAAATGATACATCAAAAATCCAATATCATTAGGTGAAAGATGTCTCTGGGCTGAGAGAAATCCCAGTTTGTTTCAAATAATTGAAAACAGGTCTTAAGGCTTTGTCCTGTCAAGCCAGACCTAACCTAAATGTAGTTGGCGTGGAACCATTCGAAAAGGAGCTTGCCTAACAAATGTTAATAAGTACTTTTGAACATAAAAATGTAGACACATGGTTTTCAGCTCTTAAAATCATAGTAATATAAAAGGTCTTATTTTAAGTGTGTATGTGTGTGTGTGTGTGTGTGTGTGTGTGTGTGTATATATATATATATATAATGTTTGATTGTATGTGTAGATGCAGATACACATGCTATGCATAGTCTGCCATCTAGTGTTGTGCTCGGAGTGTTACAAGTTTGTTTTTCTTCGAAGAAGTGTTTTCGAGTCACGGGATCAAGTGACTCATCCTCTTTGGCTCCATCGTCTCCATGTTAGATTGTTTTCTTTCCGCCATCGGGTTCGGACGTGTTTATTTTTGCTCCAATAGTTCGAGTTGGAAACGTTTTAAAACTCTCTAATTCTCGTCGGTTTTGAATGCGTACCATCTTCCATCGCCACTTTGGTACCGTCGGGTCAACCATCTTTACTCGCCCTTCGGGGCGCTCGCGCCCAACTCGGGCCTGGTCGGGCCGACCGCATGGAAGCCTCATGGACCAGACCCCATTCCGTTTTTGTCCTCAGTGCCACGCAAAATTTCCCTACACAGACCAACATCTCTTCTGTAATCTGTCTTTCCCCAGACCATCAGGAAGAAAATTCCGACGCCTGCAGATCCTTCCGTTCGAAGAAAATGCTCCGAGACAGAAGAGCCCGGAGACTCGAGATGGCATCCAGAAGCACTGAACGTCTCGACATCGAAGAGGAGATCATGCACACGGCTGTCTCCGTTCGAGGATCCGACTCCGAGCAGGAGTCCAAGGAGGACAGACCGGTCATGGCAGGTAAGTATGCCTGCCCCTGTCCGAGCCAGGCCCAAACATAAGGCCTTGGGAACGCCACTGCCGGAAGGCCATGGCTCGACCCGTAAAGAGACCTTCGGTGACCAACCAACAACTTCGGCACCGAAAAAGGCCACGCCATCCAAGCCTTCGGACTCGAGCCGAAGCTCTGTTTCAGAGTCCACCAAGCATCGATCCTTCGAGTCGAAACCTCAAATCGTTTTCGGAGCTGAGGCCATCATCTACCCTGAGCCTTTCGATGCCGAAAAGGTAAATTTTATACGGAGGAACATGGACTTTTACAAGCACACAAAGAAAGCCATAAAATAACTGAGGAACACTCAAAAATGGAGGCAATAGATGAAAGGCAAGCCAGGATTCACATCCACAAAGACACTGGCAGAATTATAACCGCACCTCCTCTAAAGCCTAAGAGGAAATTAGCCTTTCAAGAAGAATTGGACACTGCTCAGCCACCAGCTAAAGTGCCAGAAACCAAAGAGAAACCTCCACTTCCTCAATTTTCTCCTCCTCAGTCTCCTCCTCACTCTCCTCATTTGCTTATCTCTCCTCCCTACTAGTCCCACACCTCTGCAATCTCCTGTACATTCATTTGATTCCCAGCAGGACAATGTGGATCCATGGGATCTTTATGATCCAGATCCCATTCCAGATAACCCAGACTGCTAGCCCTCTAAGCCATCACCACCAGAAGATAGTACAGGCTACACTCAGGTCATAGCTAGAGCGGCGTCCTATCACAATGTCTCCATGCACACTGAGGTGTTAGACTATGACTTCCTTTTTAACACACTCTCCTCTACACATATCAGTCGCTTCCCATGCTCCCAGGCATGTTAAAGCATGCAGACCAAATATTCAAGGAGCCAGTTAAAACTAGAATAATTACTCCTAGGGTGGAGGAAAAAATATAAGCCACCTCCCTCTGATCCTGCCTTTATCACACAATTGCCTCCGGACTCTGTAGTGGTAAGCGCAGCAAGGAAAAGAGCAAACTCGCAGTCATCAGGGGATGCACCCCATCCAGACAAGGAGAGCAGAAAGTTTGATGCTGCGGGCAAAAGGGTGGCATCTCAGGCAGCCGACCAGTGAAGGATAGCCAACTCCCAGGCATTGTTGGCTAGATATGATAGAGCCCACTGGGATGAGATGAAAGATATAATTCAAAATCTCCCCAGAGAACAACAGAAAAGGGCGCAACAAATAGTTGAGGAAGAGCAAGCTATCACAATCAGATCAGGTCAGCCCTAGACACTGCAGACACAGCAGCTAGAACAATCAACACTGCTGTCACCAAAAGAAGACCCGCATGGCTTAGGTCTTCAGGACATAAAGCCTGAAATACAACAGGCTGTCCTCAATATGCCGTTTAACCAAAAAGCTTTTTGGCCCAGAGGTAGACACTGCTATTGAAAAAAGATTCGGACACGGCTAAAGCCATGGGTGCTTTGTATACAACACACTACAGGGGATCATTTCGTAAGCCCCAATACAGAGGTGGATTTAGAACCCAAACACCCGAGGCATCCACCTCAAACAAAGTCGGCCTGCCAACCTCAGTATCAAAGAGGTGGTTTCAAAAGCATTTACAGAGGCCAGTACCCCAGAGGCAGGGGAAAATATCAGTCAACAAAACAAGCCTCACAACAGGCAAAGCAGTGACTTGATCCATCCCTTCCCAACTCACACCTCACCTGTGTGGGGGGGGGAGGGGTAAGACTGCAAAGGCTCCACACCAATTGGCTACCCATCACAACAGACAACTGGGTATTATCAATTATCCATAATGGCTATTGCATAGAATTGGCACAAACTCCACCAAATATTCCACCAAAACCACACAACCTCTCCACGCAACATATCGCTCTGTTACAAGAAGAAGTAAAATCTCTATTACTCAAATAAGCAATAGAGCCAGTGCCACAAAATCAACTAGGAACAGGCATTTACTCACTGTATTTCCTCATTCCCAAAAAGGACGGAACCTTAAGGCCAATATTAGATCTCAGAACCCTCAATCTTTATATCATGTCAGAACACTTTCACATGGTAACACTACAGGATGTTGTCCCACTACATTCAGCACGATTTTGTGGCAACATTAGACCTTAAAGATGCGTATTATCACATACCCATCCATCCAGCGCACAGAAAATATCTCAGGTTTGTGATTCAAGGAAAGCATTATCAGTTCAAAGTGTTACAGCCTATCTAAGAAGGCAACACATTCATGTCTTCCCATATCTCGATGACTGGCTAATAAAATCCAACAGTCATACACAGTGTCAAAACCATATGCATTATGTAATACAAACCCTACACAACCTATGGTTCTCCATAAACTACCAAAAACCACACCTAAAACCTGCGCAAATTCAACAGTATTTAGGAGCCACACTAAATATGCAAACGGCGCTTGCAAGCACAAAGAATACAGGCATTTCACAATATATTGCCACAGATACAGCCAGCCCAACAGCACACTGTCAAATTCGTCATGAAACTATTGGGCATGATGGCATCCTGTATCGTCCCACATGCAAGACTAAACATGCGAACATGCGGCCTTTACAACCGTGCCTTGCACAGCAATGGTCACAGGGTCAACTTCACGATCTAGTGTTGATAGACCACCAAACATGCATATCACTTCAGTGGTGGAATTCCACAAACCTGAAAAAAGGGCGGCCATTTCAAGACCCCGTGCCTCAGACCATACTTAAAACAGATGCATCAATGATTGGCTGACGGGCGCACCTCAACAATCACAACATTCAAGGACAGTGGGACGCCAAAAACAAACAGTTACACATAAATCACCTAGAATTGCTAGCCGTATTCCTAGCACTCAAAGCTTTTCAGCCTCTTCTCACTCACAAGAACATCCTTATCAAAATAGACAAGGAGGGACCCATTCATCCCATCTCTCCCTCCTAGCCCAAAACATTTGGCAATGGGCAATCCACAAGAAGATTCACCTGGTAGCACAATACATTCCAGGGATACACAACCAATCATCAACAAACACACGAGTGGGAGATTCATCCTCAAGTGCTTCAGCTATACTTTCACCACTGGGGAACACCAGATATAGATCTATTCGCCACCAGCGAAAACGCAAAATGCCAAAACTTCGTATCCCGGTACCCACAACCCCTATCCAATATTCAATACCTAACATCGAAAGCTACCTTCCTACTCGCAATTACTTCATTAAGAAGAGCTAGTGAAATCCAAGCTTTCACAATTCAAGAACCGTTCATACAAGTACACAAACTTAAAGTTGTACTTCGAACTAACCCTAAATTTCTCCCAAAAGTTACATCACTGTTTCATATCAAATAAACAGTGGAACTACCAGTCTTCTTCCCACAGCCAGACTCTGTAGCAGAAAGAGCCCTGCATACATTAGATATTAAAAGAGCCTTAAAGTATTACGTAGATAGAACAAAACAATTTAGGAAAACGAAACAGTTATTTGTGGCGTTCCAAAAATCACTTACTGGTAACCCTATTTTAAAACAAGGTTTAGCAAGATGGATAGTAAAATGCATCCAAACATGTTACCTTAAAGCTAAAAGGCAGCTCTTAGTTACACCTAAGGCACATTCCACACTGAAAAAAGGGGCTACAATGGCTTTCTTAGGAAATATACCAATGGCCGAAATTTGTAAGGCAGCCACTTGGTCAACACCACATACATTTACCAAGCATTACTGTGTAGATGTGTTAGCAACACAGCAAGCCACAGTAGGTTAAGCTCTACTAAAAACATTATTTCAAACAAATTTAACTCCTACAGGCTAACCACCGCTTTTATGGGAGTTAAAACTGCTTTGTAGTCTATGCATAGCATGTGTATCTGCAGCTACACATGCCATTGAACGGAAAATGTCACTTACCGAGTGTACATCTGTTTGTGGCACGTTCCGCTGCAGATTCACATGCACCCTCCCCAGGAGCCTGTAGCGGTTTAAGTTCAACATTCACTTTACATATGTATATGTGTGTGTATATGTGCATGTATATATATGTGTGTGTATATGTGTGTGTGTATGTATGTGTATATATATATATATATATATTCATTCCATTTGCATGGACATCTCTTTTCTTTATACTCTATCACTCCTACCTTACCCTCTGCGGGAAAACAGTCTAACATGGAGTCGATGCCCATGCGCAATGGAGCCGAAGAAGAGTCACCACTGGATCCCGTGACTCAAACACTTCTTCGAAGAAAAACAACTTGAAACACTCCGAGCCCAACACTAGATGGCAGACTATGCATAGCATCTGAATCTGCAGCGGAACATGCCACGAAGAGATGTACACTGGGTGACATTTTCCATATTTATATATAAAGCTATCCAATTCTAAATTGTTACTTTACAGACAGTGGGCCCACTGTACTAAATTATTTTGGAGGTCATTACAAGCTTGGCGGGCGGCTACCGCCGTGCGGCTGCACTCCCGCGGACCCCATTACAACATCCCCGCTGGGCCGGCAGGTGCAAACCTAGTTTACGCCCGCCAGCCCAACGGGGATGCGGCCGCAACATAGGAGCTGGCTCCTAATGGAGCCGGCGGTGTTGCGGCCGTGCGAGGGGTGCAGTAGCACCCGTCGCGCTTTTCACTGTCTGCTATGCAGACAGTGAAAAGCTGCACGGGGCCCTGTTAGGGGGCCCCTGCACTGCCCATGCCAGGACTCCCCATACCGCCAGCCTCTTCCTGGCGGTGCAAACCGCCAGAAACAGGCCGGCGGTATGGGAGTCATAATCCCCAGGGCAGCGCTGCCCTGGCGGATTATCACCGCTGGGGCTAAAACGGCGGGAAACCGCCAGCCCCGCGCGGTTGTAATACGGGTCTCCGTACCGCCAGCCTGTTGAGCCCCTTTGTGTTTACATACTTAATTATTGGCTAAATTACAAAGTTTACAACTGGAAAATGGCTTTTTAATAAATATTAGACCCACTTGGTAACTTACTAACTCCGCCTTAAATTGCTGAAAGGGTTTACAAAATCATTACATGTTGTGATCGCAAACAATGATAAACTACAGATTCCTTTATAGATGTGGTAACCCATTTGCAAAGGGGAAGCTGTTCTTGTTGAACAGTTTCCCATTTGGGAATTGTCAGGTGGGCTTGGGCAGGGGGGTTGTGGGTAGAGGTCCAGTGACCATTGTCGGCTCCTCCCAATGTCTTCGCTAACTGAAAACAAAAAAACAAAACACCACTAAATCCACAATTCTTTAAAAAAATAAAAAATCTTGTTCGGGTGAGCAAATACTGGGATAGTGGTCTGAGAATCTGCTGTTAGTAGCCAATCGCAGAGGGTCACAAAAGCAATCTGCCTAATAAATAGCCATGTGGCAGGTCATTCAGCGACCCACCCCCGAATAACATTACAACATGCCTGCATGCTCTACTGGATGACAGAATGACTTTTACATGACCAGCCAAGAGAGAGGTCATAATTATTTGGAAAAGCAGTTTGGACCAATGACCAACTGCCACAAAATGCACCTGGACGTGACCAGTGGCCTGTGAAAATGTTTTTTTTTGTTGTTTTTTTTGGAGTGAGTAACGTTGCACACTGTCTTGAAGATGCATCCCTGTCCATATCCAATTCAGGCAATTCAGTTAGAACAAGGTCCCCTCTAAATGCCCAGGTGGTGATGTCCACAGCCATCATTTTTTCCCATGAGTAAAAATAAGTCTTCTGTCATGGAAATAGTGGTATCCATTGGGATTTAACAATGTACTGAAATTACGATCATGCTTTTTTGCTCTTGATGGTAATTGCAGAAGAGCATGCTGCATATAATCGAGCATAGCCTTGCCTAAACACCATGGGCATTATATTTTTTTGCTTCATAAGATTTGGGCATTTGTCTTGAACTATTTGGAACAAGTCATATTAAAGTCTGTTTCACCAATTTCCAAAACTGTCTCTATTCTGTAAAATAAAATGTATGACTGCTTAACAGATCATCCGGAAGCACTCCTTGCTTTCTAATGTCCTCGGTGTACCAATGCTGTTCTAATTTCAAGTCTGATGATAATTTGACCATGATATATTTTTTGTTATTAAAAGCAACATTATTGTGTTTCCCAACAGGAAGCGACCCATACCTCTTCTTGGTGTTTCTCATGGGACTGTTGCTATTTTTTTATGGTGATGTTCTGAGCCGGTATGTATTGATTGTCGTAAAACAAGTGATTAAATATGTTTCTTTGCCCTCAATCATCGTCTGATCTCATTCTCCATGACTATCACAATATGCTAACTGATGGGGATAGGGATTAAGTGAAATTATTGCCATGGTGTTATTGTATGATCCTTTTTTTCGTGTTTTCATCGGTGGTCTCAACAATAATTGCTTTTGATATTTATTGAGGTGATAGTTCCTTTTTAGCTCTCATCTACAAAACACATTTTGCTGTCTGTTAGTGAAAGGCATCTTGTGGATCATGCCAAAAACGTACAGTGGGCTTATATAACCCCCAGTTCTGTTTGTTGTCCTTCTTGTCATCCTCATTTGCTTGCATTCTGATTCATAGCTTCCCTTTCTCTTCTGGAGCATAGCCTCTTTACTATCCTTTTGATTTGATCTTTCAATGTTCACATTCAGGGAGCTACATTTTAGGTCGAACCCTACCAGACAGCGCAACTGTCTGGTTGCTAAAGACTTCTTGGGGACATTTTGAAATCTGACCTAAGAAGGTATTCCGTCCCTGTTTATCATTGGATTTGTGGTTTGTAAATTCCATTTGCTATCTTTAGGAGGTACAGCATGCCTTTTACCCTCACATGAAGCATAGCCTATTTGAAGACAGCAAGCAATCAATAGAGAATACAGAAAACGAACCATTACATTTTGTTCTTAACTGGTGACATTTGCTGTGGATTCAAGGACAGGTCAGATGTCAGGCCCAGTCTTCAGAGGGAGCTTGGTGTTTACTCTTTTCTCTGACTTCAAAGCAAGAGGACTTATCTGACAATCTAGAATGTGAAAGGCTTTTTCAAGCACACAACAAAATTTAAACGTTTGTAAATGAACTATGCAAATATTTCAGAATTAGGAAAGCAGAAAGGAAGCACATTTAAATTTGTTTGTAATTCTGAAGTGCAAGGAAAACAAATCAATAGACTAGGTGATCCCATTCCCACACTGCTTCTACTCTACGATACACTCACTACTCTATACCACTTAACTCCAGGCCACTCTGCTCCACTGTATGCCACTCCACTTAATGCACACCCCTGCTCTATGCCCCCTTGCACTACTCCGCTTTACTGTACTCTAATTTATGTCCAGACCACTTTATGACACACTGCTCATCTCCACTCTTCCGCTCCAATCTACCACATGCTCCTCTACATCACAAACCTTTTGCCATGCTGAACAGCAGCCACGCTGGTGTACAACATGGTTAAAACACATTGGCAAAGCCAATAGATCCTGCATAGGCGAGACCTGTTTGGCTTTGCCAATGCTTGTGTATATATATATATGTGTGTGTGTGTGTGTGTGTGTGTGTGTGTGTGTGTGTGTGTGTGTGTGTGTGTGTGTGTGTGTGTGTGTGTGTGTGTGTGTGTGTGTGTTCCTTCACCTCCATTTATCCTGTTAAATACTCTTTTGCTCCATGCTGCTGCTTCCTTAAACCCACCACCACACTGGCTTTTAAAATAGTGTTCTTCCCCTCCCCCCCACACACATCCGCTCTGCCATTGCTTTATCCCATCTGCTCTCCCTACTAATTTCTGTTGCTCCCCTACACCTCCTAGTCCACACAAAATAGTTCATCTTTGTTTTTGGAGGGCAGAGCAGCTGCCATTTTGCTCCTGGACTGATTCACTTAAAAATAAAAAAGTGCCTTAGTGCAGTAATATTTACAAAAAAAAAAAAAAAGTTGCCTGTCATTCCATACGCATGCATGGTGACGCATGTGCGTGCCTACAGAATGATTCGCCTGCCATCAGTATTATGATGCGCTTTTTCGTGTGTTGCATCGTTGCAACTGCTTTTTTTGGGGCTAAAAGCAAAGTTCTTTAGGTCATATGGCTTGGTGAGATAATTGTTTTCTGCTAACATCGGAACGTTAGCTACAGGTCACAAGTTTCATTTGAAACGAGTGCGATGCAGGTCCATCCTTGAGAGCTTTATAAAGTGCTAAGAAAATAGATAAAAAGGAATTCTCTTAAATGTAGTGCTTCTCAACAATAAATCGTGGTATCAACTACTAGATATAAACAAATGTTATTTTTATTTTTGGCAGAAGGACTTGTATTTTCCTCCTGGTCCTGTTTCCTGTTGCCATGCTGGGCATTGGGACTGCAGATTTTGTAGTCCTCTTGGTGGTTCAGCAGCAGTTGCTGTTGGTGGCAAGTTAGCAAAATTATTTCTGTGCTTGCAGTGAGGCTAGTATGGGGATGTTGACAAATCTGTGGAGACAAAAAAGAGACAAAAGCTGATAAAAGTGAATTTTTAGGTTCATTGTTCCATATCTCATCTGAAGACAGAATTTCTTTTCAAGAAATGTCATGGATGCATAATGTGTGAAAAGGTTAGGAATAGTAGATGAAGGAAATGGAAGACTGAGAAGATCAACACTACAGCGCACAGAGGCAAACAGGTTTGTGTTTATAAACAACAGCATAAGTCTCTCAATTCTGATTATCCTACAGTCTGGATTATATACCGCCTTAATACCATAGAGTAAAATACAATTCATGTTATTTTTCTTTCACATTTTATTTTTGTGCTAGAATTTCCATATTTCAGCAATCGTGAAAACGTTATTGTTCTTACTGAACATTATGTTGGGTAGGTGGAGGTATTTCTGAAATTTTATCAAAAGTGATACAAAAGAGAGAAAGGGCTATTATGAAAATGTGATACGAAAACTATTACAAAAAAAATTAAGGAAAGAGAAAGCAGGTCATTTAACACACAGATATTTGCAAAGGCAACATTTTAAATATCAGCATATGGTTCCACACGTGTTTGGGGACAGGATCATGATTAAAGTCTCATTCTCAGTGTTTTTCAACAAACTAACACCACGGATCACTATGGTTAATTCATCTTGTCATAAGCCACTTTCCTAAGGAATGGCCTTTTGAGCATGTAGAGTCACAACTGTGTTGTATGCATGGGGTACATTACTTCTGCATTTTGTTGACTAATCTTTCTTAAAAGCAACAGAAACGCAAAGCTCGGTTTTGGAAAGTTTTTGATAAATATTGTGCTATATACCTGATCTTAATACAGAGTTAACGCATCCTTGTTGCGTTGAACGAGTTAAATAGAGATGTTAACTGGTATTTCAGCTAATTCCATTTAAAACGTTAAAAGCAAGATTATTCATAAAATGTTGATGATTCTTTGCAGGAGTCAGCTGTTCTATTACTCCACAGGGATGAGTGTTGGAATGGTTGCTTCTTTGCTTATCCTAATCTTTATGATGTCAAAGCTGATGCCCAAGGTAAGACTGTGGAAAGGCTCAATTGTTCTGTAGTTTAGCGGTAAAAGCTAATTTGCGAATAATTTAGTTATCTTTTTATATCATCCGTCCAATGTACGCTGATGTATAGGATAGTCTAACATTCCAGAAATCAAAATACTATATTTATGATTATCCAGATCACTCTTTACCTTTACCTGTTTTAATGACTTCACTATAAAAGCTGACCGAGTGGAACTGTTGCAGAATTTGAGTTATAGTGTTTGTGTATCAAAGTGTTTTTTTTTTTCTCCTTATGGAATAACTGGAGAGGAAATGATTGTGGGAAATCATTGGGGGAAATCATTGGGGGTTTGATGATCAGAAAGATCTGGAAGGAACGTTTTGAGTAGGCCTAGGCAGAACTCAGTTTTTCGCTCTGTAAAATTCCACAGAGTTACCTAAAACCTCTTCAAGATTCCATGGAGTTCCATAAGCAGGCGAAATATGGCCACATCGTGCTGACAGCGCTGATTTTTAGCACTGGCAGCTTGTTCTGCTCTGTAAAATTGGCATGAACAGCACCACGTGACGCGCCAAAGGGCGTTGCCTCTTTCTTCCACTTGAGCGATGCTCTACCAGTAGCTTTCTCAATGTGAATGATCGCGACCGCTGGCATTGAGAAATCTTGCAGGCAGGTGTTCTAGTGCCTGAATTGCACTAGGGAACGCAGACTCTCGCTTGGGCTTACTAACTTAACACTGGTGAACCACATGCAAGAAAAAACTCCACATGCGGCTATTGGTGGAGTTTTCCCAGAATTCCGTGCTCCAAGCTGAAAGCTGAGTGAGCAAAACTCTGCCAGCAGAGTGGAATATTTCACCCAGTCTTAGTTTTGAGTGTTTGTTGTTGAAATGGAGTATGCCCACCTCGCACTGCACTGGGCTCTCAAGTTTGAGGATCTTACATTTGAACCTAACATGGCCTAATCACTCATTTAATTTATCACATGGTACGTCCATTGTGATCCATCTTTTGTGGCCTGTTGGCTATGTTCGCTGATACTTATTGGCTTTTTTGGGCCTGACAAAATCATATTCAGCTGGAGTATCTGGGGTTTGCGTAGTCTAGCATGGCATTAATGGCAGCAAGTACAGCAATGTGTAATTCTAGAGGAATGGGTTTTCGTTGTGTAAGTAAACCCTTCATTTTTTTTCATGTTTTTTTTTTTTAAAGGGGTCAAAGATTAGCTGGTGGCTAAATACGTTTTTGGGAATAGTGTAGATGGAAGCAGCCTTCTGCAACTCATCCATCTCATTTGAAAGTACCCACACTTCAGCAAATGAGGTGTAAGCGTAAGCACTCCTACTCCCCCCTAGAGGAATACGTAGCTCAGATTCTACCGCACGTTGTTTGTGAGGGAATCTCCTGTCGGAGCTCTGCTCCAACCTTTCGGTGAACTTGTAATTGTTTCCATTTTGGTCTGCCCTGGATTTGAACCAGCCCTTTCTTCAGCACTACTGTAATGTGAGTTATTTGTAGGGAAGATTGTTTCAATCTCTGGAGCAGGGAGGTCTTTTATTCTGACGAGCAACTGTCACCATAGCGAACGAGAAGAGATCTCTTTTAAAAATCTGTTGATCTTATGGCACAAGGACATTTCTCCTTATGACCCATACTTGCAGAATGTTTATTGTTTTTGTCCTAAACCTAAGATCTGCAAGTCGTTCTCTACCAGGACTCTTAAAGACAAAGAAAAGAAGTTGGCATTTCTTACGAATCAAGAGAATTTTCCTCCTTCCATAGGAGATGCCTCCTCTACAGTGGAACACTCCGTGAGAAGTACCCCTTCAAGCACTTGCGTGAAGGCAGCGCTCAAGACTAGACTTTTACACTTTCCAGAACATGATCTGTTGGGTCCAGTGTTTGCAGCCCGCTCCTTTGCTGAAAAAACCCAGAGCCTAAGCGCTATAGATACTCACCTGTGGCCAAAAAAAAAGTCTTCAAAGGAAATCCTGTCGATATCGAGACCGTTGATGTCTAAGACTTTAACTTAATTGTCGATGCTGAAGATATTGTCGACATTGACACGGTTGAGGACGACGAGACCGCTGACGTTGAGCATTCCATTGATGACTACACTGTTGGCAGCAGCATTGTCTGAGGCCACGTAGTCCACGGAAAACATGGGATTAAATGTTTGAGGGTCATGGATGTGCCTCAGTGCAATTATTGCAGTCCGACCAGAAAGAGGAGGCTAGTAATTATGCCTCACTGACAGTTTTCAGCCCAACGCAATTGCATGTGAGATATGTCCCAGATTTAAAAAAGGACGCAATGTAAGAAGAGTCCTACAGTGCACGTGTCAGCAGGCATACAAGTATGGAATGTGTTTAAGGCAGAAACCACCTAGATGTTACAGAGAGCCAGATGTGGTCTAAGTGCCAATGGCCTTATCTGCATTGCAACAAATGATGGCTACTTTTACTAAGTTGTTACTGCAGCAACCAGCTAATTTTCCTAATATGGGGCTACTTGCTGCTCCCATCTTCCGGCCTCCTAAGCCTGCACCTTTTCTAGTTCCACCTGCTAGGCAGCCATCACTGCTACCTCCCCTCCTTCAGTGCCAAGGGGATCTGTCCACAGAGAAGACATGGATGATATTTATTCTAATGTTTCTACCAATACTAATATAGGAGAGTGAGATGAACAACAGACGGTGATGGAAGGGGAGATATTGGCAGTGATTTTATCATCCTTAGTGGAAACGATGGCGCAGTCCTGCAAGATGCTACAGATGATATCTCTTCATTTCATTTGTTGATTGAAAGAACTGCCAAGAAATTCAACCTACGAATGACCTGTCGATCAACCATGTTTTTTTTTGTTGTTTTTTTTAAAGACTCGAAAATATGTTAAATCCATTCCTTTTCTTCATTATGTCTAATCAGAAGGTCTGAAATTAATTAAAACACCTGCTGCCGTTCCAGCTCTGATACCTCGTCTAGGACCAAGAAATGTAAAGCCCCAGATTCAGCTGTAGCTTGCCTCACTGGTCATACTAGATCGGATTCAGTAGTGGCTTCAGCAGCTCAAAGAAAAAACAAGACTGCAATAACTTTATCATCTAGTCTGCCAGATAAGGATAGCAAATGTATTGACAATATAGGCCTATAATTTCATCTATGACAGCAAGTGATGTGGCGATTGTAGATCATTATGATCGCCTGATGTGGCATGGTAAAGCTCTTATTACTGGCTCTTATTCCTGAGGATAAGAGGGAAACGACGAGAGCTGTCCTAAAGGAAGGGGAGCTGACCTATTCTTTCATTATTGATTCAGCGATGGATGCTTCGAATACAGGTTTTCGCCAGTTGGCAGGAGGGACTGTGCTATGGAGGCAAGGCTGATTAAAATCCTCAGCCTTTCATACTGATGTCAAATCTAAAATCTTAGACATGCCTTTTGATGGGATAACTCTTTTTGGTAAACTTGAGTTTTTTTGTTTTTTTTTGTAATTAATGTTTTTATTGCTTTTCACAAAAACACACATAGCTGCAATACTGCAGTATTCAGTCCAGTAATGACATAAGTGAAGACATTACATACACATATTATGCACAGTCCATCTTAAGTGCCAAGCCATTAACAAGAAAGGAGCTAAGATCAGGAACCAAGCATATTATCTGCCGGACCAGCCTCTGCATAAGTCAGCAAATAGGAACGATGATGGGCCCAAATATCCTTTGGTCAGGATGTAGGAGGCAAAAATGAGGTGTATAGTTCACTTGTGGTAGCACAAAAAATGTCACTCAGCCAGTCATGAATGGTGGGTTTTCTACTTCTGCCCCACTGTACTTCATTAATTCATTACCGGATTTATAAAGTGCATGGCTACCCGAAACCGGGCTTCCAAGCACTAAAGAATACCGGAAGGCGACCTACTTTTACTCCTTCTTTTTTTTTTTTTTTAAACATTTTTATATATATATATATATATATATATATATATATATATATATATATATATATATATATATATATATATATATATATATATATATATATATATATATATATATATTTTTTTTTTTATTGCTTGCGAAAGCATAGCAATTCGCTTCTCAGGCTCACCGGGAGAGAAGTCTTAAGTGCCAAGTAGGAGAAGGACCAACCGCTGCCCCTGTCTCTTTATCTTGGGTATGACAAGGAGGTTGATCTCTGGGATCTCCTCAGTAGATAAGGAAAAATCAGTTGTTGAATAACTTTTGGGTCCTGCTTGTGTTTGGCTCGATGAATCAGACAGTCTTAATCTGAATCCTGCTCTTAATAGGAAGTCAGTGCAGGGATTTGAGAGCACCAGTTGCTGAACAAAGCTTAGAAACCCCCATAAGACTCCTGGTTGCCGCATTTTGAATAATTTGCAATCGCCTATTGACTGCTTTAGGACTCCCTTGGTAGATAGTTACCATAGTCTGATAATCAGTCCCTGAATGATAATCCTGGCTTCAAATGGAAGCCATTTCAGGATTTTATGGAGGGCTCTCAGCATGCCAAAACAGGTGTAATTCTATTTGCCTTTGAAGCCATGGACAGTTTGTGATCTAATATAAAGCCCAGGCTTTTTACTTCAGTTTTTAGTTGATGGCGCTCACCCAACATAGATGGTCAGCTGATTTGTTGCCAGATTGGCAAGTTATTGCCAACCACCAATACCTCAGTTTTCTCGCCTTTTAATTTTAAGACCACTATCTTCCATCGTTTTGGCTACCTCAATTTGACAGTTTATTGAGCATCATGGAGATATTCTGAATATCCTGAGATATTGAGATGACCAATTGAGTATCATCCGCGTAAGAAACATTTGCAAATCCAGAGGCCCCTACAATATCAGATAATGAATGCACATAAATATTGAAGAGGGTTGGACTAAGCGATGAACCCTGTGGGACACCCCACCTCAACTTATAACTAAAAGAATAACAAGGGCCTGAAAGCTCCTCTTGCTTAAGAACAAGGTTAGCCAGCTTAGCACAGAGGTTTTCCAGGCATCGTATGGGTGGGATGAAGGATGCCATTGGAATCCAAGAAAGCTGATAACTTCATTGACAAACTTTTCTAGAATCTTACTCGTGCCTGGTAGGAGGGAGATGGGTCTAGAATTCTCCACTGCCAAAGAGTCCAGTGATGGTTTCTTTTAACAAAGGACGGATAATGGCGAGTTTCCCCCTCTGTAGGGACTTGACCACTTTGTAAAGAAAGATTGTAAAGTTTGGTCAAAGTCGATAGTAGCAGGTTCTCGCCCTTGATTAATATGTCTATCAGGGCAGGGTCTAGCGGAGAACCTGAAGTTACTGATCTCGCTATGTTAACTACTTCAGCTTGATTAATGATGGGAGAACACGGATTCCCACAGGGATGGGAATCCGGATTTATTACAGCCTTCTGATGCCCTGAGGAACTTGTTATAAAGAAGTAATCGCTGTTTACATTCTTGAGAAAGTACTTGGCCAGTGCCTCACAGTGCTGTTCTGAAGTTGGGGGGGCCTCCCTTGGTGGGGTTAGCCTTCAAAAAGGTATTCACAATCTGATAGGTTTCCTTGCTGCAATTCAGGGCTGCACTGACCCTATTTGCTAAATCGTCTATCCGTGCTTTGCGGATTGCATGATGATATTTTTTCAGCATAATTGTGTGCGTGCCTTTTTCCTCTTCTTTATAATCCCTTCTCCACCTTCTTTCCTGCACTCTACAACCCTTTTTCGGCAGAGAACCAATTAACCCTATCTGCAAGATTGGCTCACTTGCAAGTTTAAACTGGATTACTTCATCCAGTGCCCGGGTGATCCCTGAGCTCAATCCCTTATAGCATGAAGAGGCATTCCCCTCCTCTAGAGCCTCAGTTACTGCAGGCATAATGGTCCTCCCTAAGATATTCTCCTAACTGTCTACATCTAACTTAGACCATTGACAGGAGTAAATAACCATTCCAGACTTAGGAAGTAGTACTGATGGCAGCCTGATACTGAAAGGAATGCTTCAATGCGCCGTTTAACGAGTAGGAGTGCCATAGTTGCAAATTTTCTGTGATGTGGGGCAAGAGATTTAACATATCTCAGGATCGCCATGACAGGGTCTGGATCAACCGCATATTCTGGCATAGCAGATATACATGTGAAGGTATCCTGCCAATACGCCTGTGTAATGATTCAATTCCATGTGAGATGTGCAAAATCAGCTTGGTCAGAAGTGCACTTGGAGATATTTATGGGAGCGCAATGGGTCAAGTTTGGCAAGGGACTGGGGAGTGGTGTAGGTGCAGTGCAAGAACTTGTAACATAGGAGTTTGTTGACTGTTTATTGACACCAGTTTGGTCTTCAGGCAACAGAACTGCCACACCTTATCAGATATGGAGGAGTCCAGATCCTGCTCCCAAGCCGTCTGTGCCGAGATTCGATGTAAGGGGCCCAGCTCAAGGCTGGCTGGCTGGCTGGAATAGGTGGGATACAAACCTAATGCTGTCTGCCGATGATAACACTATGGTGAGAGGAGAGAAGTCAGGTGGCTCCTCTGGAAAGGTACTCAATTTTTCCCTCAATGTACTGTGTAAGTAGAGACGAACAAAGTTGTCCATCTAGTAAGTCGTTCCCTCAACCTCAAACATAGAGCGTAGGTCTAGTTTACCATTTGTGAAGAGACCAGCGAAGGTGCAAAGTTGATGCATAGCGAATACGCATTGTACCAGTGTTTTCTGTGTCACTGGTAGCCTTGGGCTATCTTTAAGAGGGACATCAGGTGATTAAAGGACATCTTATCCTAGGTATATCCGAACCAGAGACCACACCCAGCAAGATGTGGAGAGGGTATGTATGTCCAGGGGTTCTCGAGGTAAGCCCTTTGGGAGAATAGGGGGCAATGGAAGCTGATACACCTGGTGCCTCTCAGGCTTCGGGTAGGGAAGTCTAGCGTCTGGTTGATTCCAGCTTGTTAGGAAAAATGGCATTGGGCCACCAAATAGTAAAGGTGAAGATCTGGCACTCAAAACCCACCCTTAGAGTAGGGGGAGAGTGTCTCCCATTTAATTCTGAGACAGCGCTCAGTCCATATTAGATGTGTTAACAGGGTACGTATTGTAGAGAACAAGGAGAAATTCAGTGGTATTGGAATGTTGAAGAGTAGGTAGAGATAATGGGGAAGTACAATCATGTTTATAATCGCAATGCGACCCGCTATAGAGAGTGGAAGATGGATCCACCTGTCAACTTGAGAGGAGGGGGTGTTGATGGCTGGGCCACAGTTATGGCGGATCACCTCCACTTTTTGCCGGTGGAGGAAGATGCCCAAATATTTAGGTGACTCTGCGCACCATTTTAGAGGGTACTCGATGGGACAGCGGACAGTAGTGTCAGTAAGTGGGAAGACCTCTGACGTATGCCAATTAATCATAAGGCTGGATAAGGTGCTGTACTAGATAATATCCTGAATTAGCGGGGAGAGATGCAGGGCAGGGTCTCGCAAAATGCAATATATCATCTGTGTAAATAGTAGCCAGAATAGGGCCCTTCTGGAAACAAATGCAGTTGGCTTTCCTCAAAGTGCTGAATTAAGTGGTCTAGGGCGATAATGAAAAGGAGGGGGGAGGTATTCCTGCTGAGTGCATCATGATATGGCAAACGTTTCGGTGAGATGACCACTGACCCGCAGGTGGGCCAGAGGGTTAGCATGAAGTAGTAGAATCCAGTTCTTGAATCCCTGAGGGAAGCCCAGCTTGTCAAGCGTAGCTTGCAGAAATGACCAGTCAAGAGAATCTAATGCCTTTTCGGCATCCAGAAGGGAGACAGCGGCTGGAGGGTGGGATTAAGTTGGTTTATTATTGCACATATTGTGCACAGATTAATGGCGTGGAACAATGCCGCACAAGGCCAGTCTGGAGGGGGAAGATTATATGCTGCATTAGGAGAGCCAATCGTGCTGCAATGACTGTTGCTAGAATTTGATTATCATAATTGAGGAGTGACAAAGGCCGGTACGAGCTAGAGGTAGGGAGCTTGCCGTGTTTAAAGGAGAAGAGTCGCCACGTCCTGGCACATGGATGTTTGAAGGATAGTAATCTTTGACGGCATCTTCATATACCTTGGAGAGGGGAGGCACTATGGCTGTTTTGAAGGCCTTGTAGAAGTGCCCTGTAAAGCCATTAAGTCCAGGTTCCTTGGAGCCACATAGGGCATTGATGGCTTGTGAAATAAAGTATAACCTCTAATAGAGGGGTAGTGGTGTGCGCCCCATGTCAGAGATAATGTGTATCCAGTAGTTCTTGAAGTGCAAGGAATGAGTGTGTTTTAAGGCTGGTCAAAGATGCGGTGGAGTCTAGCGGGGGATGATGTGCTTTGTTGAATTCGCCACCAGAAGGGTAAGATCCACGTGCATGCGAGTCATTAGAAAAGTAAGGCCATTGAAAAATAAAGGGATGTCAATGTTAGGGGCGTTTACACTTGTGAGCAGGATTGTCCTGACCGCCAAAGCGCATGGACCAGAAGGTTCCTGCCCTCCTTGTCGTGACGCGCTATTGGTAGATAATGGGCAAGGACTTAAGGACAAGAATACATACTCCACAGGAGTAAGAGCTGTAAAATGAGAACAAACGGCTTTGACCTCAGGTGCGAACAAACTGACAGTCATCTCAGGATGACAGATGGGTTTCGTGGAGGAAGGCTAATGTTATCCGGTGTTTGGTGAGGTATGCCAGAACCTGCTTCCCTTTTTGGGGATTATTTAAACCATGGATGTTCCATGTAGGGCATTGGATTTCTATTGTGTTTTGGGAGGGGGCTGCATAGGCGGCAGCAGGGTGGGTAATAATGCAGTGAAGTGCCATGTGCAATGCAGTGTAATGGCCATGTATGAAAAAAAGCGGAGTGGCAATGGAGACATAAACAATCTACCAACAAAACAACATAACCCACCTCCCTCCAGCCCATACCAGACTATAAACTATCCAGTAAATCCCTTGAACATAAAAAACACACATCCCACAGTAGAACTGGTTGGTATACACTAAAGGGGAGGGATGTGGGGGGGGGGGGGGGGCGGCAGTGCCTCAAATGATGCAGCCCACAAGTCCAAGGAGACCTGAAGGGGGAATGATCTGAATCTCAGACAGTGTATTGCCAATAAGTATAACCCAAATGTCCGTGTTGTTAGAGAGGCCTCTGTGTGATGTTGACTTAGACAGCAGGAACCAGAGAGCTGGTAGGAGCCAACAGCATGTTGAAGCGTGGCAGCCATCAACCAGGAGGGGATTTTGCCGGTGAAGCCAGGGATAGGGTGTGGTCCAGAGTTGTCTGTTGGGATGACTGCTTGGCCAGGTGCGTCGAACAGAAATCCTGAATCTTCGCCGGGGTGTAAAACACTGAAATTTCAGTTTACCTCCATGCGCAGCTTGGCTGGGTATAGCATGGCATATTTGATGCAAAGTTCCTGTAGTGAGTGTTCAATGTCAGTGTATTTCCAGCAGGCTTCCTAAACCATGATGGTGTAGCCTGGGTAGGATGACACAACAGATCTTGGGTATTGCAGTGGACCTTTTTCAGGGGCTAGGCTGTATCTATATCTCTGTAATTTATGAGGCAAGTAATGAACGGTCTTGGCAGGGTCCCTACTGGTGGCTGGGGGTTGAGAGAGTGGTGGACCTTCTCATCCGCAAACATGGGGGGTAGGGGGAACTCCTGCGATCGAACAGCTCCACCAGGAAGTTTTTGACAAATTTATCTGCTCTGCCCATGTTGGTGGTCTCGGGGATTCCCTCAATCCGGATATTAATCATGTGCGACCATGCCGCCAGGTCTTCGTTATTAATTGCCATTGTCTTTAAGATGTGCTCCATCTTGTCTAGTCGCTTTACCATGGAGCCAGCCACATCTTCAAGGTTAGTTATACGCCCCTCCATTTCGTCTATCCTAGACTTTTGGCGGCCTAGTCTTTTGGAGGTCAAGGCGCTCTCCCATAAGATCAGTGTAGAGGGTTTTGAATTATGCGTCAATAGAGCAAAACCCTGCTCTTTGTTCTGCCAGTATGGCCGTGGTGCTGCTAAGGGCTTTGGGGGTCATGCCCTCTATGTGGGGGGTTCATCCATGTCCGAGTGGGTGGCACGGTGGTTTAAGCTGATCAAAGAAGAGTTTGCATTATTTCGGGACCATGTAGCCCATCTTGGAGAACAGTGTGTGGAGGAGAGGATGGGCCAGTCTTGCCAAAGCACAGGCACTCAATCAGTTGCACGATGCACGCAGTGGCCTTATGATACAGTGTGCAATCACCCAGGGACGTTGGATCAGTGAGTCCTGTGGTGCTATCCTGTGACCAGAAAAGGTCCCTAAGGGCTGCAGCATATGTTGTGCCACCCTAAGGGACCCCTCGCCTAACACATGCATATTGTATATTGTGTGTGGTGGTGGGGAGAAAAAGGCAAAGTCGACAAAGCATCCTCCTCAGTATGCCATGCCTAAAAAATACTGCCTGTGGCATAGTTAAGTCACCCTCTAGCAGGCCTTACAGCCCTAAGGCAGGGTGCACTATACCACAGGTGAGGGCATAGGTGCATGAGCGATATGCCCCTACAGTGTCTGAGTCTATTCTTAGACATTGTAAGTACAGTGTGGCCATATTAAGTGTATGGTCTGGGAGTTTGTCAAAACGCACTCCACAGCTCCATAATGGCTACACTGAATACTGGGAAGTTTGATATCAAACTTCCCAGATTAATAAACCCACACTGATGCCAGTGTTGGATTTATTTAATAAAATGCACACAGAGGGCATCTTAGAGATGCCCCCTGTAATTTACCCAATCCTTCAGTGCAGGACTGACTGGTCTGTGCCAGCCTGCTGCTGAGAGACTGGTTTCTGACCCCCTTGGGTGAGAGCCTTTGTGCTCTCTGAGGCCAGAAACAAAGCCTGCACTGGGTGGAGATGCTTAACACCCCCCACCCCTTGCAGGAACTGTAACACCTAGCAGTGAGCCTCAAAGGCTCAAGCTTCGTGTTACAATGGCCCAGGGCACTCCAGCTAGTTTTAGATGCCCATCCCCTGGACACAGCCCACACTTTTGGCGGCAAGTCCAAGGGAGATAATAAGAAAAACATGGAGAAGTCACCCACCAGTCAGGGCAGCCCCTAGGGTGTGCTGAGCTGAAGTGACCCCTGCCTTTAGAAATCCTCGATCTTGATTTTGCAATATTCCCCCAATAGGAATAGGGATGTGCCCCCCTCCCCTCAGGGAGGAGGCACAAAGAGGGTGTAGCCACCCCCAAGAACAGTAGCCATTGGCTACTGCCCCCCCAGCCCTAAATACACCTCTAAATTCAGTATTTCTGGGGCAGCCCAGATCCCAGGAAATCAGATTCCTGCAACCTGAAGAAACAAGAAGGACTGCTGACCTACAAGCCTGCAGAGAAGAAGGAAGACTACAACTGCTTTGGCCCCAGCCCTACCTGCCTGTCTCCAACTTACATAACCTGCTAACAGCGATGCATCCAACAGGAACCGGCGACTTCTGAAGGCTCAGAGGACTTCCCTGGACTAAAGGACCAAGAAACTCCTGTGATCAGTGGCCCTGCTCAAAACCAGCTTCTTCTTTACAACAAAGAAGCAACTTCCAAAGACTGCACGTTTCTTGCCGGAAGTGTGAGATTTCTCACTCTGCACCTGACGCCCCCAGCTCGAGATCCAGAGAACAAACACCACAGGGAGGACTCCCTGGCGACTGTGAGCCCGTGAGTAACCAGAGACGACCCCCATAAGCCCCCACAGCGACGCCTGCAGAGAGAATCCAGAGGATCACCCTGACTGTGACAAGGGATCAGACGCCTGGAACCAACACTGCACCCGCAGCCCCCAGGACCTGAAGGAACCAAACTTCAACGCAGGAGTGACCCCCCAGGTGACCCTCTGTCTAGCCCAGGTGGTGGCTGTCCTGAGAAGCCCCCCGTGCCTGCCTGCACCGCTAGAGTGACCCCTGGGTCCCTCCATTGTTTTCTACCTGAAACCTGACGCCTGCTTTGCAGACTGCACACTGCCGCCCCTGTGCCGCTGAGGGTGTGTTTTGTGTGCCTACTTGTGTCCCCCTAGTGTTCTACAAAACCCCCTTGTCTTCCCCCTGAGGACGCAGGTACTTACCTGCTGGCAGACAGGAACCGGAGCACCCCTGTTCTCCATAGGCGCCTATGTGTTTTGGGCACCTCTTTGACCTCTGCACCTGACCGGCCCTGAGCTGCTGGTGTGGTAACTTTGGGGTTGCCTTGACCCCCAACGGTGGGCTGCCTATGCCCCAGAACTGAGACTTGTAAGTGTTTTACTTACCTCCTAATCTAACCTTTACTTACCTCCCCCAGGAACTGTTGATTTTTGCACTGTGTCCACTTTGAAAATAGCTTATTGCCATTTTTACAAAGACTGTAAATGATATTGCTTTTATTCAAAGTTTCTTAAGTATCTAAGTGAAGTACCTTACATTTGAAGTGTTTAATGTAAATCTTGAACCTGTGGTTCCTAAAATAAACTAAGAAAATATATTTTTCAATATAAAAACCTATTGGCCTGGAGTAAGTCTTTGAGTGTGTGTTCATTTGTTGCCTGTGTGTGTACAACAAATGCTTAACGCTACCCTCTGATAAGCTTACTGCTCGACCACACTACCACAAAATAGAGCATTAGAATCATCTAATGTTGCCACTATCTTACATCTAAGGGGAACCCTTGGACTCTGTGCACACTATCTCTTACTTTGAGATAGTATATACAGAGCCAACTTCCTACACAGGGGCAGTGCAGGCACCAGGAAGGTGAGGAGCAGGGAGCCTCACAGCACTGACGACACCAGATGGTCCCGGCCTCAGGCTCACCTGTGGCCCCTTTCACCTCGTGGCCTCTAAGGCATGTCGGGCCGTGTGGGCCTCCTGCCAATATCATGGAGAGTGGGTGGTTTTTATGATGGTGAGAGCTTATGGCCAGGGTCACTGGGTGTTCAACCAGCTATCCTCATGACAAAGTAGCGGTGATGCCTGTGATCCATGTTGCAGAGGGGCCACAGTAGCCCGAGCTTCACAGGCAGTCGGCCATCTTAGTCGCTGAGGTGGCCATGCCGTTTTTGGTAAACATGTTGACGATGCTCTGCAAGGCCTTAAAACCAACAGTTATAGAGCAAAGGTGTTAGGGCTGCTGCAATGTTGCAGATTTTTGTGGCTTACAAAGATAACCGCATTTCAGCAGGATTCAACCAGTATGGAGGTCAAGGTCGCCCTTATCCTCAGTGGCAGTCTGGATATGATCAAGCATTCATTTTGGATATGAGCAAGCATTTTTCTGTAATATAAATCAAAGGCAAGTTTTATGGGAGGTCTGCAGGAAGAAAGGAGAGGTTCCTTACAAGTACGAACCAATGATCAGAAGAGATCCTGACGCCAAGCTTGTTTTCAGTTTTCTGTCTGGTCACCAGAAGTTTGGGAGGTGGAAATTTCCTTTTTTGCTCCTGCTTGGAGGGATATAACATTAGACAAATGAGTGTTACAGATTGTACAGTAAGGTCATACATTGGAGTTCATCCAGAAACCCCCTGTTTGTCCACCAAGAAAGAAATATCTTCATTTGAAGGAGATACAAATGGAAATTTGCATGCTTCTTTCCAAATTATCCATAGTAATAATTGTACCCACATCTCAAAGGAATCAAAGCTTCCATTCCAGGTTCTTCCTAATAAAAAAAGAAAAACGGTAAGTGGGAGCAGATAGTGGGTCTCAGAGAGCTAAACAAGAAAGTCTTTTCAGATTCTTACTGTGCAAAACTTACTCCTGATGATGCAGGAATGGGATCTTTTGACCTCCCTAGAACATCAAGATGCTTA
This sequence comes from Pleurodeles waltl, assembly GCF_031143425.1. NCBI lineage: Eukaryota > Metazoa > Chordata > Amphibia > Caudata > Salamandridae > Pleurodeles > Pleurodeles waltl. Next base: position 78,398,453 of record NC_090443.1, on the reverse strand, counting down.
ATTCCATATACCCATTCAACGAAAACACAGCTCAGTGCTACAAGTTCAAAGTGCTCCAATTTAGGCTTAAATCAGCACCAAGAATATTCATGAAATGTCTTACTTCAGTTGCCGCCTTTTTCTGGAGAGGTCACAAGGTGTTTCCATACCTGGATCACTGGTTAGTCAAAAGTGCTATCCATAGAAAAAGAGAAGGCTTCCATGAATGCTTGCATCGATCTGTTCCGCAGGTCTCACTTTGAACAGGGAGAAATCATCATTGGTACCCCAAACAAAGATCCTGTTTCTGGGAGCAGTACTCAAAACTCAGAGAGGAAAGCCTTTCCATCGGCAGAAAGAGTGAGAAAGTTACAGACAATGTCAAAGACTATTGCCTGAAAGCAATCAAAGTGATGCAATACAAGTCCCCAATAGGTCTGATGGCATCATGTGTAGGTCTCATTCCGTTTTGCAGGCTTCGTATGAGACTGTTCACCAAGAGCTGAATTTGTAATTTAAGCAGTGGAAGGCTCTTAGGAAGGTATGGTTCACGTCATGAGGTGCTCGAAACAAGCTTTAATCTGGTTGAGAGTTCCAGAAAACCTAAATGCAGATCTTTCTTTTCTATCTATAATGAAAACGTTATTACTTGCCACGGATGTGGATGGGGAGCTCACACCTGCAAGAGCTTTCTACCCGATGCCTTTGGTCAGATGCAGAGAAGAAGCTGTGCATCAGTTTGTTAGAACTTTATATCATAAGACTAAGCTTACAAGCATTCCTCCCCAGATTGGCAGGTCAGCTGGTCCTAATCAGAACACACACCATTCATGTTCTACATAACATAGCAGGGAGGGAAAAGGTCCAAGATCCTTTCAGAAGAAGCTCGAATGCTTTTGAACTGGGCCATTTCTCACAGGATAGACATTGCAGTGGAATACCAGCAAACCTGTCAGAACGACCAGGCAGACATGCTCAACTGGCAAATGACGGATTGTCACAAGTAGGAATTAGAACAGAAACGGGTGGATTACACATTCAATTAGTTTGGTCACCCCACAACTTACCCTTTTGCTATTCCGAACAACAAAAATTACCTGTCCTTCGCAAGCAGGTTTTGGAATCCAATGACAATCAATTGGTCCATGATATTTGCCTGCCACTTTTCTCCTTTTCCCCCTGATCCCCAGGGTGTTGAAGAAAATGAAAATAGACAATTTCAATCTTATCCTTGTTGCTTCAGCATTGACTCGCCAGTACTGATACAGCAAACTGCTGCAGTTGGCACTATGTGTACCCAGTCCTTTGAAGCTGCATCCTAAGATATTGTCCAGACATCAAGGCAAGATTCTTCACCATCATCCCAAGCTGCTGAATTTGACAGCATGGTAATTCACCACCTAGAATTTGGCCATCTGGATCTCTCGCAAGAGTGTAAGCAGGTTCTGGAGCAAGCTCGTGCTCCAGCGACCAAGAAGACTTAAAAGTAGAAGCATTTCTGTTTCTGGTGCAGAAATAATGTTCATCATCCACTTCAAATAAAGCCTTCTCAGATCGTGCCATATTTAAGTTTGGCCACGGGTGATCTCAAATATTCTTCAGTCAGGGTCCATATGGCTGCAATCTTCAGATTTAGAAGATCTGATAGTTCAGTGTCTACTCTATTTTCCCAAAGGATCATTAAATAACTTATAAATTATTGCTTCAGAGTTTCTCCACCTCTTTGGCATCCTCCAGTTCTATGGGCAATTAATACAGTCCTCAGTCAGTTGATGTTACCAACTTTTGAGCCGATATGTAGAGCAGACTTAAAACTTTTTTTCATTGAAAACAGCAATATTCTTGGTTTTGGCGTCCCCTAGAAAGTGAGAGATATTCAGGCATTCACCATCAGAGAACCCTTTCAGCGGTTCACTAAGGACAAAGTGATACTCAGAACCCACCCTAAATTCATTCCTAAAGTGCCTAATGACTTCCATTTGAATGTGCTGGCCATTCTTACATCCTTTTCTCCCAATCCATCCTCCTCCTCCTCCTTATCAGAAAGAGCATTACATTCCTTCGATTTGAAAAGATGTCTCAATTTGTAATAGACAAGATGAAGGACATACGCACATCAGACCAGCTATTTGTATCATCTGCTCAACCACAAAAAGGTCAAGCCCTGTCCAAACAGGGGATAGCTCGTTGGCGCTCATCCTGAATTACTTTTTCATGCCAAAGCCCAAGCATCCTTTTCAGGGAAGAGTGAGGGCCCATTTCACCAGAGACATGGCTTCAACTGCATCACTCTGTACTTGAGTGCCTTTGAAAGACATTTGCCGTGCAGCCACCTGGAGGAGCAGGCAAACATCCGTGAAGCATTACTGCCAAGATGTGGACCCAGACGCTGCCACAGCAGTGGGTCAGGCAGTTCTCAGAAACCTGTTTCATTAAAGGTCGGCCTGCTTCCTCTTTGTCCTGTTTTATAATCTGTACTGCTTGCTATTCGGATTTGAAGAATGTGAATATATAAAAGATCAAATTTTGGAGTGGAAATTAATTACTTGTAGCTCTATAGTTCTCTAATACTGGTACCTTTTTATATAGTGAAATGCAACCCTCGCTTTTCCTCAGTCAGAGACTCATAGTATTTTACTCTCACACTTGTGCTTTGAAATCTGAGCTATGGTGGCCTCGAAAGGGGAATATGAGTGCTTAAGCCTCCACCTCATTGGCTGAAGTTTGGGTTCATCCAAGGTGAATGTGTTACTAAACATATTATGTTGTTTCTTGTCTTTGGCCATGTTACCTTATGTACTGTATGCTGTATAAATATTTACACTGTATACTGCTGTTTTAATGTACCGGGGATTCCCAGCCGGATGACGGGGAATGATTAAAGTATGTTATTTTCTGATGGATACAACTACCTGTGGATTCCTCACCTCATGAATTCTCCCATGCGCCAGCATCCGACGGAAAGTTTTCTTCCCAACTCTCAACGTTGACGAGGACGTCACAATTGCACGCCTCCACGAAACTCCGTCTGATGTCACTGTGCCAATAAGAGATCCTCGCCGGCGTGCTGATGTCAGTTCCCTTTTTTCCGTGCCTTCGACGGTAACGGTTTTCTCCTAGATCTCGCTACTGTTGAAGGTGTTCCATCTTGTTTCTGGTTACAATTTTTTTTCTGGTTACTATGTCTCCTCCTAGGAAGTCAGGATTTAAACCGTGTCGGGAGTCGCATGTCAGTCACTGACCCTCATGATGATTGTCTTTGGTGTTTGAGCTCCGAGCATGACGTCGTGGAGTGTGTATCCTGCCAGAGCATGTATCCAAAGGCTGTGAAGGAGAGAGAAGCCAACTCTTTTTGGCTAAGGCGAGAAAAGGACATAAGAGCCGTCATAGGTTGTCTTCTGACACTTTGTCGAAGAAGCACAAGTGGTGACGTCGTCATGACTCTGAGTCGTTCAGCTCGAAGCCGTTCAAGGTCCATGTCTCCATCTAGTCAGCGTTGTGCGACGTGGGAGGTTAGTCAGACTGTGACTCCCCAACCTCAAAGCCCTCAGGCTTCGCCGGCTCCGTCAATCTTCAAGGCGGTCGCGCCTACAGAGAGTCCTCGCTTTTCACCTGTAGCGCAGGATTCTGATGCTCAACAGGCGCAAGTGCAGCATGGAGACCAGCGGTATCCTGCCTTCCCGGCTCTGGGAGCATATCCGGTGGCATTTTTAAATGCCATGTTTTCTATGTTTAATTCTGTGGCCCCTACTGGTGCATCGGCTGGTCCTACGGATCCTTTAGCATTTACATTGGGCTCCCCGGCTCCTTACAAGGCGGTGCCGTTTATGCCCTTCTATCTGGCTGAGGGTGCCGGTTCGGCGGCGATGACGTTGCCTCAAAGACCTGTGGTTCCGATGACGTTGCCTTTTAGACCTGCGGCGCCTATGTCATCACCCTTTCAGTCGATGCCGATGACGGAGCCTCGGGTGACCACGGTGCCGATGGGATCCGCTCTGGCGCCGGATGGCTCCGGATTAGAACGTAGTCAGCCTTCTTCTCGTGGTCCGTGCCTTTCTGTTCTGAAGCAGGTGTCATCGGCGTCTGCTAATTCTACGTTGACGCCAAGGTTAGAGGCCAGGCTGATGTCGTGTGGAAAGGCTTTCAGAGGAACAGGAGTACCACAGGCAGTTGCTGGAAGGAGAGATTGTGGAGCCCTTGGGGGAATATCAAGGACTTGACTCAGCCAGTGGGCTAGACACTTCCCTGGAATGGGACCTTCTTCACCAGGGGAGTTTACGGAGGAGCTGGCCTCTTTCCATACTGTGGTCAGGAAGGTGGTAAATTTTTGGGATCTTCCGTTGCCTGCTGCAGAGGTCAAAACAAATATCCTACCTGAGGTCCTGCATCCTTCTTCGACTTCGGCAGATCCATTGCTTCCGTTTGATGCTCTTACAGAGACCATCTTAGATGTATGGAGGAAGCCTGTGTCGTCCCCAGCTGTTAACATATCTGTGACAAGGAGGTATAGGGTGGCTCCTGGAGATCTGGGATTCTTGTCGAAACATCCTACCACAGAGTGTCTAGTTGTTCAAGCCTCTTGTTCCACACGGTCTGCACCAGGCTGCTTCCCTATGATTCTGTTGGACAGGCAGTCCAAGAGGATGGAGCAGTCGGCGAAGAAAACTTATTTTTCTTCTTGTAGTATGGCCCTCAAAGCAGCACACGCTACCTGTGTATTGGGTAGATCCGTGCACGCCCTGATGGAGTCAGCTAGGGCTATGGTTCCGGACCTGCCGCAGGAGGTGCAAGGACAGTTTGGAGAACTATCGGATGCTCAGGCCGCGGCAAAGCAGATAATCCAGTCTGGTCTGGATTCTATTGATTCAGTGGCCAGGGCGATGGGTACCTCTATTGCTACCAGGAGGCATGCATGGTTGAGGTCCTCTGGCTTTTCCTCAGATGTCCAGACTGGTCTCTTGGACTTCCCTTTTGATGGGGGTAAAACATTTTGGTGCTAAAGCTGACTCTGCCCTAGAGCGCTTTAAGGACAGTAGGGCCACAGAAAAGTCTTTGGGTCTACTGGCTTCCACTACTACCCCTTTCAGGTCCTTTCAGAGGTTCAGATGGTTTCGGCGTGGAGCAGTTTATCGTGGGAGACCTCAGTCCACAGTTCAACAGCCTGCCAGCCTCCCTTATAGATCCTTTAGAGGGCGGGGGAGGGTTCGGACAAGAGGGGCCACCCAGCAGGATCCTGTGTCATCCCTTTCCTCTGGAGGACAACAACCAGAGAAGCAGCCCTAGTTTTCTACCCATTTTCCGCCATACTTCTCCTGTAGGGGGAAGATTACGTCTTTTTCTCCACAAGTGGTTAATAACACCAGACTCCTGGGTTCTGTACATTGTGAGGAAAATATATGTTCTTCCTTTTCAGGAGTTTCCCCCTCCCATCCCTCCCGTTCCTTGTTTTGTTCAGAAGACCATTGCCTATTGTTGCAACAGGAGGTTCAAATCCTGTTATCAAAAGGTGCAGTGGAGTTGGTTCCAGAGCAAGACAGGGATCAGGGTTGTTATTCAAGATATTTCCTGATTCTCAAGAAGGATGGTCGATTGAGACCATTCCTAGACCTGAGGATTTTGAATTGGTTCTTCAAACAGGAGAAATTCAAGATGCTGACTCTAGCACAGGTACTTCTGGCGTTGAACAGAGAGGATCGGATGGTGTCTGTCGACTTGCAGGATGCTTACTTTCATATCCCTGTACTCAAGTCACACAGGAAGTATCTCCGGTTTGTGGTGGGATCGCAACACTACCAGTTTGCGGTCCTTCCGTTTGGTCTTACTTCAGCACCTCGAGTCTTCACAAAGGTGATGGTGGTGGTTGAGGCAAGTCTAAGAAGAAAGGAATATCCGTATTCCCTTACCTGGATGATTGGTTGCTCAAAGCCAAGTCTCCAGAGCTCGGGCTGCATCACTTGCAGATGACAACTCAGTTGTTGTTCAGTATGGGCTTTTCGGTAAACGTGCCCAAGTCTCACCTGGAGCCCTCTCAGCTCCTCCTGTTCATAGGGGCAGTACTTGGATACAACATTGAATCGGGCCTATCCTCCACCTCAGCGGATTCAGGACATCCAGGCGTTGATTCCAATGTTTAAAAATGGGGCAATTGCTCCAGTCCTGCTCGGTCTGTTCGCTTCTTCCATTCTGTTGGGTCACTCATGCACGTTGGCACATGAGGTCTCTCCAATGGTGCCTCCGCAAGCAGTGGTTTCAACACAAAGGGGCTCTCGGAGTCGATAACGATCTCCAGAGAACCTGCAGCGGATCTACTATGGTGGGCTGTGGACGGCAACCTTTCTCAAGGAAGGCCGTTTTCACTGCCGCCTCCGGTGGCCATGGTCATGACGGATGCTTCCACTCTAGGGTGGTAAGCTCATCTGGGGGACCTGGAGATCAAGTCGCTCCAGTGGAGCAGACTATTCATATCAATCTGTTAGAGTTGCGGGTGATATGTCTGGCTCTCACGGCTTTCCTCCCATCCCTTCGTAGTCAGGCAGTTCAGGTCCTGATGGACAACACTATTGCGAAGTGGTATATAAAAAAGCAGGGAGGAGTGGGGTTGTACCTTCTCTGCAGAGAGGCTCTGCGGCTCTGGTCCTGGCTTCAGGACCATCGGATTTGCTTGGTAGTGAATCATCTGGCTGGAGTGCCCAACGTACGCGCGGACACTCTATCGACATTTCTCTGCCAATCACAAGTGGCGTCTCCATCAGGATCTGGTCCTTCACATCTTTCAGACGTGGGGTTCTCCAAGGTTAAATCTGTTTGCCACTCAGGAGAATGCGCACTGCCCGTCATTCTGCAGCCTCCAGTATCCGGTGCAAGGAGCTTTGGGGGACGTGTTTCAGATGTCTTAGTGTGACCAGTTGCTTTACGTGTACCCCCCCGCACCCCCCAATACCCTTGATTCCTTGGGTTCCAAGGAAGATTCGCCAAGATCGTGCTCAGGTCATTTTAATAGCCCCGGATAGGCCAAGAAGGGTGTGGTACACGGACCTTCTCCATCTCTCACTGTGCCCTCCGCTCCATCTCCCTCTCAGGGCAGATCTCCTCTCGCAGTCGCAAGGGTAGGCTCTTCACCCCCACCTCCAGAGCCTGCACCTTCATGCTTGGAGATTGAATGGGGCAATCTGAGTTCTTTCTCTCTCCCACCAGAGGTAGTGGATGTTATTTTATCGGCCAGGTGACACTCCTAAGACTGTTTATGCTGGCAGGTGGGCAACATTCGTGGCTTGGTGTGGAGAGAAGCAAATTGATCCTTTGAGGGCCCATCTGTCCGATGTTCTGTTTGCGTTAGCTTTAGCTCAGAAGGGTTGTACAGTTGCTACTGTTAAGGGCTATTTGGTGGCACGGTCAGTCTTTCTTTGCCTTCCGGATCAGCCCTCCTTGTTTAATTCGCCTATTGTTTTTAGGTTCTTAAAGGGTTTAACTAATACATTTCCTCCTTTTCCTTTTCTTATGCCTCCGTGTGATCTGAATTTCGTTTTAACTTTTTTAATGGGGTCACTGTTCGAACCCATGCATTCTTGCCCGCTAAGGTTTCTAGTTCCTAAGACGGTTTTTCTGATAGCTATACCTTCAGCTAGGTGTGTTGGTGAGCTTCAGGCTCTTTCTGTTAAACCTCCCTTTACTTTATTCTTTCCTGATAAAGTGGTGCTGAAAACCAGGGCGGGTTTCCTACCTAAGGTTGTCACTCCTTTCATATGGGGCAGACCATTACTCTTCCGTCTTTCTACCCTCCTGCTCGCCCCTCGAAGGAGGAAGAGAGGCTCCATCGTTTGGACCCCTGAAGGACTCTGTTTTTATATTGAGAGGACAAAAGACTTTCGCTTGGAAGACCAGCTGTTCGTGGGATATATTGGAAAGAGGAAGGGTAGAGCGGTCCATAAAAGAACGATCTCCAGGTGGGTCATTCTTTGTATCAAGGTTTGTTACTCGTTGGCAAAGAAGGTTCCCCCTGAGGGTATTGGAGCCCATTCCACCAGGGCTAAGTCTGCCACCTCAGCCCTGGATAGAGGGGTTCCTGTGGTGAATATTTGCAAGGCAGAAACTTTGGCATCCCTCCACACCTTCGCAAAGCATTACTGCTTGGACTCTGAGGTTAGGAGGGACAGCCATTTTGCACGATCTGTATTGCAGGATTTCTTGGTGTAACCAGTCAGGCACCCACCTCTGAGTGCGGTACTGCTTTGGAACTCTATTCATAAGGTGAGGAATCCACAGGTAGTTGTATCCATCAGAAGAACAAGTTACTTACCTTCGGTAACCCGCTTTTTCTGGTGGATACACTAGCTACCTGTGAAGTACTCACAGACCCACCCGCCTCCCCGTTGCCTGTCTGGTCATACCAAGATTTTTGTTTTACAAGTGTACATAGGTTTTGGTAATTATGTGTGTATATATAAATAGTGGTTATAATTCTATTGCATCATTATGGTTTTTATGTATATATTTATTCATTTCAGATATTGTAAGGTCGTTTTCACCTGTTTGCCTCAAAGGCACGTGAAAAATAGGTGAAACTGACGTCAACCCGCCGGCGAGGACCTCTTATTGGCACAGTGACTCCTGATGGAGTGGCGTGGAGCCATGCACTTGTGACATCATCATTGACGTGGAGAGCTGGGAAGAAGATTTTCCGTTAGATGCTGGCGCATGGGAGAATTCTTAAGGTGAGGAATCCACAGGTAGCTAGTGTATCCACCAGAAAAAACATTACCAAAGGTAAGTAACTTGTTCATTTAAGACACCAATGCTAGAGAACTGAAGATACAGGTAAGTAATTTCTTTGCAGGTCACTTAGTCTGTGGTTTACTTGAACCTGGTCCTCTTTCTCACTTGGAATGTATAGGAAACCTATCTTTTTTTGCATGGTCACCCCATATTTTCCCCCTTATGTTGGACCTTCTATTTTTTGTTGGCTTTAGACCCATATTTTTGCTGGCTTTAGAGCTCTGTGCACTTTGCTCATGTTAACCAGTAATAAAGTATGTGTTTCCCCCCTTTAAACATGGTCCCATTGGCGTGCTACTAATTGGTGTATTTACCTTTAAGTATGAGACCCTAGTAATATAGTGCAAGGTGTACCCAGCATCTATTATACCATCCACTACAGTGGTAGTGCAAACATAGCTTCACCCATACCCTATGTGCCCTGACAGTAGCTGTGTGAACTGTAATTTGACTTGTTAAAATAAACCCTTTTGACAGGACGCAACCTCCCTTTTTGATGTTAATAAGTTGGCCTTGTGGCCCGTGAGGCAGGGTGCACAGTATTTTAAAGTAGGGCATGTAGAAATTCACTGTTAACATGTCCTTACGGTGACTGGCCCCCTAAAATCTATTTTACTGTGGTAGAGCTGACTGTCCTATACAGAAAAACAGAGTACAGATTAAAATTCCAATACTGTAGGACTAGCTAGAAAAACTATTAAGCAAGTATTTTTGATTGTCAGTAAAAATCAAATTCAGCAGTGCAGCTGGCGTTTTTAATAAATATGAATGAAAAGTTACTTTTAGAAAGTTAACCTTTTCCTCCCTGAAGTTCCTGGAGGCCAGTTTCCATTTGCTCTCCAACTTCTGTCAGCCACGGATTAGCATTTGAATAGGTGTGAAATGCCTTTCAGGATCAAACAGTAGGCTGACCTGAATAGGCAGAGGTGACTCATGTGAGCCTTGCAGAATATAATGGGGTCTGTGAGCATCCTTTTTGGCACTACGGTGTCAAGTCCTGCTTGACAGGTCTGTTGGGTTTTACAAATGACACTGGGTGTGCACTTTACAGGACTGGAACAGAATAGTCAGTTGATTCTTGTGTATATTTACTGTCTAGTTGCTGGAAAACCTTACATTTGGTCTACCAGTCGTTTGTCCCTTAATTTATTGTGGGCAGAGTGGCTGCCTCAGACTGGATTTTAGCGCTCTATGTGGGAGAACACTAGGATTACCCTAGTATACACCCCACACACACATTCCCAGCCCTCAAAGCCCAGCTGTATTGTGGTTGAAGACTTTTGTCATCTTGAAAATGCCCAAGTAGGTAGAATTGTCCCTTAGAATTTCTACCCTGTTTAGGGTATATGCAGAAGTTATTCCCACCCCCTAGCTTATGCCAGGCACACATGTGGTATCTCCAGGCACCCACTTAAGGACACTCCTGAATCTGCGGAAGAACTGAAGAGGAATGGATCTGCCATCTGTGACCTGCGAGGAGCGCTGAAGGAATGCTCTCTTGTACCTAGGACAAGGAAGTGGACTTCAAGGGTCATAAGGCTGTCATGCCGTTAAAGTTACTGGGATACAGCAAGCTGCAAGAGGTCTTCCTGCTATGGCACACTTGACCAGTGGCAACTGGACCTGGACTGGACCCTGCTGTTGGCCTCTTCCAGACACCCTGTGGGTCTCTAATTGCTTCCCTTACGAGCCTGGGGACTTTAGAAGTGTACTTATGTGCTGGATTGGAACTTAAGGTGAAATATTTGATCAGGACAAATTTGGTTGGTGTTTTTAAACTACACTCCATTGTGGTTAGCCTCAAATTTCTCCTAGGTCCCGGCCGGCCGTGACCATTGTCAATCTTTGCGAATTTGTGCCTCTTGGTGCTGTACCAGTTTAAAACAAATTCATGTTGCCTGTTCCCCTTATTTGATTTTAATCATTTTGGTATTGTGTTTATTAAACATTACTCTTTGTCTAATTTTATATGAGATTTTATTTGCTTTGTATTTTGACTTTATTACTGCTTTTATTGCACAAATACTTCATACATTTATCTATGTTAAGCTTGTCTTCTCTTTGCAAGAGCGCCGGCTAGTTTAGTGACTGAGGGGTCTCCTTGACAAGGGGATTCCTTGAAGTGGGTAGTGACCCAACCCAAATAATAATCCCGTTTTATTACAGTATGCATTTTATCTGCAGTCCATTTCTTAGTAACTTGACAGACTTCATCTACGATGCATGGGTAAGATTTGGCTTCTTGTGAGCTGTCACTGAGGAATAATTTAAACATTTCTGCATTCTGTTTAGAGTTTTCTGTCTTGGCTTAGAAAATTCAGTTAACTACTTGCAAAAATCAGAAGTCATGGACTTCCAATCATAATGCGTTTTGAAATAGCTTTAAAAAAAATATATTTATTTGTACTTCCAAATTGCAACAAATAATAAGCTGTGGTATGCACACTCTGGAGAAATCTTAAGAGTGATACAGTTCAGTGCTACTGGCATAGTGGACTGGCGTAGGGGACACAACTTCTCACACAGGAGATTGACAAAGGCAAAGCTACCCCTTTACCACACCCTGTCATCTCTCACTGTCTCATTTTATTGTTAGTCTGAGTTCTTCACTCCTGGATCAGTGTCTAGGTGTGCGACCTATACACCCTCTCCTCCCAATCTATTTGTATTGGATCCTACAGCATCTCAGCCCACACCTGGCAGTCCCCCCTCAACCTTTCATCAGTGCTGACCTCCTGCATGTGTCATGCCTCCACTAGATCCCACTCCTCCACATCCCTTATCACTGTCTCAAGGTGGGGCAGAACCATTTTTGTTGGCCATTCTCCTTTCTTAGTACCTACCCCAGCAAGCCCTTGTCTGTACCCAGTCTTTATCTGTCAGGGTTTTTGTTATGTCCTCTTCCCAGCAGCATTGTGCAGGGAGCTCCAGCCTTTGTGTGTCCTTTTGGAGGGCTGTGTATAGCCGGAATACCAGGTGTCTGGGAGATGCCATGTCCAAGAGTACTTCAGGGGTTTGGGATGTGTTCGGCATAGTCAGGAAATCTGTCCAGATTTCCCCGGCCGTCTTTAATTTAGTAAACTTTAAGAGTTGTCCTGGGCTTATTCTAAATATTCTTGTGCCTTCTGCAACGTGATGCACTGATCACCAGGGTACGAATCTTCTACCTTTCCTCCACAACGCCAAGATCATGAGCACATCAATGTCTCTAAAGGGTCTTGGCCACCATATCTGCAGCGAGAAAGGAGGACTGAACGCCACCTTAATCTTTATCTCCCATGCTTGCACTACTATTTGTACCACATGCAGGCTCCACCCATCCATATTTGGGCCTCCATTAAGCATTACTGTAAATGGTCCATTCCCGGAGTACCTGCCAGCAGGCGCTTCTCCCATTTATCACCTTCTGTGCACCAGCTGGTAGTGTGCTGTAGCTGTGCTGCCAGTTAAAGCTCCAGGTCAGAGGGAAGGCGGTGGCCCAATCCATGTTCATCTAGATCCCTCTTGAGGATGTAAAGTCCCACCCTACTTCTCTTGTTAGCCTAGAGGAGGGAAACCAGGAGGCCATCTAGTTGTTTTAGAAGTACTGCTTCATATCGCGCATTGCGTGATTTGCAATATGTACAGAGGCAAGAACACCATTCCTGCAATTGCTATTCTGCCAGCAACTGACAGCGGAAGTTTATTACAAACAAATTCACAGAACTTCGCAGGCCCAGGAGAACTCGTCCCATCTTACAGTCATATTGTTTTTCCTCTGTGTTTGCGATTTGTATGCCCAAATGACAGCACTTTTCAGTTTCCCTCAGCCCAATATTTGGTAGTGTGCTGCCGTTTCTGGCACTGCAAATACAAGAGCGTGTCATTGAAGTATAACAAAACTGTGTGTATCCTGTAACCCTTTTGCTGTTCTGCTATGGGCTCCATAGCCAAGGCAAACAGGAGATGTGAGAGGTCAGCCCTGTCTCGTACCCTTATCAATCTTCCAGCTGTCCAATGTTAGAAATGTGGTCTCTAGTTGGTAGTCGGTTTGCACCCTGTTGAAGTAGGGACCCTCACTCTAGTCAGGATAAGGGAGCTGCTCGCTCAGATAATCCCTGCTCACACCCCCTTGGTAGCTTGGCACGGGCAGTCAGGCTTATCTCAGAAGCAATAACTAAAGGATTTGCACTAGAGTCGGTAGAGTGTTTCTCCCACCACTAGGAATGACTCCCTATGCCAGTTCCCCAATCCACTTTGGGGATGCTGTGCATCACTGGAGCTATCTCATACTCCTGAACCTTCTGGTGTGTGTTAACTCCCTCCTTCAAGTCTGGCACCAAGTCTCTGGGCACGTGCACTTCTTCATCAGCACTGAGCTATACAAAATTATTTTTCCTTTGCTAAGGCTATCTTAGCCTCCGCTCTCTCGAGCTGTTCGACCAGCTCTCTCATCCACTGCTCCTGAGCTAGGAGCCATTCCTCTCACTCTAGTTCCCTTTCAGGGCGCTGCCCTCCTCATCAGAGTAGCCCTCCTCCTCAAAATGATCTGGTATGGCTTCTTCCCAGCGTTTCATCTCATACTGAAACAGGGCTGCCTCAAAGACCCGCCTCTGAACTTCTCTTAACAGCCAGCCCCCTTTCCTTGCAGAAAACCTTTAGCTCCCTCAATGTGTAGTACTCCAGGTGTCAGAAGTTGACTTCCATTCTGCAAAAGCCTCACAACCAAAAACCAGAGTACAAAAATATCTCAATATCTCTAGGAGGACACCAGAAAACAAAAAGGAAAACACAGTTGTCTGCAATATGGTAGTAATGTACATAAATCGGTGTAGGTCAAGTGCAAATGAAAGTCCTTTCCTCACCGCAGAAAACCAGTGTTAGATATGGGGTCTCTAGTTGGCAGTCAGTTTGCACCCTATCCAAGTAGGGACCCTCAATAAGTCTGGATAAGGGAGATGCGCGCTTAGATAATCCCTGCTCACCCCCCCTTGGTAGCTTGGCACGAGCAGTCGGGCTTATCTCAGAAGCAATGTGTAAAGCATTTGCACATAACACACAGTAATAAATGAAAACACTACAAAAGGACACCATACCAGTTTTAGAAAAATATCCAATATGTATCTGTATAAAAAAAAAGACCAAATATGATGAATATTCAATAATAAAAATATGAATTTTGCAAGATTTACTAAAAATACACTTCCTTGAAGTTGATAGCACTACCTTGAGCAACAAAACCAACAGTTCAGGCCGGCTGCAGTGTCTCGGGCCAGCTACGGTGTCGTGGAGACCCGCGAACAGTACCTTTTGGAATTGCAGGACGTCTGGATCCTCCTGGTGAGCTCCGGAGAGCAGCGTCGCTGGTGTCGCAGTGTCTGTTCCGGAGTTGGTGCGAGGGTCGTCTGGCCCTTGAAGTCACACACACGTTACATATCGAATTCTGGGCCGATAAGTCAGGGGCGCCGGCGTGGATGGCATCGGTGCTGCGGTGTGAAGTGGGACGATGCGACGTGCGGTGGTCACGGTGCAGGTGGCTGCTCGGTGACGGCGTCCAGTGGCGTCAGTGAGACCAGGGCTGCGGTGTGAAGGGGGGGGGGCGGTGCGACATGCGGTGTCACTAGGACACTTGCAGGCAGTGGCATTGTCATTGCTGAAGCGCTGTCATCGGTAGGCCCAAGGTAGCAGTGCGGGACGGACTGTGCTTCGTGTACCTCACGAGCAGTGTCCACAGGCCACGATGCAGGCAGGATGCCTGGTGATGACTCTGGAGTCGATGATGCTGGTGTCTGTGGACCGGGGCTGCGGTGCAGGATGGGATGGTGCTTTGTGTATCTCTTGAGCGGTGTCCACAGACCACGATTCAGGCAGCAGCGGTGTCGTCATCAGCAGAAACTGCATCATCGGGGATGCCAAGGCTGCAGTGTGAGCAGGTGATGACAGAGTGCTGGGTCTACAAGTCGCGGTGCGAGCAGCGGCTTAGTGAAGTCATCCGATGACGGCATCGTGAGACCAGGGTTGCAGTGCGAAGCGGGGCAAAGCGAGACTGTGCAGCGTAGGCAGGTCACGGTGCAGGCCAGCGGCGTTGTTGGCGGCACCGCAGTGGTTTTTCTTCTGTTGCAGCACAAAACACACAGTTCCCAGTGCTGTAGGCAGATGAAACTGAAGTCTTTGATATCCCTGAGACTTCTAACAGGAGGCAAGCTCTACTCCAAGGCCTTGGAGAACTTTCTCAAGCAGGATACACAGCAAGGTTCACCCTTTGCTCTCTTTTAAGGCAGAAGCAGCAACTGTAGGCCAATCCAGCAAAGGGACAGTACTCCTCTTCAGCTCTTCTCCTTGGCAGAGGTTCCTCTTAATTTCAGAAAGATTCTAAAAGTCTGGTTTTTGGGTCGTCTTCTTATACCCCGTTCTGCCTTTGAAGTTGGCAAACTTCAAAGCAAAGTATCACGCGTTTGCAAGATCCTTCCTTGCCCAGGCCAGGACCCAGGCGCACATCAGGGGGTTGGATACTGCATTGTGTGAGGGCAGGCACAGTCCTTTCATGTGTAAGCGACTACTTCTCTTCCAGGGGATCCTCATCAATAGTCCTAAACATTGAATATTCCCGCCCTTGAGCGGGGACCCCGGAGCATATATAAAATACACACATATAAAGTATGAAATATGCGCGAAAAAATATATATATAGCATTTTTAGTAGACATATATTTCATACTAAACTCATATATACATGTGTAAAACAGCAATGCAGGCTATAATCATAAACAAGCTAAAATGCTTTATTTCTATGAAGTTTTTTTTTTTTTTTTTTTTTTTTTTCTTCTTCATTATAAAATTACAATAGAGAATAAATATCTACCCAAGCCCCCAAAACTGGGCTTGGGGAAATAAGCAGTAGTAATATCTAGAGAAAAAAAAGAGAAAAAACTACATTGAAAAACAATGGAGCATTCTTAGCCAATAGGCTGCATGCAGGTTAACACAGGAGAACCATAACAACTTTGGAACCGTGCCTATAAGACCCTGAGCACCTCCAGTATCCCACCATGCCTCAGGGGTGAAGGAAAGGTGACAGTTGGTTCACAGTTAGGTCAGTTCTTTTTTCCGGCTTCTTCTGAGAGGATCCTGGAGCATTGAGCTCTCAGTTTTTCTGAGTTTTTCTCAGAAAAATACTTTAAAACAGCGTTTTTTCCTGTTTTACTCGACATCTAACATCATTGTCTGAGTTTGGCAGTTTTTTCCTGACAGAAAAATGCCTTCCCTTTTTGTCAAATGCCCTTCTTGTAGGAAGAAGGCCCAGTCAGATCCACACTCTCTTTGTATTGTGTGCCTGCCTCAGAGTCACTTCCCTGACACTTGCAAACACTGCAAGAATATGTCCAAGAGGACTCTGAAGGACAGAGAAAAGATCAGGCTTCATGGGCTTCACGAGAGGCAGAAAACATCATCCTCTTCGCTTCCCAGGCAGCCAACAGGCCACTCTCAGGAGAGAATGGTTAGGTCGACGTCAGCAGGTAGGAAAGTACCTGTTTGTTCCCCGTCGCCGTCGCCACCATCTCACCGCCATAGATCGCCGTCGACGGCGACCCGCCCGACGTCGAAGGATACGGCGTCGAGGGAACATGGCCATCGCAGGGGCATATCTCCGTTGACGGCAGCCCGCCGATCGACGTCGAGCCATCACAGGTGTGCCCGTTCGCCGCCGAAGACCTTACGCCCCCCGACGTCAAGAGACACGATGTCGAAATCGCCACGACGGCAAGAACAACATCCGCCGTCGGCCGCCCACCGCTCCACGTCGAGGCACACGATGGCGAGTAGGTCAAGGTCCAGAGATCGCCGTTCGACGTCGGGACACTCTACGTCGAGGCAAGAACAACCGGCGTGCCCTTCGACGTCGGCACAGCCGTCGACGTCGACACAGGTTTTACCTGTCTCGCAGGGAGTAGAGCATCGCCTTCCTCCAGCAGATACGGCCGCGCCATCTCCAGTGGTCTCCATACGGAGCGATTCATCTCGTTCGAGAGCGGCATCATCGGGGCATGTTTCACCCATCAACTTGTCACCAAGATGGTTGGAGAGCCTTAATAGACCAGCGGCCTCCCCGGATTCGCAATACTCACGAATGTACTCTCCTACTGCCTCTCTCCTGAGAACACCATCACCGACAGCGCGGGCAGGACGGGCTCGTTCTGCTCCTCGCCAACCGACCACGAGGCCTGGGCGCTCTGTTACAGCGTCTCGCAGCAGGTCACGTTCCCAACGACGATCAAGGTCACGATCACGACACAGAAGATCACCCTCTTGGTCGTCGTCAGGATCATCCGTCGGACGTTACTCCCCCACCCTAACAGATTCTCCACCAGCTAGGGTCTCACCGGTGGATGACATCACCACTTTTAATGAGGTGCTGTTAAGGGGAGCGCAGAAGTTAAATATAGAGGTTCCAGAACCATCTACCTCCTCGTCAGTCATTTTTGAGACTCTGCAACATAGAACAGTGTCGAAAAAGCTACTGCCGCTAGTGCCTGGTCTGTTGCAGCCAACCATGGACACTTTTTTGGCGCCAGCCACCCTCAAATCTGCCCCGGCTAAGATTCTGAAAAAATATAAAGCGCCTGAACAGGACCCTTTATTCCTAAGAAAGGACCCGCCACCGGACTCAGTAATATTGGCCGCAGCCCGAAAAACCCACTCGGTGGCATCATCTTCCACGGTCCCACCGAACAAAGAGAGCAGGCATCTAGACTCTCTGGGGAGAAAAATGTGCAGCACGGCAGCATCCATAATGAAAGTCTCCAGCGCTTCTGCTCTCCTGGGCAGGTATGACCGTTCTCTGTGGGACTCCCTCAACAGGTTCGCAGAAAAGTTGCCCAGGGAAGACAGACAGGATTTTCAAGAGCTCCTGCAAGAGGGATATCTGGTATCCAACCAAGTCATCAGCGCAGCGGCAGATGGGGCAGACTTAGCTGCACATGGGTACGCACATGGAATCTGTGCAAGAAGGTCTTCCTGGCTGAGACTGACTGGTTTAAAACAGGAAGCACAACAGCGCATCCTAAATCTCCCATTCAACGGGAACTCGCTGTTTGGTACCCATGCGGATGAAGAAATGGCCCGCATGAAGACCGAGGTGGACACCATGAGGGTAGTAGGCCTGGAAAGGAAGAAAGACTTCAGGCGGAGGTATAGGCCTTATGACAAGCGCCCTTTCCAGCAGAGGGTTCAAACCCCTCACTGGTCCCAGAGGCCACAGAAAAGGCAGGGACGCCCTCTTTTTCAGGCTCGTAAGGCCACAAGGGAACGAGGGTCAAGTAGACGTCAGCAGTCCACACCGAAAGCGCCGGCCAAACAATGAAATCTCGCTTCCCTCGACACTGTACACCACTCCGGTGGAGGGAAGTGTCACAGGTTATCTTCACGAGTGGCACTCTATCACAAAAGACAAATGGGTGCTCAACATTGTCGAAAATGGCTATTCTCTTCTTTTCAGACAACCTCCACCACACTTGCCACCAGCCAAATGCAATCCATCTCAGCCTGCTGCGCAAAGAGGCTCTTGCCCTCTTACGAAAGAAGGCAATAGAAAAGGTTCCACTTGCGCACAGAGGAAAGGGGGTTTACTCCCGTTATTTTCTGGTGGTGAAAAAAGGCCGAGAGGGCGTTTTCAGGCCAATTCTGGACTTACGGCTGCTGAACAAGTACATAAGAAAACAGAAGTTCAGGATGCTGGCTCTTCACCAGATTTTCCCTCAACTACATCAGGGAGACTGGATGTGCTCCATCGACCTGCAGGATGCATATTTTCACATCCCGATAGCTCTCAAGCATCGGAAGTTCTTGCGCTTCCAAATAGCCTCACAGCACTATCAGTTCAGAGTGCTACCATTCGGCCTGAAATCTGCCCCCTGCGTCTTCTCGAAATGTGTGGCAGTGGTAGCAGCACATCTTCGAAAACAAAAGATCTTCATCTACCCATACCTAGACGACTGGTTGCTGAAAGCTTCCTCTCCGGATCAGGCGAGAAACCATTGGGACATTGTGCTCAAGGTTTTCGAGTCTCTAGGTCTTCAAGTCAACTACCAGAAGTCCACCTTGATTCCAACACAGAGCCTCCACTACCTGGGAGCTATACTAAACACAGAGCTCCAAAGAGTGTATCCTTCGGAGGAACGACTGTTATCAATAAAGAGGAAGTGTCAAGACCTGTTAAAATCCGACGCACCTACGGCCCGTCAGGTGACATCTCTGCTGGGCTCCATGGCATCATGCATTTTCATTGTCCCAAATGCCAGGCTGCACATGAGGCCCCTCCAAGAGGCGTTGGAGAACAACTGGAGCCAAAGGACAGGTCGCTGGGAGGACAGAGTGCGGCTACCGATAGCGGCACTTCAGTCATTGCAATGGTGGATGCACAGACCTCACCTGTCAGTAGGTGCTCCGTTTCACCAGGTAATTCCATCCGACATTCTGGTAACGGATGCGTCTCTTCAGGGATGGAGGGCTCATCTGGGTCCCCTTCAGGCTCAGGGCCTGTGGTCCGACAAGGAAAAGAAGTACCACATAAATCTGCTGGAGCTCAGAGCGGTCCATCTGGCTCTCAAGTCTTTTGCTCCATCGATTCAGCCGAAATCTCTCCTAATACAAACGGACAATACAACCACAATGTATTATTTGAACAGACCGGGGGGAACGAGATCCCTACCCCTATCTCGAGAGTCCCAAACGATATGGCATTGGCGCCTGGCCAGAGGAATGTCACTTACAGCGATTCACCTGCCAGGTCAACAAAACCTGGAAGCAGATTTCCTGAGCAGACACCTAGAGGACGCCCACGATTGGGTCCTACACAACGAAGTCGTCGAAGACATCTTCGCTCTATGGGGTCGGCCTCAATTGGATCTCTTCGCAGACGAAGTAAACAAGAAATGCCCAGACTTCGCATCCAGGTTCTACCGTCCGGGATCTCGAGGGAATGCCCTGTTGATAGACTGGTCAGGGATATTTCTCTACGCCTTTCCACTGATTCCCCTCATACCGGCAGTGATCAACAAACTTTACAGATCCAGCACCAGAATAATTCTCATAGCGCCGCACTGGCCCCGTCAATTCTGGTACACAGATCTCCTCAACCTATCGGAAAAACCTCACAGGAGGCTGCCGTGCAGACCGGATCTTCTGAGCAGGATGGAGGGCAGGATTCTGCATCCCAATCTACCCTCTCTGAGCTTAACAGCATGGCTCCTGAATTCCTGCAGTATGGACACCTAGGGCTCTCACAGGAGTGCATGAACATCTTGAAAGAGTCCAAACGACCTTCCACGCGGCGTTCTTACGCCTTTAAGTGGAAGAGGTTCTACATATGGTGCTGTCAACAAGGTCAGAATCCCATACGGGCTCAGGAGGATGTCATATTGTCTTACTTACTTCATCTGGCAAAGTCCGGTCTGCAGGTATCATCTATTAAGGTACATTTGTCTGCCATTACAGCCTATCGTAAGTCACCTTCTCAGGAATCCTTCTTTACGAAACCAGTAGTCAAGGATTTCTTAAAAGGTTTGAAAAAAGTTTTTCCGCCCATTCGGAGACCCTCTCCTCCATGGGAACTGAACATAGTATTGTCAAAACATATGGGCCCTCCTTTCGAACCCATACACAAAGCCTCTTTGCAACACCTTACGTGGAACACAGCTTTTTTGGTGGCCATTACTTCCGCGAGGAGGGTCAGTGAAATTCAGGCTTTGTCTTCCAAAGAACCGTACACAGTTTTTCACGACAATAGAGTGGTTCTGCGAACTCACCAATCATTCCTACCGAAGGTGGTGTCAGAATTCCACATCAATCAGACTATCTCTTTACCGACTTTCTTTCCCAATCCGGAGACTCCGGCGGAGAAAGCGTTGCACTCGTTAGATTTGAAAAGAGTGCTGAAATTTTATTTGGATAAAACAAAATTGATTAGACATTCCAACCGCTTGTTTGTAAATTATGGTCATTTGAGGACAGGAGAGGCAGCATCTAAACGAACAATATCAAGATGGATAGTTTCTTGTATTGTTAATGCTTACCAGTTGGCTAACAAACAACTACTAGCTAGACCTAAAGCGCATTCCACAAGGGGAAAAGCGGCTACTGCTGCCCTCCTTAACAATGTTCCAATATCTGAGATTTGTAAGGCTGCTACATGGAAGTCTGTACATACATTTACTAGACATTACTGTTTGGACTCAGATGCAAGAGCAGATGCCCAAGTGGGGCAGGCCTCTCTGAGAAATGTATTTGCATGATACATATATATTCCTGCACTTCTATTAGACAGTCCACAGAGTTTAGGGATGGGCTTGCTAATCTATTCAATGTTTGATTATTGATGAGGATCCCCTGGAAGAGAAGGATAAGTTACTTACCTGTAAATCCTAGTTCTCTTCCAGGGGTATCCTCATCAAAGTCATAAACAACCCACCCTCCTCCCCGGACGCACGTCTCCTAGAAGTGCAGGACAGACTGTCTTTCGAATCAGTTTCACAGATTGTCACCGTAAAAAAGTACTGACCTAACTGTGAACCAACTGTCACCTTTCCTTCACCCCTGAGGCATGGTTTGATACTTGAAGGGCACGCCGGTTGTTCTTGCCTCGATGTAGAGTGTCTTGACGTTGAACGGCGATCTCTGGACCTTGACCTACTCGCCGTCGTGTGCCTCGACGTGGAGCGGTGGGTGGCCGACGGCGGATGTCATTCTTGCCGTCGTGGCGATTTCGACGTTGTGTCTCTTGACGTCGGGGGGCGTAAGGTCTTCGGCGGCGAACGGGCACGCCGGTGATGGCTCGACGTCGATCGGCGGGCTGCCGTCGACGGAGATATGCCCCTGCGATGGCCATGTTCCCTCGACGCCGTATCCTTCGACGTCGGGCGGGTCGCCGTCGACGGCGATCTATGGCGGTGAGATGGTGGCGACGTCGACGGGGAACAAACAGGTATTTTCCTACCTGCTGACGTCGACCTAGCCTGTCTCTCCTGAGAGTGGCCTGTTGGCTGCCTGGGAAGCGAAGAGGATGATGTTTTCTGCCTCTCGAGAAGCCCATGAAGCCTGATCTTTTCTCTGTCCTTCAGAGTCCTCTTTGACATATTCTTGCAGTGTTTGCAAGTGTCAGGGAAGTGACTCTGAGGCAGGCACACAATACAAAGAGAGTGTGGATCTGACTGGGCCTTCTTCTTCCCACAAGAAGGGCATTTGACAAAAAGGGAAGGCATTTTTCTGTCAGGAAAAAACTGCCAAACTCAGACAATGATGTTAGATGTCGAGTAAAACAGGAAAAAACGCTGTTTTAAAGTATTTTTCTGAGAAAAACTCAGAAAAACTGAGAGCTCAATGCTCCAGGATCCTCTCAGAAGAAGCCGGAAAAAAGAACTGACCTAACTGTGAACCAACTGTCACCTTTCCTTCACCCCTGAGGCATGGTGGGATACTGAAGGTGCTCAGGGTCTTAAAGGCACGGTGCCAAAGTTTTTATGGTTCTCCTGTGTTTACCTGCATGCAGCCTATTGGCTAAGAATGCTCCATTGTTTTTCAATGTAGTTTTTTCTCTTTTTTCTCTAGATATTACTACTGCTTATTTCGCTAAGCCCAGTTTTGGGGGCTTGGGTAGATATTTATTCTCTATTTTTTTTTTTTTTAATTGTTTTTTTTTCATTTTAAATTACATCATAGAAATAAAGCCTTTTAGCTTGTTTATGATTATAGCCTGCATTGCTGTTTTACACATGTATATATGAGTTTAGTATGAAAGATATGTCTACTAAAAATGCTATATATATTTTTTTTCGCGCATATTTCATACTTTATATGTGTGTATTTTATATATGCTCCGGGGTCCCCGCTCAATGGCGGGAATATTAAATGTTTATGACTTTGATGAGGATACCCCTGGAAGAGAACTAGGATTTACAGGTAAGTAACTTATCCTTCTCCCTCCACTCTAGCTCAGATGGCTCATCAAGATATGCAGGCAAACCCAGCTCCCTTTGTGTCACTGTCTAGAGGAGAGGTGTGAACAGTCCAACTGTCAAACTGACCCAGATGGGGAATCCACAAACAGGCAGAGTCACAGAATGGTTTAAGCAAGAAAATGCCTACTTTCTAAAAGTGTCATTTACAAACTCAAAATCTAAAAAACAACTTCACTAAAAGATGTATTTTGAAATTGTGAGTTAAGAGACCCCAAACTCAAATTATTCTATCTGCCCTCAAAGGCAATCTGCGCTTTAAAGTTATTTACAGGCAGCACCCCTGTTAACCTATGAGGGAGTTAGACCTTGCAACAGTGAACCCCGAATTTGGCAGTATTTCACTGTTAGGACTTGTAAAACACACTGGTGCATGTCCTACCGTTTAAATACACTGCACCCTGCCCATGGGGCTTACTATGGCCTACCTTAGGGGTGCCTTACATTTACCAAAAGGGAAGGTTTGGGCCTGGCAAGTGGGTACACTTGGCAGGTCGAATTGGCAGCTTCAAACTGCACACACAGACACTGGGGTAGCAGGTTTGAGCCACGTTTACAGGGCTACTTATGTGGGTGTCACAGTCAGTGGTGCAGGCCCACTAGTAGCATTTGATTTACAGGCACTGGGCACCTCTAGTGCATTTACTAGGGACTTACCAGTAAATCAAATATGCCAATCGTGGATAAACCAATCAATAGTACAGTTTACACAGAGAGCATATGCACTTTAACACTGTTTAGCAGTGGTAAGGTGCCCAGAGTCCTAAAGCTAACAGAAATTGGTCAGAAAAATTAGGAGGAGGAGGCAAAAAGATTGTGGATGACCCTGCAAAAGTGCCAGGTGCAACATCCAAGATATATCCACCTGAGTGGACCCAGGGCAAAGGTTTGTTATACAGCAATGTTACCCACCAGAGGAACTTTGGACCAAAACCCATCTTTATGAGAACTGCCCTCATGTAGACTCGCCTCATTGTGTCAAATGCTTTTTCTGTGTGCAAGGCTATTGGTGGCACATCTGTCGCAGAGCCGAGGACCGAGTGCGTAATATGTGTAAGTCTGCAGAGTACTTCGGGAAGGGAGGAAGTCACATTGATTTACATGTTTTAAGGAGCCTATCACTCCTTCCAGTCTGTCGGCCATGAACTTAGCTAACACTTTCACGTTTGTGTTAATCCTAGACAGCAGGCTTTATGATCCTAGCTGGACAGGCTCTTGGTCGAGCTTTGGGATCATTATTATGGTCACTACCCACATATACTGCGGGAGTTTCCCCCTGACCTTAGCCGCCTCGAGCACCCTTTGGCGTTTGTCCACCAGCATCCCCTGGTATGTATAGTAGAATTCAGACAGTGTCTGTCTGGTCACTGGGCATAATCGTCATTATTGTGATCAATTGCTCTCTTGTCAGGTCTTTTCTACTTCTGCTGAATATGCCCCTGAGATCCTTGGGAGCTGTAGTTTGTGTAGAACTTCCTCTGTCGTGGGAGCAACCTTCTTTGGGTTGCAGTACAATTGTGCCTAATATCGCTGTAGCACAATGTTTATTGTTGCCTGGGTCACTGTTCGCTTTTCCACCTTCATCCTCCAGCATCATGATAGTTATTAGAGGATGCTCACAGCGCAACAGCCAGGCTAATAGTTTACCCGGCTTCTCTCACTTTATGGAGCCACTGCCTATAGTCCTATCTTGTAAATTTATCCAGCCAGTCCCAGATGTCTCCCATGTGCCACTTCGTATCTATGGCTTCTTATGCCGTAATGTTATCTGTGTGGGTGCCACCCAGGGAACAGTGCTAGTTCCTGCTCCTGCTCTACAGTCTCTGCATCACCACCTCGAGAGCCTCCCACTCAGTGGCTCCTGTGGCCGTGGTCCCCCAACTCGTTTCTATGTAGTGTTCCAGGGACTCTCACATCTCCATGTGAAAAACAGGGTCCTTCAAAACCTCTGGGGCATGGTGCCACGTGGGAATAGGAGATGGCTCTCTAGGCCAGACATACTCCACCAGGACTGTCGAGTGGTCGGGTATATAGTGGCCAAATGTAAGTCCTTTCTGACATATCCACTCACTGAGCTGGAGACTAGAAGTCTATCGAGTCTGCTGTTTGTGTTGTAAGTGGGGGAGTTGAAGGTACACTCTTGCCTGTCAGGATGGCGAGCCCTCCACCTGTCTATACAGTCCAGACTTGCCATTACTTCCACTAGAGTGCCCAACATACCTATCCTAGTGTTGGGTTTTGGCAGAAACCGATCTAATGCCATGTCCAACATCAAATTAAAATTGCCTGCCCAGATGAGGACTAGCCGTGTCTGGTATGAGAATCTCCATCACACTCCAGAAGAATGTTTTATCATCACAGTTGGGCACTTAAACATTTAGGCGACTCGCATCTCTGCCCTCCAGTTGTCCAGGTATCAGCATTTTAACCCCTCCCCACCCCCCACACACACCACACACACACTCCCCACCCTATTACCTTGCCACTAAGGATATAAACCGAGCATCTCGGAGGCTGCCTGACTCCGGATTTCCAGACGATGTCCAGTGGGGCCCATTCCTCTGTCAGCTAGGCTGTCACTCATTTGGTGGGGGTCTGGTCCCCAATATCAGTCCTCAGCCCCTTCTATACATTCTGCATTTATGACATCCAGTGTTCCATCTTCTTCACCATGACATGGGATTGGCCCTTGTGTGTTGGTATTCCCAGTGCCGTCATTCTGTTGACTCGCTGCCCTACCGCGTTTTCTGCTCTCCTTGGGCTTGGCCATGTTTCGTCCTTAGACCTGGGATTGAACGACCTCCGAAATCCCCCATTCATTCACTCTCTTTATCGTTTACCACCCCATCTCGAATAAGTAAACCCGGCCCCCCTTAGCTGGGAATAGGACCATGTATTTGGTGTAAGGACTGCACAGTTTTTGCTTCATCACTAAGTAGGAGCATATTTGCGTTTGCATCCTGCGTGTATAGTCTAGGAAAATGTTAATTGGAATGGCTCTCGAACCTGAGGTCCCCATGCTTGCTGGCTCACTGTAGCATGCAATCCTTGTAGTTTTTGGAGGCCCCCATGGGGGAGGTCGAGGAACCAAAGCCCAGCGGGCTCTGTCACAAAAAATGATGACAAAGGTACGACCCCATGATTTCTGTCAGCCATTTTTCCAAGAAGGCTTCTGTTTGGTCCCCTTCCTGCTGCTTGGTGCTCCTACAAACCGGAAATTGCAGAGACTCACTTGACCTTCAGCATCCTCCACATGCGTTTCAAGATGGTACGTCTTCTCCTTTACTGTCCGACTGCAGTCTGCAGCTCTCTGACCTCCTTAGTCAGACTCTACTTTTTCTTCCATTTCCAGCGAACGCTCAGTACATTTTTTAAAATCTGTTTTAAAGAGGTTACCCTCGATCAATAGGGTATCCATTTATATTCTAGCACTTGTTTGGAGCTTTCAGTTGCGGCCAGTATCTGGACGTTTGCAGGCTCCATCGCTGCCTGCCGTGCTCGGCCATCTCCCTGGTATGTCTGCCGAGTAGTAACAGTGGTAGCACCCAGAACTTGCCCATACGGGATGGCAAAGCCCAACCCAGCACGACTGTTCCTCAGATCTGGTCGCGCCGCCTTCTTGTACAGTCAACTGTAGGCTCTGTGGCACCTTGGCTTTAGTATCCAGTTAGAGTGTAGCACGTGCTCTAACCCTCTCCAGTCAGCCTTGAGATTCAGCCTACATATGGGCAGCTGCATGCGGGTCTCTTCTGGTGCTCGGTGCGGGTCTTTACCACAGAGTACTTGTGTTCTGGGGAGATTCGCATCAGCAGGTCCTTGCTGTTTCGGGTACAGACCAGTCACTAGGCAGCTGGGCCACCACTGCCCCAGGAACGCTGACACTTGTCCCCCACAGGGCCCCAAATCACAGGCGGAATGGCCTGCAGTTCAAGGGCCAAGCTCCACCTTTTGTGGCGCCCAGGCCTCCCCGCCCCAGCTGCTGCAGCTCAGTCAGTGTACCTCCCAGTGCATACCTGTGCTGCCCCGGCAGCATCTTGTTTATTGCCTGGGACAGCACTGCACGGCTTTCCTCCCAAGCACTGGGGCGCTGCCTATTGCCACAAGGTTCCGGGCACAGCACAGATTATTGCCTAGAGGGGGCTGCCGTTTTGTGTCGGCCGGGGTCTGGCTAGCCCCTTGTCCCATGCCGGCATGGCCCAGCTGTCCTGGGCCTACCCCCTACTCTCAGGTACATGCCCGCAGTAGTCCGGATGACCCAACACCTCCACCCAAAGCAGTCGGGGTGCAGCAGAGGTTGCATGATGCCAGCGGATGTCATGGGGGGGACTGTGAGGCCCTTTTAACACATGCGATTAGCCATCTTGCTTTGTCATGCCCCATGTTTTGCAACAGTTACATTTGAAACACTGAAATGCTATGTTAAGGTGTTTATTTGGCACACACACAACGATCATGTTAACTTGCTCAGTGTTTCTGCTGCGAATCTAACCTGTGACATGCAGGTTACACATGGGTTATGCAGGCCAGCCTGCCTCTTTCTTACTGGGAGGAGATGTGGTGTAGTGACTGAAGTTGTTGATTGTTGAACCCAGGTTACATCTGTCTCCCCTCTTGACCACATAGTGTCACTCTAGGAATGCATCACTTTGCTACTTTGTAACCTTGTATATTACTTACCTTTTATAAGATCATGTGCACTTAAAATCTGCCAAATGAAAGCCAGGAAGCATAATAAATATATAGGCGATTAACATATACTAACAACGCAGCTTCTTTAGCTTAAATCTGTAAATGCTTCATGTGAGCTACATTGTGAATGTTTTGTAATAATCAGTATCTGAATTCCAGAGAATTTTATGAAGAAAGAAACAAACTCTTGTTTTGTGTGCATGCTTTTCTAAAGACACGTTTTGTTTTTCACGATTCATGTATTAATGAAGAGTTTGTCACCTGGAAAGAAAAAAATAATACGTTTTCTGTAACCTGCACCTTTCTAAAAGCCACATAAAGCTGTAATGTCCCATGTGTCTGAACATTTTTTGGGGAGACATTGAAAGATCAGAAGAGAATAGCTATAAGTATTTTACATTCCATTTTCATTGTTGGTTGCATATACACGTGCAGAAATACGAAAAAACAACATAAGCTTATTGAAAATCTTATAGCAACAGTTCCATAGATTATATGAAGTTTTAATGGTCATCTTTCAAATTCACCCGTAATTTATCAGCGAACAGTATTTAATACAAGTGCCAAGAGTGCAAAATTATCATCCACTTGCCGGATCATACGTCTTGTAGCTCTTTGCAGAACGTTTTAATGAGATAACTGTTACAGCAGTGCCCTAGCCTCTCCATTCTATTTAGCACAGTTTGCCAAGATTGTAAATTGGGAGCTGAATATCACCACTAGTTGACTTTATTACAGATTGTGCCAGGATGACTACAATGAATACAGTGTTGGGAACCCTTCCAGATGTTGCACAAGGTTAATTTTCTATCTGACCTAAAAGAGCAGTTGTTCCCGAAATTATCAAATTCACTGGTTAGAGAAACTGATAAAAGATGTTTTAAAATTGCTCCAAATAATTGCATAATTGACAACAAAACCAGAATATATGGAACCTAGTTTGTACAAATATTGCAATAGTTATGCCAAGCAAGTTATTTGGGAAAGAAATTTCCGGTTCTGATAGAAATAACCTTGTGTACCTTTGAATTGGTAAAAAGCATAGAACCAAAGGGTTTTATCTAGGTGCTCAGGAATTGCAAGATTTGTAAATGTCTTCTAGTGAAGTCACAGATCTTGCTCATCTTTCCATCTTCCATTTGCCAGAATATCTGCAGATCCACAACAATTAGTACAATCTTTCAGAAAAGATTCTTAACATGTGGGTATTTAAAAAAAATAAAAAAAAACAAGAATAAAAAAAGTAAACCTAATTGGTTACATTCTTAAACAGCATTGTTTTAGTAGTATAGGGCATTTAGAGAAAATGGTGATACTCTGCTATAGGGATATGTTCCTTGATATATTTAATATGGTACATCATCGAACCTAGTAGAACCCTCTGAGGCAGAGTCCTTCCAAATTGTATCAGAAAATAATCTATATAGTAGAAGTGTACATAGGGAAAATGAAGCCCTACTACTGCAGTTGACATCTTTGGCCTTCTCAGACAAAGTTGTGGTTGTCGTGCCACCCACATAAAGCTAATATATTTACTCTGAGGAATTTGCTTCAAGATCGTAAGTGGCATGACATGCCAACAAGTCAATAGATTTTTAATTTTATCTAAAAAGGTGGAGTAGGTAAGTGAGTAAACATAATTTGGATCTTCAGAAAAGTGAACCAGTAAGAGTGAAAGAAGGAACCAATTTGTCAAGCACAGACAGGTACTCTAAGGCGTGCTAGTACTGAAAGAAAGGGCAACGGTAAGAGAGAGACTATTGGAGTGAAAATAGCCATGTTTCAACATTTTTCTGAAGCATGATGTATTGCTAGTGTGTCTAAGTATTTAAGGGTGATGGTTCTAGGCTTTAGACTCCAGGTAGGAGAAGGAACATTTCTCTCTGCCCCTCCCCTTTTCCATTTCTGGCATGGCGGACCCTGGGTGTCCGACTTAGGTGGTCGTCTGAAGATCTCAGTGTTCTGGTGGGCACGTAAGTCCAAAGGCCTTAGACAAGTAACTAGGACATGTGTTATAAAGTGCTTTACGAGCCAGCAGCAAGTAGCAAAGTTTTAAACTGAATCCTTTTAAGAATCGACAGCCAGTGAAGCAATTTGAGATACAGCGATACTAGTTCATCTCGGGGCAATTTGAGGATAACTCAGACAGCAGCACCCTTGACTATCTAAAGGCGACTATCAGAGAAAGCGGTAAACCAAGTTAGATTATGTTGTCATAGTCCAGTTTGGTCATAATCCACGCATTGACAACTGTTTTTCATGTTACAAAAGTCTAAAGGTCTAACATTTTTTGAGGAATCTAAACCAAGCAAAACCGGAGTAAGCCACTAATTAAAATCTGTGGTTGGCAAGACAAGTGATTGTCAATTTTATTCCCACATTTTTGACACCAGAAAACGGCTACGTAGGAAGAGGCATGCTTGCCAGTCACCAACTATTTGAACAGTTATCAAGAGTGATACCAAAAAGCAAAATTTCAGTTGTTTCAGAATTGCATTTGAGAATGCTTAATTCCATCCAGTCGATCATAGTGGAGATGCATGATTTGAAAGAGTTCTTAGTAACAGCTAGATTTCGATTGATTTGAGAAGATCAGCTGGGTATCCTCGGCATAAGAGACCACTTTCATAGCAAAAGATTGAACTACAGAGGTCTAGGTGGGGGCATAGTGATGATAAAGTTGGATTAAATGAAGAGCCTTAAGGAACCCCATGTTGAAGTGGTTTGCTGCCCGATAGATGTGGGGAAATCAGAACTTATTGGCCTCTAGTGGAATTAAATTAATGAATCCAGCTCAACACTGGGGTCACAAATGCCTACATCTATAAACTGTTGGAGAGTGAAGTGAGGCATGGTATTTAATGCAGCTGTTAAGTCAAGGAGCACTAGGACCCCATTCTGTCCACTGCCCCAAGCTATTTTTATAGTCTGATACCTCCAGTAGCAAGGTTTTAGTGCCAGAACAGGATCCAAAGCCTCAAAGCCTGATTGGTTTGGATGAAACAGTTTATTTTTTTTTTTTTAATGAAGGGATTCAAAGTTGAACCATGATCAATTAATTTTTTTCTACAGCATTTTTGAAGCAGGTATTGGAAGTAAGATTGGACTAAAGTTGGTGGGCAATGTATGGTCAGGCAATGGATTCTTAAGTAAAGGAATCACGTTTTCCTACTTCCAAAAACACGCAATAACAGTGGTCTCAATGGAAGTAGCAACTCTTTGAAGACATGATATAATTTGAACAGTTTGGGAAAGGTTCAGAAGTTTTCAGCAGAGACAAATTCAGTATGGTCTTGAATACACAAGCTATGTGAAATGAGGCACAACCACAAATGTCGTTCAAGGTATTAATTTAGCTGACGTTACAGTAGCCTTGACAAGTGATTGTGTTCGCTGTACAGTTGTAATGGATGCTATTTCCTACAAATTCCTCATCTTGGAGCTATCCCCAGCTGTTAAGGTGGATCTGTACATTTTGACAATTACCTCATCTGATGGAAAGTGATGCTGGCAACCAAGCCACAAACTACCATCCCTGGTAGTGATACAGCAGCTCCATAAGAGCGACTGTAACACCAATGTTTTTCAGTGCCCTATAGGCCCAATACACCAAGCTCTAGTAGTCACTTTTCATCTGATTTTTTTTTTTTTCTTCTCTTAAATGTCATATTGATTTTGACATTTTGTCATATTACCTTCCATGTTTGCAGGGTTCACCCCTTTGGGGGCTTGTAAGATGCATATGTTAGAAGCAGACTCCCGTGACTCCTGTTGTGTTTAGGTTTGATTCATTTCTGAGGCCCCTGTACGCTGCAATACCAAAAGTTCACTGGGGAGAGAAATAGAGGGGTGAAGGTTTTTATGGCCCTGCTTTGACCAGAATAGATCAGGTTCCAATGACCATCTAAGTTGCCTGACGTCTTCACTGAGTTGATGCACAAAAAACATATGCATCACTTTTTATCCAAATTGCACTTTGAAAAGAGCCAGTACCGATCTCATGTGACTAACAGTCTGTTCCTGTAAAGCAGTGTCTCTTTTTTTTGGAAAGAGTCTAATAATAGAATTGTTGGTACAAGAAGCAGGACCAGCTGATCTTTACCACTTCTTCTGCTCTTGGGAAGGTGAAACGTGTACCCTTTGCTCTGATGGTTATTGGTTATGGCTGCTGTGGCAGTAGCCTCTGACATAACTCTGTAAGCTGACCTTGCCACCAGTTTCTTTCTATATCTTCCAAATAAACCCTTTGACTTTTTCCAACTTTGCAGTCCCAGACCCTGCATATTTTATTTACCTCTTATCTGTTTTCTCAGACATATCTGTGTTTTTTTGTTGTTGTTTATGTTCATAGCTATAGATACGATATAGATACCCTTGCCCCTCCTTTTTTTTTTTTTTTAATACATTTTCTTCCAGAGTCATTTAATCCAACGTCACAAATAGATAGAAAAATACACATTGTAAAAATGTACTGTATTTCCAAATTTGTGTTTCAGGTCACCCAAGTGGGTGATCCTTCTTGAGTCAAGGTAAGTGGTTGCAGGACGCCTATACTAATTTGCTAATTTTCATGCAGTACAGAAGGCAGTAGAGAAGACTCGGCAGGAATTAGTATAACCCTTTGCTACAGTGTATCTCCCAAGGGGAAAACAGGAGTAAGGGATAAGGAGAGCACACAGATTCATTACTTTGCTAGGAATGTCAACCTCTAACATTACTTGATGGTTATATACAGGGATAACTTGCTAATCACAAGCCCTTCATAAGGTGTAATGGCAAGATTCCAGGCTTCTCGGTGTTATGGTTGCGCTCCGCCTGAAATGAGGACATGGCAAAGAAATACATGATGAACTGAAATGCAGCATGAGTGCTTGTCAGTAGCTGAGACCTTATTAATCCTTCCACCCATCCTAAACTGATTAGTGATTTGGATTCACAAGCAGTTATTTATAGCCTGATATTCATACATTGGTTTTCCAAGACATATGGATGACTTGTCGCTAGCTTTTCCCTAAGACGTGTCCAGTTCCATTCTACCCGAATATGAATAGCACAGGGTTACGTCAGCTTGTTAAGGGGGATGAAATATGTCTGAGCTTTTATACCAGGAAGTTTCAATTCTTATAAGGACTCTGAGGCGAGGATAATGCATTCTTTCTTTGCTTAATTTTTTTTACAGCACCCATTTTAAACATATTATAACTACCTTTCCCAAGAGACATAGGAAAAGGGAAAACATAAAACAGCAACCAATCAGAACAAATGACGGTCCAGTATCAATCCTTCCTTCATCGTCATGCCTTCTTTCTATTTGTGACCAAGATCCATTCCTCCTTGTATCTTAGTCTTGTTTGGCCGATTCATTTCCTAAAAAAAACAAATATCACATAACGGAAAAAAATTCTTAAGATGCCTGAAAATTCATGGTACTGTAATAGTCTTGACCATAACATATCCATAAACCGTAACAATATTGGGAATACATTATAAAATTCATAGAATAAAAGCAATTTCAGAATTCTATTTTCTACCCATACGATGATCAAAGAGATGCATTTGACTTTCCAGCCCAGGTAGGAACTAGTGTAAATCCTGGTTGGGATAATCCTTGCCTCCAAGTTCTTAATAGAATTGAAATGTTCCATTACGAAAGCTAGAATTTATTTTTATTCAATGTCAAGACTGGAGGCGAAGTTAATGCTTGTTCAAAGCTTGTTGGCCACGTGGGATGCCATATCTATGTCCGGTTTGAAGTAAAAATATTTGAAGATAGAATCTGAGAACCAATCTGTGGAATTCAGAATGTCCTCCAGGCAAGTCCCCAAAGTTGAGGCTTTCGATGCCATGGCACACCTAGGGGAATCCGCTCCAAATTTGGAGATCTCAGTACTGGCCTCCTCTATCACCTATCTAGCAGTGGTTGAGGATGAGACGGCATGAAACTATTTTGCAAAGCAATGAGGAGTTGGTATACTCCTGGGGGGTCCGAATTCATCTGTCATATCTTCATAAGATTTAACCATCTGACTAGACATAGATTTGGATGTTCATCATGTGCCAGGTAAGAGATTAATTGCGTATTAAAGTTTGTACG
Organism: Pleurodeles waltl; assembly: GCF_031143425.1. Taxonomy (NCBI): domain Eukaryota; kingdom Metazoa; phylum Chordata; class Amphibia; order Caudata; family Salamandridae; genus Pleurodeles; species Pleurodeles waltl. The sequence goes on along the minus strand of NC_090443.1, from coordinate 78,364,932 downwards.
TCTAGACAAATGGAAAGTAAACCTGTTCGGGGTAAATAATCTTATTGTAATGTCCAGTGCTTTGACATTGGATACCCTTCTGCATGAGATGAGGCACAATAACATAGCCAACTTACCAGAGTTCTTTCCGCGAGAGGTATTTATTGCTCTTTCAAGGCAAGAGAAGGTTTAGCATGACATTTGCATTGCGGATGTGCCTCATCAATTTGACTACTAAAGGGGCTGTAGGAAGCTGGCCTGGTATGTGGTGGACACCTATGGTGTTATCACCTTATAACAGGTCCAGGTATCCTCTGTTAGTGAAGTGTAGGCAGTGTCTAGGAAGCCAGGGCTCTCTAGATGTAGCTGTGGACGAGCAGCCAAGACTTCTCTAGGAGACATGCAAAGTTTATGCTATACCATTGTGGTCACACAGCAACTTATCACACATGAAAGAACCACACAGTGTTACAAAAATAAAGGTACTTTATTGTGGTAACAAGACTAGAATGCTTATAGGCAGACCCCCCTGACTGGAGGTAAGTACACACTAATTATATACACATTAGCAATCAGTAAATAGCATAGAAACAACAAGCATTGGCAGTACTTAGTAAAATAGCATGGCCCCTAGGGGAGGGCCAAACCGTATACAAAGAAAGTGGGATGTGAGATACAGTCAACCCCCCCCCCCCCTTTCACCTAAGCATGTGGAGTTGTTAGAGGGGAGCTGCAGGAACTAGGAACCCCAAGAGGTGTACCAGAGTGACCCCCATCAACCAATAAAGCAGAGGTAAGTACCTGGTCTTCCCAAGGACTAACAGGAGGACTTGGAAAAAAGGATTGTACCAGAACAGGACCAGGCAAAAAGAAACCAAAGGTGGATTCCGGTAGAAGAGGACCTGCAAAAGAAGGGGACAGAGTCCAGTCCCCAGAAGGGGAGGGTCCAGTGGGGGCAGGAGCCCCTACCCAGCCTTCTGTGGATGCACAACCAGGTCGACGAGGGAAGAAGCCCAGCTGTGGAGCCCAGGAGCTGAAGAGGAGTCCTTGGGGTGGTGCAGATGGTGTATCACTTCGGTTGTCTGGTCGTAGATGGTCAGTGGTGCAGAAAACCCACCAACAAGCCTTGGCAAATGCAAGAGAAGCAGAAGAAGAGTTGTAAGTCTGAAGAGGACCAGCAAGGCCCAGGGCTCTTGACCCAAGGAGGGGAGTCTGAGGTGACTCTCAGCTGTCTAGAGAACTAATAGAAGCTGTCGCAGCCCTCACAGGCAACCCACTGGCAGCAGGCACAGTAAGTTGCAGTGAGACCCACATCAGCACACCTGAAAGAGTCCCAAGTCGCTGGAGCCTCAGAGAGGAGACTGTGCTTGGCAGGTTGAAGTGCTGGGAGCCGGAGTTACGCAGAGCCTTAAGATCCCTTGGAGCAAGAGCAAACAAGCCTTGGTAGCTGCAAGAGTTGTGGTGCACAGTGATACTGTCCAGCAAGGAGAGGCAAGGGCTTACCGTCTCAAGTTGGACAGCTGGCAGAGAGGACCAAGGAGACCACTCCAGACCACCACCTGTGATGCAGGATCCACGCAGCCAGTCATCGTTGCAGTTGGTGTCTGCAGATGCAGGGGAGTGACTCCTTCACTCCAAGGGAGATTCCTTCTTGGTGCAAGCTGAAGTCTTGCCGAGCTCAGAGGATGCACAGCCGGGGAAATGTTGCAATTGCTGGAAGGAGCCAGAGAAACAATGTTGCATAGCAGAGTCGTCACTAAAGTTGCTGATTGTCAGTTCCTGAAGAGTTCAGTTGCGGTTTCAGTGGCCAGAAGATTAAGTAAACGATGCAGAGGAGCACTGGTGGAATATTGCATGTCGAATCTGGGGACCCACACTCAGGGGAGTCCTAGCTAGCCCTAAAAGGGAGTTTGGCCTCCTAATGAGGTGACCACCTATCAGGAGGGGTCTGTGATGTCACCTTCCTCTCCTGGCCACTCATATGCTCCCAGGGATCTCTGCACATCTTGGTTTCAAGATGGCAGAATCAAGTGGCCACCAGGAGGAGCTCTGGGCACCACCCCTGGTGATGGTCATCCCCTTTCCTTTGTCGAGTTTCATGCCAGAGTGGGGGCTGGGGAGCCCTGGACTAATGCAAACCAGTTTATGCCAGGAGGGCACCAAATGTGCCCTTCAAAGCAAACCAGGGGCTTGGGGAGGCTACCCCTCCCAAGCCTTGTAACACCTATTTCCAAGGGAGAGGATGTTATCTCCCTCTCCCAGAGGAAATCCTTTGTTCTCTCTTCCCCTGCCTGAGCTGGTCAATTAACAGGAGGGTAGAATCTGTCTGAGGGGTGGCGGCAGTGCGGGTTGCACGGAAAACCCCAGAAGACTGGTCGGAGCAATACTGGGGGTCATCTAAGGAGCCCACAGAGTGTATGGAATCATAAACCAATACTGGCAACCGTATTTGGGTATGATTCTGACGTGTTTGATACCAAACATGCCCAGGTTCGGAGTTACCATTATGTAGCTGAACACAGGTAGGGGAACTGTGCCAGTACATGGGTAAAATGGCTCCCCTCATGCATGAAGTCCAGTGCAATGGACCTGGAATTCGTAATGGCACCTCTGCTCATGCTGGGGTGCCCTTACACACAGGGACCTGCACCCTGCTTTCTGGGCTAGGAGGGCCTATCATAGGGGTGACTTACAGTGATCTGGTGCAGTGACTTGTGGTAAAAGGGTGCATGCACCTTTTCACACAGACTGCAATGACATGCCTGCGGACACATTTTGCATGGGCTCCCATGGGTGGCACAATACATGCTGCAGCCTGAACCCCTGGTGCCCCAATGCCCTGGGTACCTAAGTACCATATAATAGGGACTTAGAAGGGGGTACCAGAATGCCAGTTGTGGAGTGTGCCAAGGCCTAGGCAACCAGATTTAGGGAGAGAGGGCACGATCACTGGGGTCCTGGTTAGCAGGATCAGAGTGAAAACAGTCTAAGCATACCGATAGCAGGCAAAAAGTGGGGGTAACCATGCCAAAAAGTGAGTACTTTCCCATAGGGGTCTTTCCTAACCCGATAGCCCACTGAAATAGCTGAATGAAAAGTGTTTACTCATCTAGACGCCATGCCTTTTGAAGGCTAGGGAAGAGAAAAGCAATTCAAGATTGAAACAGCCCCAGACCCCACGGGATCTTGGTCCCTAAGGAGGCACCGACCCAGCCATTTCGACCACACAGGGCGATATCTTTTTGTTGTACCATCTGCAAATGCTTTTGATAAGAGACACTGAGCTTCCTTTGAAAGTCCTGGGACCGCCCATCGTTTCCTGTAATCCTTCATGCCATGAGAGACAGTAGTCCTTTTGATACCAGGGGATTCGGGTTCCCCTGGGGATCCAAGAGAAAATCTGGGACTAAGGGGAGAAGGATTGGAGAATCCCAGGAAAATTCCATCCGAATTGGATACCGGACTTGCAACCTCCAATTCGGGGTTATCAAAACTATGTCCCGACCTGTCTCCGTATCTTGGCTGATAAGTGTGTGATCATTGAGAATGAGGGAAATGCGTAACCCCACACCTGGTTCCAGTTCTGGAGAAAAGCATCAGTCTCCCCTACCAGTGGGTCCGGTCTCCAGATGAAGAATCGGTCCAGTTGGTGGTCTTGTCTTGATGAAACATATCCACTGACAAGGGACCCTGTCGTCCTTTGATGGTTTTGAATAGCTAGGGATGCAGCTTCTAAAAGACTCAAGTCCAGGAGGTGCCTGGAGTTCCAGTCTGTTACCTTGTTTGCCTTGCCAGGAAGGTGCTCTGCAATCAGCGAGATGTTGTGACCCAGGCAAAAATTTCAGAAGTTCTAATGCTTTTGACTGCTTCCAGTCGAGATTATTGATATACTGTACTATGGACATGTCCAGCCTTAGTAACATGCAGCATTGTGTTCTCTCTTTGGTCCAGGAATGTACAACAAAGAAACCTGCTAGAAATTTGTGTCATTTGATGTGTAATTGTTGTTCGTGAGTGGACAATTTTTCCCTCCCAGGGATAATTCACTGCAATGAACTCCCCAGCCTTCTCTGCTGGTGTCCAATTAGATAATCATATCTAGTTTGGAGTCGAAGATTGCTTGTCCATTCCCTGCTTTCATATGGGTGAGCCATCATCTCATCTTTTCCTCTGCTTCTTCTGTCAGAAGGACCTTCTCTGAATGTCGCACCTTGTGGAGATGATGAGCCTTCATGTTTTGAATGGCTTTGTAGAGGTGAGGACCTGGTAAAATGGCCTGAATCGACGAGCAGATGAGCTACGGGTCTCGAAAAAGTATCTTCTTTCGAGAGAGTCTTGCGGAGCTCCTGTCTGATTTATTTATTTATTTATTTATTTATTTTTTTGCCACCTTCCTGGTTGGATGGCTCAGGGTGGCCTGGCAAGAGTCTGGCAAACCCCAGAAACGTCTTTCTTTGCGATTGTGAACAGCCACTTTTTCGTGTTGACGAAGCCCAAGTTTTCCAACAGATTAACAGTTTTTAGGTTGCTCCTGAAGTCTTCTTGGACACTGGTCGAGAATGAGGATATTGCCAAAACTATCGGACGTATTCCTTGAGCCTTGAACCACAACTGGCCCCTGGGAAATCCTGTGGGCAGAAGATGCGTTTCATTGATACTTGAGCTTCCTCCCAAAAAATTAAAGTAGAGACAGATTTGCCATATTCTTTAACAAAGGGGGTCCCTGAACAGGCCCAGCTGGGCAATGGGACCCACTTTGGGCAATGCACCTGGGGTGTTCCCACGGTGTGTTGGCGCTTTTAGACCTGCTTAATATATACACAGAACACAAGGGGCTTCAAAGAGTAGTAGGGCTTGAGAGCCCCAGAGAATAAATAGACTCTCGCGCGTCAAACTCTCAATCTAGCTGTATGTACCAGCCTGTACAGATTCCTAGTGGGCGTCCATGTCCAGGTGCTGCAAGCGAAGACTTTTGGGGCGGCAGAAAACTCAGTTTTCAAAAGGAGCCGTGCTGTCATCGAGGTCCTAAGTGAGGCTCGGTGATATAAATTGCGCTGAGAGCGCCCTCGAGTGTGCGGCGGTCTGTACCGTACCTACATATGTTCGCAATTAATATATGTGAAACTGGTGACGATTGAGGAATGCTGAGATGCCTGTCCGCCGCGTGCCTATGCTCCCTGGGGTACATAAATGGTTAGTGCACGTTCAAACCCTCAAAACATTAATTAAATTATTGATACAAGACAATGAACTATTGGCCCACACTAATTCCAGAGCAACAGATGTTACAACTGACCCATTTGAGTTTTAGTCTGGCATAAATAATTATGGAATCTAATGATTTAAGTGATGGAAAACAACACAAGGCAAAGGTCTGAGGCTATTTTAACCTGATACCTACATTCATTAAGGTCACAAAAAGTATGTTATTCCTCTCAGGATCTGACCTTGCCTGGGGAAAAATGGTGAGACGTAAGAGGGCCCCGCAGTACAAGGCACACCTATTGAAGACTCCTTTGTAGCTGAGCATGGGTTTGGTCACAAATGTTTAAACTCAGGACGCTAATAGGCTTGGTTTTGACAGACGCTTATAGTAAACCTGTTGATTACCCTTTTTGTGAATACTCGAAATGTGTTTTACCCTGAACTTGAGGATACTGTCTCATGTCTGCTGTTCAAAATATCTGCACAGGAAATCTTAGTTGTATTGTATCATACAACGTCTCTACCCCCCCCCCCCCCCTCTCTCCACACACATTAATTTCATTCTATAGCTCCTGAGAAATAAATCCACATTTAAGTGCCTTGTGTTCACTACCTCTACCTCTGCGTTTCAGTTAGACTGCTAACGTCAGCCTACAATTGCATTTTCAAAGGAAGCACGTCTCCACTTGATCCGACTTTACTACTCTGCTATGGACCTTTGGGACTGTATCTCCTTTTTGCAGCCCAGGTACAGTGATTTCTCACCCTAAATCCCGTGAGGCCTTAATCAGAGAAGCCTCTTTGAAGGAAGTTTTGTGCCTCTTTCTGCTTTACACCTTACATACCCACTTATTCTCCTCTTGGGGTAAATATGCGTGCCTCCTTTGCAGCCCAGGCTCAAACAAAACAATGGCTTATACAGGATACTATCTCACAAACGTTGTTGCTGCATTAGCCAACTCTTGCCTAAGCCCAGACTCATTCAGAACCTTTCAGGAAAACATTATATACTCCTTGTTTGAACACCATTTATTATTCTTTCTGAATAACTCAATACTGTCCATGTGCCATCCACAAACGCCAAACCACGTGCAGCTTCACCAAGTTGCCAGACTTATTCGTCTGTGATCTCATTAACACAACAGTCATGGTCATACTTTCTATTGCGAAGGCAGTACAGAGTTAAAAGGAAACTACATTTGACCTGTATAAGTTTGGATGAGTTCATGCAAAGTGGTGTATCTGAGTGGAAATGGTGTAAATAGCGAAGACGCCGTACCAAGACTGTAGACTAAATAAGCTTAAAGTATAAGAGAGTGTTGCTCCCCCTTTGGTATCAAGGGGACGTTAGTGAATGTTCTGACGGACCCATTTATAATCTCGAGCACTAGCGCTAGCTATTTAAATGTAATAATTTTTCGAACCACCTTCCCTGATGTTGGAGGCATGAGGTGGTTGGTTGTCGTGGGAGGTTGTAGTAGGTCAAGCAGGATGACAATAGTTTATCATGATCAGTAGTAACAGGCACCATGCCTCAAGATATACTGCTTTAAAGTTGTATTACGAAGGAGGGCTGTGCTGCTAAAAGTGATGCAGGATTTTCTTACACATTAGGAATGTAATGATACATTTGATACTATACATCCTATTTCGGACCAACTGCTACTTAGCAGTCCAGAGAGTAAAAAAAAGCCAGAGCTGGGGGTCGTTTGTTTGTCTACCTCAACCCCAGGATTTGGAACTCTTTCGCCACAGTTGAGGCAAACAGAATCATAACTAAAATTTAGGAAACTACTAAAAACTAGACTGTTTGATTAGTCTGCTGCTAGGTGGGGACCTGTGGTCAGTTCAGCACAGGGAAGCCGTTTTGCGTAGCCATGCTCTTTAGAAAACCTGGAGAATAGAATAGAATAGAAATTCTGTCTGTCACTACTTCCTTAATGTTTAAACCACAGCTAGTAGGAGATTATTATTGAAAGGTGCGATAATTTGCTTTTGGAACCTAGAGATTCACTGTCTGTCTTTGTAAGGTTAGGTATAACATCTCCTTTCCTGTTCCAGAGCAAGATGTTGCAGGTTCCCAACAGACTATCTGTCCTTGGTTAGAGGAAGCATGCACCACAAACAAGTTGACTTATCAGCAGTTAAAATATACTCTAAAATATTTTTTGGATAATTGACATGCACAAAACATAATTTAGGCTGTTAAATGGTGCTGCTTAGATGTTGCAGATGATATAGGGAGTATGTACTTGTTTTAGCAGCCATGTTCTGGCATTGTCTCGCATTGGAAATTTCCGGGAATCACAAACTGACATACTCAAATCCTCGTATTAGGAGTCCCTATTAGTGCATGTTTATATAGAAGTATAAATATACACTCAAATAATATTGAAAACAGCTGTAGTACTTTATTACCCCCAGATTTGTGAGACTCTCACCCAGTAGATTTGCTGAGCCGCATAAGAAAAATATAACCTATTTGCAGCAAAGGAAGACGGGATTACTGCCAGGTATCTCTCACCCCTTCCAGTGAGGTATGCTCCTGTGAAGTATGGGTACTGGGAATTCAGCAGACCTGTAAGAGAATATTTTACATGTGCATATATTTGTATTTTAAGCTGTATTAAAATATATTTTGTGCTAGTCTTATATAATAATAATATTTTAGCAATCAAAAGTGACAAGAGGCAGAAAGAGATGTTTAATATGTGCCTCTGTTGTGTAGCCATTTTAGTTATAGCTACATGCATGTTATTTTAGCACACTAGGCCTGCCGCTGTGCCTCTAACCTAGATATATTTTATTCAGCTTTGTTTATTATTTTAACAATAGCCCATTTGAGGTCTTGTTTTATTTCTCTCTATCTAGCTGTTCTTTGCCTAAGCCAGCACTGTGTTCCTAAACAATACATTTCTTTCACTCTGTGCTTCTCTCAAGGCTGCAGGACGATAGGTTGCCGGTAAACGTGGTAATGTTTTGTCGCTTGTATTCATAGAAACATACACATCCTTACGTAGGGACATTTTTTATTCAGAACATCAGCTGTTTTAAAAAAAAATAAAAACACTTCCCTGTCCCATACACGTTAGAGGGAGATTCCAGCCAGATGACCACGACTGTATGCTGATTGCTGAACGCTTCGCTACAGCTGTATGGGGGATGATGTCTTTCCAGGGGAACCTGAAGGGCACAACTAGAGCTTAACATGCTGTGCTCTAATATAGCCTAGGTAGGAATTAGTCTATTGACTCTAGTGACAATATGGTAGCGTTATTTCTATGCTTTACTCTCCTTGTCACAATTTTAATCCTTTCATGCTGTATAATTCTGGTTATTGCAGTACATGCTTTATTATCTAAAATACAGTTGCTTCATTAAAACCTTATTGAAACATATACTGCCTCTGCTTGTCCTTGTACATGTGAGACTAATGTAACTGAGAGAAACAGATGCAATCTGAGTGACCACGATTTCCCTGAGGAGTCAATTGTGTCATGCGCTCGGCTTCCCAATCATCCCTGCTCTTGGGTGGAGATGAGGCATTGCTAGTTAGTCAGAGCAAAAAACCCAGATTAGGCCAACAGGTGTCACCTGTAGTGGGTTAGACTCCGAGTCCCACACTGCAGGCGATTCTGCCGCTCAAATCCAGTAGTCTCATTAGAATAATGAGAGCCTACGCGACCACTTTGGTGGGATATTTGGAGGTTGTTTCAGCTCTAAATAACATCCCTGACTGATATTTAACACTCATTTGATCCACTGTTATCTCTGGTTATGACTGATGGAACTGCTGCAGCTTCCCCTTTATAGGTGATATGTGATCGGGGGTAGGGGTGTTGGACGGTTATTATTTAATGATTGACTCTCCCTTTGAGGTTGTGCCTCTGCCTTTCCTCTAGCCTTGTAACCACCTCTATAATCCCCCCTTCCTGATTGCTGGTGGTATTGTTGTTGATGCTTTTTTATCCAAAGGGGTCTCTGTGGTGGTAGTCTTTGAGACACTTTCCTTGGTAATGGCGAAAGGGCTGCTGCTTTTGTGATGAAGTTTGCAGAGCACCCATTCATTTTGCAGTGTCCGAGTCTCTCTTGATTTTTTTTTTTTTTTATTTTTCTTCTAATTGTCAACTTCTGTGTGGGCTCCTCGACCAGCACCTCGGGTTCCTTAGCCCCATTGGATTCATCGGGGGTGACAGTGTGGGCTTGCGATGACGACTCCACCTTGAAAAGGTAAATCGGGGTCGATCTTCCCCTTGCTGTGCAATTCTTTGTGCAAGAACTGTGCCCCGGCTGCCAGCTCCCAAGTTGTACGCTATATGCCGATCTCTTTTTTGTATAGCATCTTCTTGCATTTGAAATGGTTGCACGCTGCACAGTCTTCTTCCTTGTGTTTTGGTGATAAACACAAGTTACAGACTTTGTGGGTAGCTGAGTAGACTAATTTTAGCCTCACACTGAGGTCACTGTTGAAGGACACTTTTCTTGCCTCCATTACCCAGAGACGAACATTTACAACAGATGTGTGTTGACTCTGTAGATCCGACACGTGAGCTTGATGTGTACACCGTTTCAGCGTGTATCGGCGGCGTCAGTTGTTTTTTGTTGTAGTTTTTTAACATTTTTGTTAGACCTTACAGCCTTAGGGTGGTCAACTCCCAACTTTTTGCCTATCTTCCTCCTGACACTTGTTTTGTTGGTTGTAGGACTCTGCGCACTTTACCACTACTAACCAGTGCTAAAGTGCATATGCCTTTCCCTTAGACATGGTAACATTGGTTAATACCCAATTGGCATATTTACTTTATTTATAATTTCCTAGTAAAGTGCACTACATGTGCCCCGGGCCTGTAAATTAAATGCTACTCGTGGGCCTGCATCATTGATTGTGCCACCCACATACGTTTCCCCTTAACCATGTCTCAGGCCTGCCATTGCAAGGCTTGTGTGTGCAGTTTCACAGCCACTTCGACTTGGCATTTAAAAGTACTTGCCAAGCCTTAAACTCCCCTTTTCCTACATGAAAGTCACCCCTAAGGTAGGCCCTAGGTAACCCAGGTAAAAGGCAGGATATGTACGTATGTGTTTTAAATGTCCTGGTAGCGAAAAACTCCTAAATTCATTTTCCACTACTATGAGGCCTGCTCCTTTCATAGACTAGCATTAGGTCTACCCTCCATATACTTTTTGAGTAGTGGATTCTGATCTGAAAGGGGTAACTAGGTCATATTTAGTGTGGCCAGAATGGTAATGGAAAATCCTGCTTATTGGTGAGGTTGTATTTTATATTACTATTTTAGAAGTGCCACTTTTAGAGAGGGAGCATTTCTCAGCATAATTAAAACCATCTGTGCCTTACAGCCAGTCTCCAATCAACGTTTGGTCTGTGCTGGTTGACAGCTCCCTTGTGCATTTCACCCAGACAACCACAAACACAGGACACTCGGTCACACCTGCATTCATCTGCATATTGAATAGGTCTTCCTGAGCTGGAAGGGTGGAAGGCCTGACACTTACATTTCAAAGGCCAATGGCCTTCCCTCACGCAATGGACTGCTAAATCCCATACTTGGGACCCTGGTAGACAGGACTGAACTGAAAGGGGAACTTGTGCACTTCAAAACCACTCTTATGTGTCCCCTACTTCAAAGGCATTTTTGAGTATATAATCTTGCTCTCTGACCCCTCGAAAAACCAGGCACTTCTGGACCTACACCTGCAACCTGTCAGAGGAGCTGCCTGGCTGCCCAAAGGACCCTTCTGGACAGCTTTGTTGAGAAGGACTGCTGCCCTGCTGTCCTCTGACTTTGTGGACTAGGACTCTGCCTTCCCTTAAAGTGCTCTCCAAGGGCTTGGATTGAGCTTGCCTCCTGTTTTCTGAAGTCTCAGGGCCAAAAAGACTTCATCTGTTCAGGAAACTCCTTGTGCGTCAAAAATCGACGCACCACTTGCTGAAATCGACACAAAGCCTGAATTGCGACCGAGAAATCACTGCACAGCTGACTGGAACGATGCAGCCCTGACTTTCCGACTGGAAATTCGATGCAGCCCCTGCCTTACGACGTAAAAAAATTCAACACATCGCCTACCGGATCGGTGCAGCGCCCGTGCCTTCTTCCAGCGCATAAAGGATTTCGCCTGCATCGTCCCTTGGTGTCAAAATATCCCCGCAATGCACTAAGGAACCAAGACTGCACAACAAAAAACAATGCAAACCCTTTGCAGCATGGAAAGAAACGATGCATCGTCTGTGCCGCGTCATGAAATTTGACGCAACACCCTATGATTCCACGCATCTCCACCTCTGCTGTTTTTGTGTGGCGCTATTTTTTACGCATATCAGGGACTGTGTGAAACAAAGAAACAACTGTTTATTTCTAAGGATTAAGACTCTTTTAAACGTTTTAAAAGTGAAATTCAATTTGTGCTTATTGGATCTTTGTCATTGTGACCTTATTTTAGTCAGATAAATATTATCTATTTTTCTAAAACTGTGTGGTGTATTTTTGTGTTGTTTTTCACTGTGTTACTGTATGATTTATTGCACAAATACTTTACACATTGTCTTCTAAGTTAAGACTGCTCAGTGCCAAGCTGCCAGAGGGTGGGCACAGAACAATTTGGATTGTGTGTGACTTACCCGGACTAGGATTGTGCTCCCTGCTTGGACAGAGGTGTATACCTCTGCCAACTAAAGACTCAATTTCTAACAATTTTCTTTTTCTGTGGGCCATGTGGGCATCAAAAATGAAGAGCTCTGACACAGACCGTCCGAGCCTGATGCCGGAAAAAACAAATCTAACAAAGAAGCTGTTGAACATGCACAATACCTCGAAGAGGCGATAGGACGTGTGACGTTGACCATAATACCTCTTTGAGGAAAAACAACCTGCAGAGTCCTGGGTCCAATACTAGATGGCAGGAGTGGGCGTAGCATGTGAATCTTCAGCACTACACGCTACAAACAAGATGCTTACAGGGTAAGTAATATACCCCTTTCGTATACCTCTATGCCAGTAGGCCTTAAACCTGAGAAACTGTCTTCCCCAACTTTTATCAGTCTGCTTACTGCACTCCATTCCACTTACTAGTAAGGACCCTCACAGGACAGTAGAAAAGGCTCCTTTTAGTTTAGTAAGAAGCACATGGAAGCTGCAGCATTGTGTTTTTTTTTTTTTTTTTTTTTGCCACCAGGCTGCATCTTGCACAGCTCCGACCTGCAAGTAGATTTTTGTGTACTCAGAGGTGCTACAGAGAATGGAAAAATCCTTCTCTATTATAAACTGAACAACAAAAATTTGACAATTTCGCACATAGAATTTTTCTTCATAAAAAGTAAGGTAAAAAGTCAACATTCTAGAAGCCTCTGTCTTAAGTCTAGCATTTTTGTCATACACTTAAGTCATTTCTGTGCAAAAACAAGGACTCTGATAATACATTAATCCGGGTCCATGGCACAAATATGTTGAAACTGTGCTCGCATACCCTAGTAGAGAATATGTGCTCTGTTCACCTCATTTCATGAACTCCAGCCTGCTTGGAGGACAGACAAAGGGCTCAGCTCCCTTAAGGGTCTCCTTACTCCAGAGTTTTAGAGCTTGCCAAGAGTAGAGAATACCAGGAGCTTTGTTATAGACTGAATCTATGAAAGATATTTTGGAGGACTATCACAGGTAAGTCGTTTTCTTCTCAGATGATATATGTATTTTAATATCCTATTAATAAAGCTCTGACACTAGCATTTGGGTTACAAGCAACAAAAATGTATTTGTTCATTAAGTGGTCAAATCTAACTTTCATCAGTATTCTGAAATTCAGTTTATTATATCTGTATTAAGTTGGTTTCTCAAGTAAAGTAAATGTAAATTCTGTTTATGAAATATCAAAGAAGCAATGCATGGAGACATGTATATTCTACTTATGCTACGTCCCATCTTGACTCCTCTAGAAAAATGCGTTTTATGCACTGCTGCTGAGTGGTTGGTCAATCTCGCTGTATGTCATTCAACTGTTTTTGCGAAACCTGCGAGACATTTGTAAGGAATATTGGCAGTACCTTCTAGGTAAGAGGGGTTTGCATTTTCATTCTACCTTTGTTGAGTACTGACTTTGTGAAGACAGATTATTTTCAGAATCTAGTTAAAGAAAGCTCTCCCTTTAATTTGGGCGCAATGCAGTGATCCTTTGATTTTCAGCAGTGCTAGTTCTCCTCTTTCAAAATATTCATTTATGTCGCTTTTTGAAATATGAATAAATTAACAGGGTTCCAGCAGCATCATGTCATGTGTCAGCGTGCCATACACCAACATATGCCTCACGTGTATGGCGATATTTACCTTCCTGATATTGACAGATTCGCCACAAATGCAAGCCAGTCAGCACCTAGACCATTACAAACGTTGGAAATGGTTCCTTGCCATCCACTTCTGTTATACAGCTACTATATTGCAGACTCTCTTCTCAGTTAACAGCAGTTTGATCAGTTACACTCAATGCAGCCTTCTTGATGTGTGCTTATCTAGCACTAGTTCATGCAATGTATGTGGCCTGCATATCTTACCTCATACATCCAAATTTCTTTTTCCATCAGCCACGACACACCATAGCATGCTGTCCTCCAACATTTGGTCTTCCACTGTATCTAGATTTCTTAAAAATGTGTTTTTTTTTTTTTTTATTTTTTTTTTTTACCCAAAAGCAAGATGGAAATCTTTAAATTTATCAACATAATTTTAAGCCTGACATATTATTCTTAATGGAAACCTGGATACAGGAATTGTCCAGTCCCAGTATTGGCTAGAAGCGGGAGAAGGCATCATTGCTCTGAAATCTATTAACTGTTCCACTTTCAGTTGCCAAACCTACCTCACACCGAGGTCCTCACCTTTATGTTAAAACAAACTTCTGTTATGGTAGCTCTTGCAGATCATCCTTCAGGGCTGAGATCTGAATGTATTCATTCCTTATCACAATTCCTAGAACCTTAGGTTCTCAGTGCTTTAGTTGTATTATTTTGGGAGATCTTAATTACCATTTTGACCACCTTTCCAATCCAGTGATGGTTAACAGTTTGCTAGATTCCCTTGTGGCGCTGGGTCTCTCCCAATTAGTCCAACACCTTATTCATGCAGCCAGTCATTCTCTAGATCGCTTGGAACTGTGACTCCTCTCCCACTCTTATGTTGCAGTTGCGTTTGACATCCATGCAGGTCCCGGCCTAGAGGTAAACCATGTCCTAGGTCCATAAAATCTCACCTGTGGGCCAAAGTTTTTTTTTTTTTTTTAAGGCCTTCAGCCTTAATAAACCGCTGTTCGGCGAAGACATTGAGGCCTTCCCTACCAGTTTTAATATGAGGATCACCTCGTCTTTGGGCACTATCATGCCCAAGAGATCCAAGAAGGTTAAGACTTGGCAACACTGCCTCTTATATACTGACTCCTGAAATGCAATAACATTTCACTGTAAATATTATGAGCTGGCAAATGAATTGCCCATTTGGGAATACAGAGTTCTCAAAGTCTAAGACAGTCTATTAGGCATCAAAAATAGAAAACTAGTAAAACCCCATTCCCAATTTCTTCATAGTTTGTAGTTGGTCTCATCCTGAGACATATGACTATCGCCCCTTTGCAACAATCGGGCCTCCCCTTTAATAAAAAATAAAATAAAATTGTGGAAATGTATTTAGGTTTCGCCAATATTTCACTTAATAGTGTACCTCTCTTAGATAAGCGGGTAATTTCTAAAACATACACCTCTTTGCACGAGTTCATCCATCTCTACGAGGAACAGGTAGGCAATCTATTGGGACAGGCTGAATCTCACTACTGATTGATACCTACCCTCCCGAAATTCTCCAGCGACCAGTATGCCCTAGCCTCACTTGACTTAAGCAGCATCTCTCTTACCACTGCCACAATTCAGGAAAAAAGCCATGATAATTCCTCTCCTTAAAAAAAGAAAAAACAGCTAATCCACCCCTGCTTACTAACTGTAGACTTATCTCATTACTATCTTTACCATCCAAAATGCTAGAGAAATCTGTAAATTTGCAACTATCACCTTTTTTAGAACATAACAATATAACAATCTTTTTTCGGTAAATTGCAGTCCTCTTTTTAGACCGCTACATAACACAGATTCCCCCTTGCAGTCACAAACTGCATTAGGTGCATTTAGACCAAGGCACCTCAACTGCCCTGGTCCTTCTCGATATTTCTGTGGCCTTTGACATGGTTTACCATCCAGTTCCTCTATTTGGGATTGCTGATCTAGGCATTGGAATGAAAGCCTTAAATGGTTTCTGCCTTTTTGTCTGTGACAAACTATTGTATGTCCTCCTTTCCAGTCTCAAGATTTTTTTTTACAATAGCGTTCCTGAGGCTGACTTTATTTAATATTTGCGTCTCCACTGGTTGAATTGGCCAGATCCAGTGGCTTTAAGATCACCTATACTTTCGTTCAATCAAATTTTTTTTTTTTCCAAAATAATTTTAACAGATTTAGCAAGATTAAACAAGCCACTTGATGTCAGTCATTTACAGGATGAATGGCATCTTAAGTAGTGAATTCCCAACCCTCATCCTTTCTCCCCCCCCCTTCCCCTCCCCCCGCAGCTTCAAGGAAGGAAATCACCAAAGTGAGGCACCCATTGTAAGAAACATAATGATACAAAATTCAGTCGCGTCATGCCTTTCATGTTATAGTCATAATAACGATATTAACGCTTCAATTTAAATCATTCGCAAGTCTTAAGGAGTGCAGAACTCTGGGGCAGGCCGAGGGCTGTGCACTGTTGTTTCTGTACTGTAACAGAGGTCCAATTTCCAAGTCAACACCCAACCCACTGTCTGACAGATTACACAATAGGCTCTCCATGGCGAACATCAACCACAACTTCGAGGCCTACTTGTGAGAGCTCTGAGGAGACCAAGTCTTCTATTTAAGCGTGATTAGTTTTTTGACTTCTAATGACCTATTGAAAATTAATCTTCAGTCAGTGATAGCCATGTCCTTCAAGGCAGCCAGTCTCATCCCAAGGAGGAAAACTGCTGTAGTCTGTGGAATCTGGCTTACCAATACTCCTTTGATGTGACTGAAAATCTCTTCCAGGTACATGCACTGAAGTAGACTCAGCCACTACAAGTTGATGAAAATGGCAGAGGTAAAATCTTCATGTGAAAACACTGGTCCATGATGTCACTCTGGGTCAGGCCAAAAAAATGGTATAGCTAGCAAAGCGGCAGCAGTCGTGCACCACTTAAAATTCAGGATGTACTAGATCTGGACATAAGTTCAGACACTTCCACTTTAATGTTAGAGCACAGACGCACACATGCAGAGGCACTGTGTGCGACCCAGGCTCCATGTCCTGTGGCTGTTAAAGAATAGAAGGGGGGTATACCTGCCTGTGCTGCAGTCTACCAGTCAGAAAAAATGTTCTTCATCAGCCTTGAAGCTTTACAGTTAACTGTGCCAGCAGTCCCTTGGGCCGCATTCAGTATGCTGCAGGAGTAAGGCTACATGCAGTGCTGCGTTTCAGGTGACTTGGCTCCCTCGCTAGATACAACCTGTAGGCCCTAAAACGTACTCATCCCTTCAAGAAAAAACAAGTCTCACCACAGTGAGCAGTTACGTGGCTTTTTTCCTGGCCTGGAAGATATTTCCTACTCCTTATGAGACCTTTTTGAGGTGGAAGAGTGGAGAGAAAAGGACCATGTAGTGAGAGGACGTGGGACTAGGGAGGCTGATGGCAGTGGACTGAATAGTTAAGTTAGACAACGTTAGCCATTCCATTTTTATACCATTCTTCCTTCAGTGGTTTGGGGGAGGAGGGGGGTAAAGGGGAAGGCGGGAGGGGGGGAAATGGTCTGTCCATGTCAGTGGAGTGATGTGGCTGAATTTAACCTTGCTAGAGGAGGTGAAATCCAGGGTGTGTCTGGCGATGTGGGTAGGGTCTTGTTCGGGCTGGGTGAGGGCGATGTTCTGCAAGTCTGTGGAGTTATCTGTGGAGTCTAGGAGTATGAAGTCTTTGGTGCCACTGGCAAGGGATGCAGTGATGTCGGTTAGAAGGTTGTTGACGTGGGCGCAAGGTCCTGGGGGCTAGTAGGCATGGATGCCTTTTGATAGAGGTTTTACTTTTTTTCTGAAGGTTGCAGTGCATGTGTTCTATAAAAGTGGCTTCTGGGTTAGTATAAGAGGTACGCTTGATGGTGTCTCTGTGAATAATGGTAAGTTCTGCTCCTGGTTTACGGGGTCGGTCCTGGTGCAGGATATTATAACCAGTAGGGATGGCTGCGGCTCTGTCTGGCACTGATTTGGGGTTGAGTCAGGTTTCAGTGAGGAAGAGGAGGTCCGGTACGTTAGTTGATGATTTCCCAGATCTCGATGGAGTGCTTGCAGAGTGAGCATGTGTTGAGTAGCATGCACGCAAATGAGTAGAGTTGTGTAGGGTGGGTGTTTGGTGCTGTGAATGTGGATTTTGAGTTCTGACTTGGGGAGGAGACTTGTGTGTGTGGGTGGGTTTAGGTGTGTGGAGTCATGTGAAGTGGCAGTGTGAGCAAGCAAAGGGACCCACTGTGGAATGAGGTGCAACTTGGCAGCAGCATTTGTTGCCTCCTTTAAGTAGGGCCTTGGAGAGTGGGAGAAGTGCCTGGGGCTGTGGGTGGACTCAGCAAGTCTGGTGGGGAGACAGGTAAAGTTCAGCAGGTAGAGCAGGAAAGTCCGACAGGGAGAGCTGGAAAGTTTGACTGGAACAGCAAGGCAGGAAAATGCGATAGGCGGAGCAAGTTGAGGGTGCTGGGGCAAAAAGTGACAAAAGAGACCTAGATGCAAAACTGAGCAGTAATGGGGGCAAAACATGCAATAAAGGGCAGTTAAGAGGAACAAAGGACATAAAAAGGATCAGTTAAACAGAGACGGGGCAGATAGAACAGACTGCAGAGAGAGAGAGAGTAGTTACCAAATTTACGTGAAGCTAACAGAAAAAAATGCAGGAGACAGACACCAACATGAGTCAGAAGGGCAAGGCGAGGTCAAGGTCGCACTGAAGCAGAAGATAGATGTCTAGGTACCTACTCAATCAGATGGCAACCTATTTCTGGTTGGCAAATGCGTTAGTATATCCTCTATATGCCAGTAGGTGGCCTTATGCAGCTGTGCTTCGATTCTGCTCTGTCTTAGAAGTTACAGAGCATAGTGCTGTCTTTCCATCTGCGCCTTTGTATTTGGAACAGGAGCTACCTCCTAAAGTTGTCTCCACAACTGACTAGTTGTTTTCCTCACAAAAGTTTTCTCTGTATGCAAAGGAACATCTCTTCTCATAAAACTATAGAGTTTAATGTATGTAGGGGCTATTGCAAACAAATGTCTGGGACAGATTCCCCACAAGATGTCTCTGGTGTTAGAGCCATTACTCTCAAGTCATGCTAGGAGTGTGCCCAGATGTGCATGTAGACTATCCAAGAGCAAAAAGCCACGCTGTGCGTTGCCAAGCATCTCAGGAAGTCGCATAAGACCAGCTCCCACTTGAAGTCGAGGGCGCAAACTAGTTACCACTGTCTGGCATCTCCCAGGACAGGTTGTTGTCATGGTCCACATCTTTGGGTATGTCAAAATCGAAGACAAAACATAAGAAGTCCAAGTGGGCTTCATCCCAGCCTTGCACTCTCCTTCTGTGAAATCGCAAGAATGTCAATATACCCTTTTGGTGTCACTCCAGTTCTCTACTGAGAACCTGATTTTGCAGCTGATTACGATGCACCCTGAATTTCAGACCATCAGTTATGCCACAACAGATTGAGGCATTTAAGTAAGCCAATCTTTGAATCTTTGGCACCCTACTGTCTCTCTTGTGCCTTTGAGCTCCACGCATTCACAGAGGCCTCCAGCCCGGTTACTGCTGGCGGGTCCACCCTCTGTGCTATTTATGCCTCTTGAACCTGCTTGGGCACAGCTTCAACTGTGGAGCACTCTACATCGGACACCACAATCCATACCCTTCCTGCCACATTAATGCCAACCCTGATGCCGCTAAAGGGCACAGATTCACATTATCCTGTCCAAATCCAAACCAAATTGATCTCAACCCCTGCTGAAATTGCACACTGAAATAGTTTTGACTTGCCCTGCCCCAGTACCATCTGACTGATAAAACATTGCCTTTGCATAGGAGTCATTTTCCAGGCTCCAAGAACATTCTGCGGACTCTAACCATTCAACCAGCTTTTTCTGATGATGGTTTTGAATTTCCTCCACAATATGATGAAGATAAATTTGTATTTGAATTTACAAGAGGCCAGTGGAATGGACACTTCCCTTGACATAGGGCTTAGTTCTCACCCTGGCCCTTCCATGGGAGATGAAACTATGTTCTCCGTAGTCCTCAGACAAGCGGCTGAAGTTTTGGATTCGCAGTTATTCTCTGAGGTGGAAACCAGCCTCTCTAGTATTGGATCTTTCATAGATTCACATGCTTGAATCATCCCCGTCGTGGAGGTGGCAGTCTCACTGTAACTTCAAATACATATAGCAGTAAGTGTTGCACAGTAAGCCCTAATGGCCCAAATAGGCACTTTTATAGCCTATCCATGTTCTTTTATAAAAAGGAACCTAACTTGAGCCACAGCCAATCAGGCGTCAACACCCTCTAGAATACTCTCAACAGAGACTGTTTCCCTCAGATTTTCTACCGCACGTCGTGTGAAAAGAGTCTGCATTCAGATCACAAGGTGAGAGACTGTAAGATCTGTCGCACCTTCAATCACAAAACCGTGAGGGTAGACTCTTGTTGTGGCTACAAAGGCAGAAAGCCATCGAAAACCCATCTTCAGATGAGTGAGGCCTCATCTCATACCTCTCACTCCTTGAAAAGACCTGGAGAGTGGAAGACTGCCTGAGGAGCCACCGAAGAAGGTGGCTAAAAAGATGAAATATACATCTGTAGAGAAGCATAAGCACCAAGAGAGTTCTACCTCTGGACCAGAGACCCACTTAAGACTCTTAAAAAGCTTTGCTCAGAGCCTAATATGCCTGTGGGGGAAAAAAGGCACCCCCAAGAAGTGTGTCTGTCCCTGTTGCCGGAGAAGGACCCGGTAAGACTCCTCAGATGCTGCCAAAAAGGGCCGGTCGACGACTGTGTCGACGGTCAATGCGACGACAGTAATGTCGACGTTTACTA
Source organism: Pleurodeles waltl (assembly GCF_031143425.1). Lineage (NCBI taxonomy): Eukaryota > Metazoa > Chordata > Amphibia > Caudata > Salamandridae > Pleurodeles > Pleurodeles waltl. The sequence continues at coordinate 78,344,572 of NC_090443.1, read as the reverse complement.
CAGCGGTGTCCCCAATGATAGTTACGTTGTCGCCGCTTTCATCAACGACTCGTCACCGCCAAGATCTATAAAAAGACAACGATGGCACTCCCGTCGACGAGACACCTGTCGATGAGGATGAAGAAGGCACAGTCGGCGAGCACACCAGCGACGAGAGAACCGTCGACGAAAACTGAACTGTTGATGACCATATTAGATGTTTCGTCGGCGCAACCGTCAGCAACGGTACCATCTTCTGGTGATTTGATGGTGCAACAGGATTCGGAAAGATTCCTCCCTCTTTCTTTTATCACCATGGGGGATAAAACATCGCCGATTCTTCCAAGACATACCACTCCGAGCAAGGTGTTGCCATACCCTTCACAGCATCTCTTAGATGATGACGAGGACATTTATTCTCACGAAGACGGAATGCGCAGCCAGTGGTCCATCACAGCTGCATGTAAAATGCCAGGACTTGGATGAAGAGGATGAAGGGCAGGAACAGCCCAACTATTCTTCAGCTACTTTCCAGCAGGATCCATCATACCCATTAGTGGAGGCAGAAACTTCCTTTCTCATGCCTAGATCGTTAGTGTCAGATCTCCAGGGTATGTTTTAGGATTACTATCGAAGGTTTCCACCGTCGACACCTGTAACTCTATCCAGGCCTTATTGCCAGTAGACGCCTCTGCAAATACCTGTGACCAGTCATCTGGGAATGCCACACAGAAGCGTCCCATTTGTTCACCAACCACAGGATGATCATCTCTCTACAGATGGCGAGAGGGAAGAAGGTGAGATAATGGAGGCAGCTCCTAGTGAGTGGGATAACTATCTTATCCCCACACCGTCACCACCGCCGGCCATAATGGGCTTGATGGAGAGAGCGGCCAAGAGATTTGACTTGCCCATTATCTCTCAGGAAACGGATTGTTTCTTATATGACTTCAAAGAGCCTTCAAAGAGGTCAGTGAGGGCTATTCCGATAGTGGATTTTCTATGGCAAGAGGGGTTGAAAGCGATGAAAAAGCCGGCAATAGTGCCTTCCCAGATGCTGAGGCTGGAAAAGAAATACAAAGCCCCTGATAACACTCTGGCCTGCTTAGTGTCACAACCGGATTCGGTAATATCTCAAGCGGCTCAGCGTCTCTCAAAGAACCCTTCGGCACCTATTACATCACCTCCAGACAGGGACAGAAGGAGGTTGGACAATATTGGGAAGAAATTTTCCTTGGTGGCGGTGATCACAGTAAAGGCGGCTAACTCCTTGGCCATTTTAGGAAGGTATAATTGGCAGATGTGGGCAGACATGTCTGCTTATTTAGACCGCTTGCCTGAGGATGCCAAGTTGGGAGCAACGAAGGTGCTGCAGGAGGGTAAGCGGATTGCGGCTGAGATCATTGATTGCACAATTGACATTTTCATTGACAGGTTTCTGACAGCTGGCAGGTGCAGCGGTCTTGCGTAGACAGGCGTGGCTGAAGTCTACTTCCTTCTGCCTGGAGGTTCAGAGCAGAATTCTGGACATGGCGTTTAATGGGGAAAGCCTCTTTGGGAAGCATGTGGATGACATACTGCAGACCATCAAGACGGTTAGGGACACAGCAAATTCCCTTGGTTCGTTACAGTTCAGGAAACAGCCTTTTTGAGGTGCGAGGGGTAGAGGAAGTTACTCCTTTCAAGGTGGTTTCCAACAGTATAGACCCCAGTACCAGTCCCTTCGGCAGGACCCCAGCAGCAATACAGCCAGCAACAGCAGCATTATCGATTGCCACCTACCGCTGCATATAGGCACCCCGCGAAGGGGAGATCGGCTGCCCGTGGAAGAGATACTGGCCGAAAACAATGACCAAACGGCCATACCAGCTTCCTTCGCTACCTGAGGCACGAAAATTTGGGGTCGCATTACATCTCACTTCCTTCGATGGTCAAGCATAACATCCGACAGGTGGGTGGTGGATATAGTGGCCAGGGGACATACTCTGGAGTTCATACAGAGACCACCAAACATCCCTCCGTCAGGCCCACTGCCTCCACGATTAAAGCAACTCCTCAGGGAAGTGTAAGTGATGCTGCACAAAGGGGCAATAGAACTGGTCCCTGCTCCTCACAGGAACAAGGGGTTCTATTCACACTTCTTTCTCGTAAAGAAACCTTCAGGAGACTAGCGCCCCATTCTGGACTTAAGATCGTTAAACAAGTTCCTGAAGAAGCAGTCGTTCAGGATGGTAATGCTGCAGGACATCTTGCGCCTCTTAAATCCTGGAGATCACATGACATCCCTAGACCTCCAGGATGTGTATTATCACATCCCAATACACCGAAACCATCGCAAATTCCTCAGGTTCAAGGTGGCTGGTATGCATCTACAGTTTCGTGTCCTTCCCTTCGGTTTGAGATCAGCCCCCAGAATTTTTACAAAGATGCTGGCTCCAGTGGCAGCGCACCTACGCTAGTTGGGCATGGAGGTGCTTCCTTATCTTGATGACTGACTCATCAAGGTATCCTCAAGAGCTCAGGTGGTGCGCCACACAACCGCCTGCCTCCAGTTGTTCGAAGATCTCGGGCTTAACATCAGTTACCAAAAGTCACATGTTCACCCCACACAGAAATTGAACTTCTTAAGAGGAGTACTGGACACTGTCCGCAGCACGGCATACCAGTCTCAGGAAAGAAAACAAAAGCTGAACACCTTGGCCCACAACCTCTCAACAAAAAAGTGTGTTTCAGTTCGAACCTAAGTCATTACTGGGAATGATCTCGTCATGCATTCCGCTGATCCCAGATTGCAGACTACATATGCGACCCCTACAGGAGCAATTGGACGCTCAGTGGCTTTAGGTACAGGGCTCTTTCGAGGAAAAAATTCTCATCACATCGGAGATGCGGACCGCCAGGTCTTGGTGGGCGACAGTGGCCAACTTGTCCAGCGGTCTCAAGTTTCTTCATCAGCTGCCCCCTACACAGTGACAACGAATGCCTCCCTCGAAGGTTGGGGGCCCACCTTCAAGATCTACAGATCAGCGGGTCCTGGTCTCGAAAAGACAGACAACTCCACATATACCAGCTGGAGCTCAAGGCAATAGATTTGGCTCTAAAGGCCTTTTTACCAAGGCTTCAAAATTCGAATGTTTTGATCAGGACGGACAATACTACTAGCATGTTTTATCTAAACAAGCAGGGTGGTACAAGGTCTCTGCAGCTCTCGCAACAGGCTCAAAACATCTGGAAATGGGCCATAGCAAACATTTCTCTGGGGGCGGAGCACATGCCAGGTCAGACCAACATTCTAGTGGATACCCTGAGCAGGACGATGATCCCGTTCCACGAATGGGAACTAGACCAGGAGGTCCTCGACCAACTCTTCCGGTTATGGGGCAGACCAAATCTCAATCTGTTTGCCACTTTCGAGAACAAGAAATTCCCTTATTATGCAAGCTGGCTTCTCCAAAAAGGGTTGCGGGGGAATGCGTTTTCGATGAGATGGTCAGGAGTCTATGCCTACGCCTTTCCTCCGATCCTGCTAATACCGAGAGTCTTCAGCAAGATGAAGACAAAAGGTTGTCGCCTTCTAACAGCACCCAGGTGGCCAAGACCGGTATGGTTCACAGAACTCCTCATGTTCTCAGAACAGCCACATGTGCTACTCAGACGGAAGCCAACCCTGTTGACAATGCACCAGGGCCAGGTCAGACATCCGGATCCGTCATCTCTCCACTTGTTGGCCTGGCTCCTGAATTCAATGAATACGCCACTTTGGACATCTCTGCGGAATGTAGGGCAATTCTAGCCAAGGCGGACACCACCAATGAGACCTACAGGCTGAAATGGAAGTGTTTTTGTGTGTGGTGTGCAGTGGAAGGAATCCATCCTATCTCTTCCCTTCCGGAACAGGTACTGCCGTATTTGTTGCACTTGGCAATGTCTGGCCTCTCGTATTCCTCCATCCGAGTGCATGTGGCAGCAATTTCGAGGTACTGCCGATGTCAAAACACTGTCTCGTTATATTCTACCAGGATTGTGAAGCAATCCCTTAGGGGGGCTGTTTCGAGCTTTTCTACTGGTGCGGAATCTTCCGCCGTTATGGTCCCTAAATGTGGTGCTGGGGCAACTCATGAAACCCCCTTTTCAGCCAATCCACAGGATGGAACTGAAATTCATCTCATGGAAAACTGCGTTGTTACTGGCTCTTACTTCGTTCGGCTAAGAGAGTAAGCGACATACAGGCCTTCACCATTAAAGAGCCTTTTCTTCAGTTCACCACTACGGGTGTAATTCTTTGGACGAATCCTAAGTATATTCCGAAAGTGCCCTCGTGTTTCCATTTGAATGAGCTGGTCATCTTGAAAACTTTTTTCCGTAACCCCCAGACAGTAGCAGAAAGGGCTTTGCATTTGCTGGATATTAAGAGATGTTTGAAGTTTTAACGTCAAACCACGGAACAACCGCAAATCAGACCAGTTACTTGTGGCCTTTGGAGATGCGAGGAAAGGCTTTCCAGTGACCAAACAGACTATTGGCAGGTGGATCGGCCTGGCGATCCAATTCTGTCATACTCAGGCCGGTAAATCGCTCCAGAGCAAGATGAGAGCTCATTCTACAAGGGCGGTAGCCACATCGGCAGCACTCTTCGCGGGAGTGCCCCTGCATCATATTTGTAGAGCAGCCACATGGTCAGGCCAACATACTTTCACAAGACACTACTGTCTCGAAGAGACGAATAACATAGACACAGTGGTGGGGCAAGCAGTGCTGAGGCATTTATTTCGCTACATGGTATGTGAACTAAGTTTCCTTAATCTGGTCAAGGTTAGCTTTCCCACTTTTAATGATTATTGTGGTTATTATTATTGTAGCTAGCTTGATACTTATCGTGATGCTGATGATTATGGTTATTGTGCCTATTGTTATCTTCCTGTGAACATTGGTATATTGCTGTTGAATGATGACTAAGAGGGTTACTCGTTGTTTTTTGTTGTTGTTGTTGTTGTTATTATTATTATTATTGTTCTTATTATGAGAATACAACTAGTACCTGGTTAAACAATATTACTGCTCGCTACTCTAATTCAAGCATGTGAATCTATGAATGAGCCAATACTGGAGAAGAAAATTAGCTACTTACCTGTAACTGTGGTTCTCCAGTATTGGTATCTTTCATAGATTCACATGTGACCCACCCTCCTCCCCTCAGAGGCTCCCCTTATGGATGAGATTTCCGCTTCACACTTGTACTAGAAAATCTGAGGGAAACCGCCTCTGTTAGGACTATTCTAGTGGGTGTTGACACCTGATTGGCCGTGGCTCAAATTTGGTTCCTTTTTCATAAAAGAACATGGATAGGCTATTTGGGCCATTAGGGCCTAGTGTGTAACACTTACTGCTATATGTGTTTGAAGTTACTGTGTGGCTCCCACCTCGACGACGGAGATGATTCAAGCACATGAATCTATGAAAGATACCAATACTGGAGAACCACAGTTACAGGTAAGTAACTAATTTTCATCCTCACAAAGGTCTTTCAACCCAGAGAGCCCACATCCGAATGTTGCCGCCATTCAATGAAGCCCTGACTGACCTCTTCATGGGTACGTGGGCTAAACTTTGCTCCTGCCCTCCTGATAACAGAAAGTGGCAGCATGCTACAGACCCGCTCGAGGTGACCATGCCTTTCTGGTGTAGCACCCTATTTCTGATAGGCCTGTAGTTAATGCATCTTCTAGCAGGTTTAAACCAGTTCTTGCCATATTCCCCCCCCTCACCCAGACAGTCAAAAAGAACTAAAGCATTCAGAAAAAGATGTTCTTATCGGGTGGCATCGTCTTTAGGTCAGTCAACGGCAGCTGTTTGCTGGATAGGTACTGCCATGCAGTTTGGGATATTGTCACCAAGATCATGTCAGCAGTCCCAGAGGAATTTCGTGCCAACATGATGCAGACTATTCAGTATGGCCCGGACACAGCCTATTGTCATTTGGTCAGGCTTGGATATGACCTTCTATTTAAAGAGCTGTCAGAACTAGCGTGGTTCTCTGGAACCACATGTGGGTGATATCCACAGGCTGTTCTGGTGATGTCCAAGCATCCGGCTGTTACATGCACAGCAGTTCACACATTCAGGAAGTGTTCTGCCATGACAGCCAGGTCAAGCAGAAATGGCATTTTGGACGTTTGGTCCTGCTGGACTTTTTAATCTGAGTCATTCCACATACCCACCTCCTAGAGAGGTACTGTTTTGATATCTATTCTAATGGAGAGGAATCTATAGTTAGAAATATCCATCAGAAGAACATGTTGGGTAACTCTCTTTGTGGTGGATACTTCATCTAACAGCAGATTACTCAGTGCCATCTCGTCTTCTCCTTGTTCTGTGTAATGGACTGTTTATCATCTGGAAATGTCAAAAAGCTCAACAGGAGGAAGATCCTTCTCCTACTTCGCAGCCCGCATCACTGAAAGAGTTCAGGAAGGACCTCAAGACCTGGCTATTCAATTGAGCAGCACACCCGCCAACAATTCCTTGAGACCCCACGTGTGCTAAGCCCCACTATAGAAGTACTGATTGATTAAAATATGGGAGATCTGCACACAGGCACAATTAATGGGTTCTTTATGCTTGGTGCCTGAAGACACTGACGATGTCAAGAAATAAACTGACAGCATGCTTGGGTGGTGCTTCTATGTGGTACCAGCCATCACTTCGTAACATAGTTTACACGGAAAAATCTTCTGCATCCAACCTGGCATCCGGGGATATTCTAAGAGTCAGGAATCTGCGGTTGAATAGAGCATACCCCAAAAAAAAGAGTGTTACAGAATGCAAGTAACTTGTTCTTTCTTACGATGGAAGCCTAATTTCTTCTTTAAATTATAGTAACTTACGGCCATATGTACAAACCATTTGTGCGATCGGAAACGGCCCATGGGGCTGTTTCCAACCACAAAAATACTTGTACATATGTGCAAAACACAAATTGCGATACACTAACACATTACTGAATCACAATTTGTGTTTGGGATTTGGTGTTTGGCAGGGGCTTGCTTAGGGCATCCCTTCCAAATACTGAATCTGATTGGGATGTATGAATGTTTTGCGACTGAAATACAGTCACAATACATTCATATTTTACCGACTTCTTGAAGTAGATGGTAACCCATTAGCAATTGGGAAGGGGTCCCAAAGGGACCTCTTCTCCTTTGGGAACGGAAAACAAATATTTTTAAGAGCAGTCATTAGTCCCACGGATGAGTGCCTACTCTTACAAAATGAAACTTCAAAGTTCCATTTTTTTTTTTAAACGCATCCTTTTTTCCTTTAAGAAAAATAGACTCTATTTGTTTAAAAAAAAAAAAAAATATATATATATATATATATATATATATATATATATTTTTTTTTTTTTTTTTTAAATGTATTTATTTATTAAAAAGCAATTAGACATGGTGGTTTGCCGACTCAAGCATGCCACCATCCATGTGATGGGTATCATTCCTAAAGACGACCTACCTCATTAATATTCATAAAGTAGGTTGATTTGCGACCAATTAAGAATCGCCTCTTTATTTTTCTTACAATACGAATTACGATTTCCTACTTGTGATTTGGTAATCACAATTCCTAAATTTTGTACATGTGGTTCTGAATGTCCAAGCATTGAATATCTCCTACAGGTGGAATCCTGGTACTCTCTCCTTTCACACCCTCCAACTCCCTATATAAAATAATTTTTAACTGTTTTTAATGTACCTATCTGAACTTTGTACATTTTTGTTAATAATGTATTATTAGGCCCCAGAACTGACAAATGTTGGCATGCAGACTTCATCATTTTAACTTGCCTTATATAAAAAAAAAAACTGTTAATAGAAAATAACTGTGCAGATAGACTTGTTAGCTGGAGAGATTCACGCAGGAAAAGAAAAAGTACGCACTAAACTTTAAAGACCCTGCATTTCCCATTTTGTGCTAGAGGTCAGAGATGTAGTTGTTGGCTTGCAGTTCATCTTACAGTTTGTGCAAGGAAGAATTACCTGAGGGTTGATGTTTAAACAATCATGAACCTCCCTGGGAAATGCAAAATAAATATGATGCCTACAATGCTGAATGATGTATATGAGTAAGTAACTATTTCATGTTGAATGTATATATATATATATATATATATTTTTTGTAATGGTAGCATCACCCATGTGTTTTTTTTATTTTTTTGTTAATCTGTTCTGGCAGGAATTCCCCTTTACAAAATGCGAAAGTCGGTGCTTTAGTGGTTAAACAAGACAATAAAATACTTCTGTTTTTTTAAGTGGCCATAGATGGCACCTATTTCTGAGTGCTTCGTTTACACAGCCACCTACCCTTTAAATCGCATTCTGCTGCCTCGTGTGCTACTTTCATCAGTCAGTCCATGGAAAGTAGATCATCTGTTTTACTTGAAATACATTATGTGATTGCATGAACACTGTTCCTTAGGTTACCCCCTCTGCTTCTTTGCCAGGTTACATGATCCTGGTTGGATTTGTCAGCTTTGCCATATGCTATAAGTATGGTCCGCTAGAGAATGAGCGCAGCATTAACCTTCTCAGCTGGGCACTGCAACTTATCGGTATGCTGATGATGTTCTTGGGCATCCAGATCCGACATGTTGCCCTTACCTTAATGATCATTGCATTCTGCACAAAGCACTTGGAGTATCCAGTCCAGTGGGCGCTAACCACATACAGGTAACTCCTTTTAGAAAATTAATGTATATGGTGTAGTTACTTACGTACAACAGTTATCCATCATGAGTATTGCCATTACGTTCATGAACATTGAAAAGGATCACATACTTGCAGCATTACACTTTGAATTTTTTTTTTTGTATCGTAATCCGTATATTTTATGTACTTAAATTTCACACAAAAAATTGGTAAAAAGCTCCTGAAGAAGTAGCCCTGCATAAAGAATCCTTTGTCATTTTCCCATTTTGAAAACGGAAAAGGAAAACTTTTCCAATCCAGGCTACAGCGTCAGGTAAAGAACCATCTGCACTACTGCCATTAGGTCAATCGAGGACCTCCAAATCCAGCCGAGCAACAGAGTGGCAGTTGTTCGCCGAGTCAATCATCCAGTCGGAGTATAATCCCTGAACTCAGGATTGCGTTGTTATGCCCCCCCGTCCCCCCCCCCACCCCACCCATCTCCAGTAAAGTAATTTTTCAGTAAATTATTTTTCTGATGCGATTATTTAGCTACTTCTTTTTTCTGACAGATCCTATTATAAAATAAGCCCTTCTCACTCTACAATTCTGCACCCTACAATTCCCGAGATACTGGAGGGCTCCCTTTCACTGGAATTCTGCATAGCTGTCAGAAAGCTTGTCTCCTTCTTTCCTTTGTCTTTGTTTTAAAATGCGATTTACTTTTATGAAGCTGCATTTACTGAAGGAAAAGAAATGGACTTGAAGGTTTTTGAATAAGCGAAGTCATATCCATTTCATAGCCTTTCCAGCCCAGGTCCGCCTTGAATTTGGCTTAAAAAAATCAAAGATACAAAGTATGAACGCCTTTGTCAAATTATGCTGGAGATTGCACAACTCTGAGAGAGGCTCCATAAACAACTTAAGTTGGATGGAAATTGGGAACCAGCAGAGGAACAAAGGGCCAGATGTAGCAAGGCATTAGCGCCTCGCAAACGGCGAAAAACGCCGTTTGCGAGGCGCTAATGCCCGCACGCGATGAAGAAACACATTTTGCGAGTCGGAACAGACTCGCAAAATGTGTTTCCGACTCGCAAATAGGAAGGGGTGTTCCCTTCCTATTTGCGACTCGCACCCGATGTAAGATTTCACGGTCGCAAATCAACTCGCAGTTACCATCCACTTGAAGTGGATGGTAACTCATTCGCAAACGGGGAGGGGTCCCCATGGGACCCTTTCCCCTTTGTGAATGATCACAAAATTATTTTTTCAGAGCAGGCAGTGGTCCTATGGACCACTGCCTACTCTGAAAAAAACCGAAATAAAAGGTTTCGGTAATTTTTTCTATTTGCAGCTCGTTTTCCTTTAAACAGCTTTATTTAAAAGCAGTCACGGACATGGTGGTCTGCTGTCTCCAGCAGGCCACCACCCACTTGAGTGCCTAGACTCGCTATGGGGTCGCAAACTGCCACCCACCTCATGAATATTAATGAGGTGGGTCTTTGCGACCCCCATAGCGAGTCGCAGAAGGTGCCTGAGACACCTTTCTGCATAGCAAATTGCGAGTTGCAAATTGCGAGTCGGAAGGACTCGCAATTTGCTTTCTACCTACATCTGGCCCAAAGTCACTCCTGGAAGCACACGTAGGGCATCCAATAAATGTACTAGGCATTTGAAACGCCTGGATCACATGCATAGAAAAAGCAGCTTTTTGCCGAGTGACCAACTCCTCCACCAGATATTCGTCTCATTTAAATGATATCACCCTTTTTGCAAAGAGATGGCATGCCTGGACAATGATCAACTCGTATAAAAGCCTGAGACCAAAGGAATACATGTCAGCTCATTTTTCCGCAGTCTTAAGTTATCAGTTAATGCTATATCACTTTAGGTATATAGATAACAAAGACTTAATCACAACCTGGGAGAGCCAGACATCAAATCTTTGCTGTCGTTTATGCAGATGCAAACAAGAGACAATAGTACATATCCTTTGTTTATGCCCGATGATTATGGCCTAAATGAAAAAGCTGCTAAAACAAACATTTCTGAAACTTCATATCTGCACCTGCAGGCAAGCTGTAACCACTTGGTTGAGTGGAGCCTCTATACCCCTAGCTTGCCAATAAACAACTTTTTTAAAATCGGTATTAAACGAACTCAATAATATTGGGACAGAGAATGGAGTTCTCCTTAAAAAAAAAAAAAAAGAACGGGGAACGACTAAGGCCACCATGCTCTATAAAGAACTTCTTGCATAATGCACATGCACTTTACAATTGAAAATAAAGCAGAAAAGGAAGCATCAAGAGTGCCAGGGAATAAAATCTTAAACCCTAGAAGCAAAGAAGCTTTGTGGTTGAGCACGGACAAGGTCAGCAAGCACTTTGAGGTACATGCTAACCATTTTGTATTTAAATTCTGTGCACATTGCACACACACTTTAAACCTAAAAATAAGAGGAAATAAGATCTACTGCTTAGCTCAACAGGGCCCAGCCTCGTCTCAGAGTAAAAGTACTCACTTGCGGGCCTCTGATGTGCCAAAAAAAATATATGTTCGATGGCATGTGTAGCTGCAGATACACATGCTGTGCACATCCCGCCATCTGGTGTTGGGCTCGGAGTGTTACAAGTTGTTTTTCTTCGAAGAAGTCTTTTCGAGTCACGAGATCGAGGGACTCCTCCCATTTCGGCTCCATTGCGCATGGGCGTCGACTCCATCTTAGATTGTTTTTTTTCCGCCATCGGGTTCGGACGTGTTCCTTTTCGCTCTGTTTTTCGGGTCGGAAAGTTAGTTAGAATCTCGGAAAAATCGTCGGTTTTGTTTGCGTTCGGTATCGGGTTAGTTACAACAGATCGACACCAACTTTTGAACAGCTCTGGTGGCCCTTCAGGGTTTTTTCGATTGCCCGTCGGGGCCTGGTCGGCCCGGCCACGTGTCTCTTCAAGGCTGATGGAACAGACCCCATTCCACTTCTGCCCAAAATGTCATAACAAGTATCCGTATACAGATCAGCATCTGGTCTGTAACTTGTGTCTGTCCCCAGAGCACAAGGAGGATACCTGTGAAGCCTGTCGAGCATTTCGGTCGAGGAAGACATTAAGAGACCGAAGAGCAAGAAGACTGCAGATGGCGCCGACAGGACAAGGGCGTTTCGAGGAGGAAGAAGAAACCTTCTCCATCCAGGAATCGGACTCGGACGAGCTCGATCCCGAAGAAACGCCGAAAACCGTGAGTAAGACGTCGAAACACAAAACTCACGAAAAGACAACAAAAGCCCAGGGGACGACACCGCCAACAGGCCATGGCTTAACCTGAAAAATAGGTGACTGATCATCGGCACCGATTAAGGGCACGCTTGTGGCGAAGTCATCCGACTCCGGTCGAGATACCGCCACACAGCAATCTCTGGCCCGAGACAGCGGCTCTGAGCAGATTCGGCACCGAGACAGTGGCACCGAAATGGGTAGGCACCGAGACACCACGACGCCGAAAATAAAGAAGGTTTCCTCTGAGCCCAAAAAAGCGACCGAAAAGGTTTCGCTTCCGAAACATCCAGCCTCGGAACCGAAAACAGGTTCCTACACAGAGGAACAGGGATTGTCCTCCCAGATGCAAGGACATAAGTTCGGAGAACAACTTGAATCAGTAGAGCCAGACTACACTCAAAGAAGGCTCCACATTCAAAAAGAGACAGGAAAGATAAGCACTCTTCCCCCAATTAAGATGAAAAGGACAAGCAGCCACAGGCAAAGGTGGCAAGACAAACAACTCCACCACCATCTCCACCACCATCAATGCACACATCACCGGTAGCCACTCCACCACTGTTGCAATCCCTGACTCATACTGCAATGAGTCAAGATGATCCCGACGCATGGGACCTTTATGATGCGCCTGTATCAGATAACAGCCCAGACTGTTACCCTGCGAGGCCATCGCCACCTGAAGACAGTACATCCTACACGCAGGTGGTCTCAAGGGCAGCTGCGTTTCATAACGTCACCTTGCATTCAGAACCAATTGAGGATGACTTTTTGTTTAATACACTATCCTCCACTCATAGCCAATACCAAAGCTTACTTATGCTCCCGGGAATGCTAAAACATTCCAAACAAATATTTCAGGATCCTGTAAAAGGCAGAGCCATAACTCCAAGGGTGGAGAAGAAGTACAAGCCACCGCCAACAGACCCTGTTTATATTACACAGCAATTAACACCAGACTCTGTGGTTGTCGGGGCAGCTCGCAAGAGAGCGAACTCTCATACCTCGGGAGACGCACCACCCCCAGACAAGGAGAGTCGCAAATTCGATGCTGCGGGTAAAAGGGTTGCAGCACAAGCAGCAAACCAATGGCGCATTGCCAACTCACAAGCACTTTTGGCAAGATACGATAGAGCTCATTGGGACGAAATGCAGCATTTCATAGAACACTTACCCAAAGAGTTCCAAAAAAGGGCACAACAAGTGGTGGAAGAAGGACAAAGTATCTCCAATAATCAGATACGGTCAGCAATGGATGCAGCAGATACGGCTGCAAGGACAGTAAATACTGCAGTAACAATAAGGAGACACGCATGGTTGCGTACGTCAGGATTCAAGACGGAAATACAACAAGCCGTGCTGAATATGCCCTTTAATGAACAGCAGTTGTTTGGGCCGGAAGTCGACACTGCTATTGAGAAACTCAAAAAAGATACTGATACGGCAAAAGCCATGGGCGCACTCTACTCCCCACAGAGCAGGGGCACATTTAGCAAAACACAATTTAGGGGAGGGTTTCGAGGTCAACCTACAGAGGCCACAACCTCACAAGCAAGGCCCACTTATCAAGTGGAAGTTTTCGGGGGCAATATAGAGGGCGACAATTCCAAAAGAATAGAGGGAAGTTCCAAAGCCCCAAAACTCCTCAAAACAAGCAGTGACTTCCAAGTCACAAATCCCCAACACATAACACCTGTGGGGGGGAGACTAAGCAAATTTTACAAACATTGGGAGGAGATGATAACAGACACTTGGGTACTGGCAATTATCCTGCATGGTTATTGCATAGAATTTCTCAAATTCCCTCCAAACGTCCCACCGAAAACACACTATGTCAAATCAACATATAGATCTTCTAGGACTAGAAGTTCAGGCATTGCTACAGAAGGAAGCAATAGAATTAGTACCAAACCAACAGAAAGTAACAGGAGTTTACTCTCTGTACTTTCTCATACCCAAAAAAGACAAGAGTCTGAGACCTATATTAGATCTCAGAACATTAAATACCTACATCAAATCAGATCACTTTCACATGGTGACATTACAGGACGTAATCCCACTGCTCATACAACAAGACTATATGACAACACTAGACCTAAAGGATGCATATTTCCATATACCGATACATCCTTCACACAGAAAGTACTTAAGGTTTGTATTCCAACGGGTACATTACCAATTCAAGGTGTTGCCATTCGGAATAACAACTGCGCCAAGAGTTTTTACAAAATGCCTGGCGGTAGTAGCTGCACATATCAGAAGGCAGCAAATACATGTGTTCCCGTACCTAGACGATTGGTTAATCAAAACCAACACGCTAGAACGGTGTTCACAACACACAAAGTATGTCATAGAAAGCCTCCACAAACTAGGTTTCTCAATCAACTACACAAAGTCACACCTTCTGCCGTGTCAAACACAGCAATACTTAGGGGCGACAATCAACACAGCAAAAGGGATTGCCACTCCAAGCACACAAAGGGTTCAGGCATTTCACAATGTAATACAGGCCATGTATCCAAAACAAAAAATACAAGTCAAAATGGTGATGAAACTCCTAGGCATGATGTCCTCATGCATAGCCATTGTCCCAAACGCAAGGTTGCACATGCGGCCCTTACAACAGTGCCTAGCATCACAATGGTCACAGGCACAGGGTCAACTTCTAGTTCTGGTGTTGGTAGACTGCCAAACATACACCTCGCTTCAATGGTGGAACAGTATAAATTTAAACCAAGGGCGGCCTTTCCAAGACCCAATGCCACAATATGTAATAACGACAGATGCCTCCATGATAGGGTGGGGAGCACACCTCAATCAACACAGCATCCAGGGACAATGGGACACTCAGCAAAAAAAGTTTCACATAAATCACTTAGAACTATTAGCAGTATTTCTAGCGATGAAAGCATTTCAACCCATAATAAGCCACAAACACATTCTTGTCAAATCAGACAACATGACAACGATGTATTACCTAAACAAACATGGAGGGACACACTCAACACAGTTGTGTCTCCTGGCACAGAAAATATGGCATTGGGCGATTCACAACCACATTCGCCTAATAGCACAATTTATTCCAGGAATTCAGAATCAGTTAGCAGACAATCTCTCTCAGGATCACCAACAGATCCACGAATGGGAGATTCACCCCCAAATACTGAACACTTACTTCCAGAAATGGGGAACACCACAAATAGATCTATTTGCAACAAAGGAAAACGCAAAATGCCGAAACTTCGCATCCAGGTACCCACAAGATCAGTCTCAGGGCAATGCGTTATGGATGAGTTGGTCAGGAATATTTGCTTACGCTTTTCCCTCTCTCCTACTCCTTCCATATCTGGTAAACAAGTTGAGTCAAAACAAACTCAGACTCATACTAGTAGCGCCAACATGGGCAAGACAACCTTGGTACACAACACTACTAGACCTCTCAGTAGTGCCTCATGTCAAACTACCAAACAGACCAGATCTGTTAACGCAACACAAACAACAGATCAGACACCCAAATCCAGCATCGCTGAATCTAGCAATTTGGCTCCTGAAGTCCTAGAGTTCGGACACTTAGACCTTACACAAGAATGTATGGAGGTCATAAAACAAGCTAGGAAACCTACCACTAGACATTGCTATGCAAATAAGTGGAAAAGATTTGTTTATTACTGCCATAATAATCAAATTCAACCCTTACACGCATCTGCCAAAGACATCGTAAAATACTTACTACACTTGCAAAAGTCAAAGCTAGCTTTTTCTTCCATTAAGATACATCTTACCGCAATTTCAGCTTACCTGCAAATTACGCACTCAACTTCACTATTTAGGATACCAGTCATAAAAGCGTTTATGGAGGGCCTAAAGAGAATTATACCACCAAGAACACCACCAGTTCCTTCATGGAACCTCAACATTGTCTTAACACAACTCATGGGTCCACCTTTTGAGCCCATGCACTCTTGTGAAATGCAATACTTAACATGGAAAGTTGCATTTTTAATTGCCATTACATCTCTAAGAAGAGTAAGTGAGATTCAAGCATTTACCATACAGGAACCATTTATTCAAATACACAAGCATAAAGTAGTTCTACGGACAAATCCTAAATTTTTACCAAAAGTCATATCACAGTTCCACTTGAATCAAACAGTAGAATTACCAGTGTTCTTCCCACAGCCAGATTCGGTAGCTGAAAGAGCACTACATACATTAGACATCAAAAGAGCGTTAATGTACTACATTGACAGAACAAAACGTATTCGGAAAACAAAACAATTATTTATTGCTTTCCAAAAACCTCATACAGGAAATCCAATTTCTAAACAAGGCAATGCTAGATGGATAGTTAAGTGCATTCAAACCTGTTATCTTAAAGCAAAAAGAGAACTGCCTATTACACCAAAGGCACACTAAACTAGAAAGAAAGGTGCTACCATGGCCTTTCTAGGAAATATTCCAATGACCGAAATATGTAAGGCAGCTACATGGTCTACGCCTCATACATTTACCAAACACTACTGTGTAGATGTGTTAACGGCACAACAAGCCACAGTAGGTCAAGCAGTACTACGAACATTGTTTCAAACAACTTCAACTCCTACAGGCTGAACCACCGCTTTTGGGGAGATAACTGCTTACTAGTCTATGCACAGCATGTGTATCTGCAGCTACACATGCCATCGAACGGAAAATGTCACTTACCCAGTGTACATCTGTTCGTGGCATTAGTCGCTGCAGATTCACATGCGCCCACCTGCCTCCCCGGGAGCCTGTAGCCGTTTAGAAGTTGATCTTGAACATTTGTAAATTTGTAAATATATTGCTTTAAACTACATTATGTACATACGTATTCACTCCATTGCATGGGCACTATTACTAGCATACACAACTCCTACCTCACCCTCTGCGTGGAAAACAATCTAAGATGGAGTCGACGCCCATGCGCAATGGAGCCGAAATGGGAGGAGTCCCTCGATCTCGTGACTCGAAAAGACTTCTTCGAAGAAAAACAACTTGTAACACTCCGAGCCCAACACCAGATGGCGGTATGTGCACAGCATGTGAATCTGCAGCGACTATATATATATATATATATATATATATATATATATATATATATATATATATATATATATATATATATATATATATAATTTTTTTGTTTTTGAAACTGTTAAAATTGCTCATTTGCATATCATGAGGATGGGCCCATAATGAGTGTAATAAGAAACCAGCCTTACAAGGTCATAAACGTTCCCAAATATCCCACATTTTTAATATCTATCACACGTATAAATGTAACTATGGTATTTTTTGTATATATTATCTTTTTTATTTGTCATTGGCCAATATTGCATTACTGCTATTGTAATTAGCTGTATGCAATGGTTTTATTAAATAAGAAAAAATAAAATTAAACAGTTTCATAGGTTATTATTATTATTATTTTTTGCAACTTTCACAAAGTATCAAATTCTAATTAAAAAGAAAAGGAAAAAAAAAGGGTGGGTCGTGTTAAGTGACAATGGATAACCATTCCGGGGCCCCACAGGGGTATCTAATGGCAACAGGTGGACTCGTGCCTTTTTTGTCTCCTTTTTCTGCGCTAAGCCTGCTTCCAACTTCTCAGTCTCAAACTCTGTTGTCATCGAGATGGTCAGACCTTGATTGGTCACTGTCCTCTTCTGTAAATTCTTGTGACATCAGAGGCTGGCCATGCGCCTCTTAATCTTGACGAATTGTGAACTATCTGGGAAACGTCTGACATATTCCTATTTCTTGTAAATTTTCTGGAATACAAGCCCAGCAACGGCCATTCACTAGAACTAGGCAGAGGATCATCCTTAGTACATGGCCTTTGCTTGACTTGTATTATTAGTGCTCCCGTGACTTTTGTGTGTCTGGGAAGCCAGTGCAGCAAAGAACTGGACTATGTGAACACTCTATCTTGGTGTAACTGAAAACAAGCTGAGAAAACCTCAATCTATTCAGAACACAAGAATCGGATTATAGGTCTTAACAAATTTGACCACATCTATGAGACTTGCAGAGCCTTTCATTGGCTCCGCATGAAGGAGAGAGTCATCAAAAAGTGTTATGCACTAAGCAACAGGCCATCACCGTTCTGTCCCAAATGTCTTTCATACTTAATTGAGCCACGATTGACATTGCTTCCCTCTGCGAAGAGCCCTGTTTTTAGAAGGGCTCAAAGCAGCCACACTGTGGAATTCGGGGGGGGGGGGGGGCTAGCCAAAGCTGCCCTTGAGCAGGTACAGCTTACAGCTCTGTGGGCTGTAGTATGGTCACCCCCAACACTTCCTGCCATCCCCCCCCCCCCCCCCTTCTTTGGGGGTGTGGCCCATTCTGCTGAGGCTCACCTTGTTGCCTCTTCGGGCTGCATTCCCCAAGTACATATTTACATTTTACTGTTGAAGTCTCGTTGCAAGGATAGCTGCCAAGCTTGGCCATCATTCTGGCCCTGCCCCAGCAGCAGGAGAAACTCCCTTTTGACACTAAGAAAACTCTGCGATGGACTGGCGCTTGACATAAGATTGTTTCCCTGGCTGCACCCCTTGACATCCTCATGGACTGACTGAATAGGCAGATGATTCAGATCAATGGAGCTGAACTTCAAATTTCAGACCTTGAAGATGATGACGAGGATGTATAAGCCAAAAGTGGTTACACTCGAGAAGCATGTCCTGGCCATTGCAATGGAGAATGAAGATTTAGAGGCTTGCTCTAGACTTAATAATATACGTCTCGGGGGGTATCACTTAATCAAACAACACTGGTCGTATGGCAGAATATGTGTGGAGACCTTACTGACATTGCTGTTTCATCAGCAAGTTTACACCATGATGTTCCTTGCAGAGCAGGTGGATTAGTCTCTTGGTCCTTGGCCCCCACCTGGTGCTCCCTGAGGCCCATATTTGCCAGGCTCCTTAACTATCAGAACCGCAACACCATCCTCTGGCCCGGGAGAAGGGCCTGTTTCGACATCAGGGATCGATGATTTCTATAGTTCCTGACTTTACCGCAGTAGTGCAGGAGACCAGACTGACGTTCTCGGAGGTCTGGAGAGCCCTTCAGGAGCAGAGAATTCGGTGTTCTATGCTTTGCCCCGAGATGCTCAAGTTGGGCCTATAGTGCAAAGACCATATCTTCCAGCAAGCTCACCAGGCCCTTACATTTGTCAGGTACCTCCCAGCTTCTGGCTCTATGCCTGCATCTCCTAGGAGTCCTGCCAGAAGTGGCCCCTCAGCGCCTTGTTCCAGGGTTGCTACCCTGGAGGATTAGCAGACTGTCTCTACAGCATCTCTGTTTTGAGCTTGCCTCCAGCTTGTACGGTTATTTCCCCAGTGCCTTCACATGCAATTGGTTTTGAGCTCTTCAAAATCTGATTTCCCAAATTTCAGAATAGAAACTTTTGAGAATGTGGGACTTTGGTGGGGCCTGATCTACCTTTCTGTGCATTTTGGATTACTATCATTGATCCTTCACAGTCCTCGCCAGTTAACGTTGCCACACGCCCTGCTAATTCGGCCAATTATGACATGCACTTGTCCCCAGTTATTTACAAACTTTGTCTGCCTTCATGGTTAGCTGTACAAAAACCTTCATATGGATTAGCTGGAATTTGCAGGCCCTTAATTTTGGCCCTAAGATTAACAAGGTGGTGACCTATTTGGATCACTACAGGGTAGATCTAGCCTTTTCTCAGAAGACACACTCAAACCTGAGCTCCTTCTCTTCCAAATGGCCCCCACATCATTATTTCTCCTCCTATAGTACCTAGACAAGGGTAGTGGGTAATTGTGTATGCTCTCAAGGTCCCTTTCAGCTATACCGTCATCATACCGATCCTGCAGTTCACTTTCTCATCCTTGAAGGCGCACTAAAGACTGCCTTTATAGTACTGATCAACACCTATGCCCTGAATATAGACAATCTCCAGTTTTTCTTATATGTTTCTGCCAAATTGCGGGATTCACACTCGCCTACCATTGAATGCAAATGGAGCGCATGAATCTTACCCTAGATGTGGCCCTGGGCACTTGTGGCTGGGGCGTACTCAACACCCCCAGGCGATTCATACCCATTGGCCTCAATGGACTGATATACCTCTGGTTAGGTTTCTTTCACATTGCTATGAAGTTTGCTTTCTATTCTGTACCGCATTACTGGCTGGTGGCATCTGAGCTCACTCCCTTAATGAGAGAGGTGAAACATTTGCCCCGTGTTCTTTAAATTCACTTTACAAGCATTGCAATACTGCAGGCTACATTGGCGATTTCCACTCTCCTCATTATTTGATCTAGTATTAGTAGATGAGATCCAGAATGGAATACTGAAATACTTACAACTCAGCACCGAGACTGTCGCTGAATATGCCACCTTATGGGAGGCATTTAAGGTGTATATCCAAGGACTTGTTATATCCAAGCATGCTGGGATATTGAGACACTTGCCAGCAAAATGCCCAAATGGAAGGTGCTCTGCGGGTCCTTGAGACCACTCGAGCCACGGGCCAACTGATGGCCAGCTGCGAGAGCACAGTCAGCTCCTGTAGCAATTTAGGTATCTCGCCAATAGAGAGGTGTGTTCTCTTGGGAAACATGCCCTGGACAGGCAGTATTTAGGGGTTTGGGGGGGGGGGGGGGCGATTGGCAGAACGCTGCCCTAGCTCCTCCAGTGTGAGAGGCCTAAAAGACGGATCACTGCACTTTAGGGCCTAGACACCGTAACCCTTGTTGCTGATGATAGTATCCTCTCTGAGATGTGGAATACTTTTTCTGATACTGCGCCACAACAAATAACAGGACCTCTGCTGAGATCATGGAATACCTTGATGAGGTTGCACCGGTGTGGCATTGTCATTTTCTCGGTCAGCCTTTCTCACTTTTAGAGGTGTTCTATATTGACTCAGTGGCTGGCTTTAAGGCCCCAGGCGCTGATGGACTTACTGTCGAATTTTGTAAGGCATATAAACACATCTGAGCCCCACACCTTGGGGGTCTGTGGGGGCGCTGCTTGACTGTGAGCCTCCCCCCCCACACACACACACACACACACACAAAAAAGTGCTTGAGGCGTTGACCACTCTGCTTCCTAAACTTGGGAAGGCCGCATGCAGTGTGCATCATAATACCCTCTCTCAGTAAATAACTGTGACCGTAAAATCCTATCTAAAGAACTGGCCACCAGCCTCTCTGTTTCCTGAATGTTTACTCCTGTGCAGTCCGGTGTGTTGCCCACAGGTCCAAGCCAGTGAACCTTTGCACGGTTTTTGCAGTGCTCCACCACCTTCATCAAGAGGTTAAAGCCGTGACTGTGCTACTTGGGGGTAAAAAAGGCATTTTGTTCTCTCCAGTGGCCCTTTTCTCCATGAGACCCTATGACATACCTAATAATAATATTCTCGGCCTGCTCCGTCTGTTATACACATCACAATTTCTTGCACCATGGTTAATGGCTTTAACATCTGACCCATTTTTATGCGAGCGAAATATACGACAGGGATGCCCCTTTCCTCTTTTTAATTTATACTAGCTATGGGCCCCCTGACCAGGCAGTTGCTGAATAAACATATTCAAAGGTACTCTTCTTTCGAGGTTGGCGTTTGTTGCTGTCACATGTTGCTATTTGTGAAAGACCCTGAGGTTAATTAGGTTCTAATTACCCCTGAATAAACAGTTTTTCATATGCTTTGCGCCCTCCTGATACAGCTACCCTGGATGAAAAAAACCAGCGAGAATCGGCTGTGCTCTGCTGGCCTTGCCATTTGACCATGGAGGATTAGAGATTCCAGAGCTCGAGGTCAACTATTTAGTGATGCACTGTCAGTTTGCCAAATGTTGTTGCAACCGTGATGCCCACATTCCATATTTGATTGCAGAACAGGCTCAAATTGATGGAGTTTTGCTGGCCTCGCTATTACCCAAAGGTCTGTCCAAGCCACATTTGGAGATGTACATGGTGGGCACTACCTGTTGAGCCTGGAAAACATTTCTTGTGCAAGGCCGGGATGGCTGAGCTTTACTCCCCTGCCATTAAACTACACTCAGATCCCCCTCTTTCACTCACTATTGAGTGTACAGTGCAAAATACGTTACTCTGGGAACCTTGGTCTACTTCATATAAATGGCTACTTTCTTACATTAAAACAGTTCCGCTCCTGAGGAAATGCGACCACCCTAGACATAGTCCTATATGCCTGTTTGCTGGACACCGTAAAAAAAAAATCACATGACCAGAATTCCTACAGGAACCTGTTGAATTTCAACTCCTAATACAAGATTCAGGATTTTTATTAAAGGTTTAGATCTACAAAGAGATCAACAGTAATTTAGCATACATGATTCAAAACATAGTACATTTTTAAAAACGTTGCAATACATCAGTTCGTTTACTGGACAGTATAACATGGGTTGCTTCTCAAAATGACTTAATGCCATATTTCATTAAAAGAGGTTTTAAAAAGATACATCTGGGAGAATTTAAAGCAGGACATGCAAATGAAACGTGATCTAACGTTTGTACAGTGCTCTTACATACATTGCACACTCTATCCTCCCATATCACTCGCTGCTGAGCATCTGTAACTGTTTAAAAGGAGACAGTTCAGCCTAAAACAAATGACATACATCAGCGGACACTATGCTCTAAGTTCAGCATGAATAGGGTTGTGGCGCTGAAACACAAAAAGACGATTCCTTTCACCCTCTCCCCATTTCCCCCCCCCCCCCCCCGGAGCCTAATGGTGTGTTCCATAGAGGTATTCTTCATATATGATTTCAAATAATCTTTAAGCTTGTAATAGCTCATATTTTGCAAATCTGTCATTTAAACTAAAGTACTTAAATTCGGACAAAAGATTTTTCATCAGTGTACAAACCCCCACCCTTATAGGTTCATAGCATTCTGGACCTATAAGCTTCCCAGGGGTGTTCTCCTGCGAATGAAGAAGACGATAACCTCATCGTACTATGGCTGCTTAATTTCCTTAAAAAAATGCTTACCAAACCCATTTCGATGCATAATGCATCGATTGGGGACATTGTATTTAGATTTCAAATAGAGTGCAAGATCTTCCCCCAGCCCTATGCTTAAAGTGCCGGTTATGTACTTTTATATTTTGTACACTGTATAATAATGTTGATTTTCATCTTATATACGGTTAATAAATGGTTAAAATGCTGTTGCCCTATTGCACCAAAAGTGCTTTAATTGCATTTACACAAATCAGTGCCTTATTAATCAAGTGTACCATATGCTCTTTTAAATTTGCAGAACAAAAACCCCAAAATGGATATATGGTTTAACTATTTCCAAAGGTACATTGCCCAAGTACCAACTATAATTTGTTGTTGGATGACAACCCCGAGTGCAGAATGTCATGATCTTACTTTTATTTATGTTGACTTTCCAACAGTGGCTCTCTGCATATTTTGATAACAATGTAAGACATTTCTAAAGTCCTTTTGGTGTCATATCTAATAACACAATATCATCCCCATAGGGGATGGGTAATAGTGACCCCAGAGGGTGAGACTCTACCTTTGAGGCATCACCACCTACCCGGCGCACCAACTCAGCAATGTATAGAGAAAAGAGAATGGGCACCAGTAAGCACCCTCTTGTTTTAAACCATTCTTAGTTTCAGTTTTTGTCGTAAGATCGCAAATACCACGAGGCATTACATGACACCATGTGAAAGTATGCGTGGCTATGATTAATTTTAGTAGACCCTCTGGAATGCCCAGAGTGCTAGGATTCTTCCACAGGGTATGCCTGCCCACAGTCAAAGGCAGTGGTTAAATCAGTGTAGGTCGTGTAGACAGGCATACCCCCTTCAGGGCATACTTTTTGACAGTTAAATGCAATACAGATATGTTGTTTAAGGTGGAGCAGTTTGGTCTAAAATCCGCCAGGTCCAGGGGGGTACGATTTTCTTTTCCTCTGCCCAGCCCTGTAGCTCGTTTAATACACCCCTTACAAAAAAAATTCCACTGGCATCTAGCAGCGTGGTTCCCCCTAAAATTACTAGGGACGTTAAAAGGGACTTTTTATGTAATGTAGTATGATACTTACCCAATTTTTGGAGGGATGCAGTATCTCCCTGGTGAGGTAACAGTATCTAAGTGCTGCTAAATAGCCCATTAATCAACCTCTCGCTTTATGATAGTAATAGGCAGCTGGTCAGGACCTCAATCACTTGTACACATAGCACTAAAAATAATATATTTCAATTGTGACCTAGATGG